>NC_066619.1:105109891-105457526 GCF_025201925.1 Gopherus flavomarginatus | reverse complement strand
AATCTGAAGTGCCTTCCAAAATCTGAGAGGAACAAGGTGTTGAGCTTACTTTCAGAAATCTTAAAAGAGCTACACACTGATGTGGAAACTACAGAACCCAAACCACCAAAAAAGAAAATCAACCTTTTGCTGGTTGCATCTCACTCAGATGATGAAAATGAACATGCGCCGACCCACACTGCTTTGAATTATTGAGCAGAACTCATCATCAGCATGGACATATGTGTTATGCGAACATCTGTTCTTACTTTCAGGTGCCATTGTGAACAAGAAGCAGGCAGCATTATCTCCAGCAAATGTAAACAAACTTGTTTGTTTGAGCAATTTGCTAAAAAAGAAATAGGACTGAGTAGGCTCTAGAGTTTTACGTTGTTTTATTTTTGAATGCAGTTTTTTGTACATAATTCTACATCTGTAAGTTCAACTTTAATGATAAAGAGATTGCACTACAGTACTTGTATTAGGCGAATTGAAAAATGCTATTTTTTTTATAGTGCAAATATTTGTAATAAAAATAAATATAAATTGAGCACTGTACACTTTGTATTCTGTAATAATTGAAATCAATATATTTGAAAATGTAGAAAACATCCACAAATATTTAAATACATGGTATTCTATTATTATTTAACAGTCTGATTAATAGCGATTAATTTTTTTAATTGCTTGACAGCCCTAAAAATAACTAAAGAGAGGCTGATTCTCATTGCTTGGTAACCATTAAAACATGTTGATTTGTAACTAAATATAGCCTTTACACTAAAATGTGTGTAAATATAGCAGCATCAAATTAAGAAATTATATAGCTTAATTTATGTTTATTCAGATGGTTAAATTTTTATATTCTTGTTAGACAATGGTGAATGATGCAGTTCTTATTTACTAGATTTTTTCTTGTAATTTGTGTTAAACTCTATTTGGATGAAAATTAAAATTCAATAAAAATACAAACAGCATTAGTGTTTATTGAAAAAAAACTAATAGTAAATGTGTTTGATACTATCTCTTTTTCTTATGAAAACATTTTGCATTTAAAACTGATTTATTAAACAAAGGAAATATTATCTGAAGTTAGTGTATTGAACTGATTGATCTAGTTACTGTATCTGTCGGGATTTTTAGAACTAGTAGATCTCATTCTCTCTCATCCAGTTTTTATTCTTAAATTGGAAGATGAAAACAAGCTTTTCTGCTTTTTCAGCTCCTAATTGGTTTCTTAATTTCAAATGAACCAGTTGAATAAACTGAAGAAAGTATTTTCTCTGCACCTGCAGAAGGGGCTGCTGTTGTCAAAAACTTGTTTAGCATTTCAAACTCTGGTCAAATTATTGCCTTATTTCCAGTATGAATGTGTCTAGTTTCAACTTCCAGCCACTGGATCATGTTGTACTATTCTCTGCTAGATTGAAAAACCCATTACTAAATATTTCTTCCACTTGTAGCTACTTGTAAACTGCAGTCAAGTCATCCCTTAACCTTGTGTTGTTAAGCTAAATAGATAGACTCAAGGAGCTCAGTCACTTATAAGGCATGTTTTCTAATCCTTTAATCATTCTTGTGGCTCTTCTCTCAGCTCTTCCAATTTAGCAACATTCTTCTTGAATTGCCTTCACCAGAGCCAAATGCAGAGGTAAAATAATCTCTCTGCTCCTACTTGACTGTTCCACTTACAGGCATCTAAGCATCAGATTAGCTCTTAGGTCACAGCGTCACAGTGGGAGTCATCCTCAACTGATTATGCACCACACCCCTTAATCTTCTTCAGAGAGTTACTGCTTCCTGGGAGAACGTCCCCCCCTCATCCTGTAAGTATGGCCTAGAGTCTTTGTTCCTAGATATTTACTTTAGTTAACTTGATAGGATATTGGGTCTATATACCCAGCAACAAATATATTGTGTATCTTTTATGAAACAAGCAAAATTGTCTCCCCTAAGCATCCCCAATGTGTTGTTGTTGTGTTTGTCAATGAAGATTTTTAATTTGGACCATCTTCCTTTTCTATTTTGCACAGTACTGAACAGTTTGGACTGACCTATGTTTGGAATCAAGCTTTAGTAGACATTATTTGTATTATCCTGGTACCTAGGAGCCCTACTCATGGCCCAGAACCTCATTGGGTAGGTGCTGTACAAATATAGAACAAAGACAGTCCCTGTCCTTAGGCGCTTACAATCTGTGTTGGGCTTGATTCCAATTTCACTTGTAAATCAGGCATAGCCCCATTAAATTCAATGGCATTGTAGCTGTATACATCTGGTATAAGTGAGATCAGAATCGGGCTCAATAGCGTTACAATCTAAGAATATAAATCGTGATAACTGTGCTTGTAATCTAGACTCAAAGTTGGCTATTGTTACCAACGTGTGTACAGATTAAAATGAATTGAAAGTCGTCTTATGCAGTTTTATCAAAAAAGTGATTTCACCTAAACGTTCCTGTTGGAAAACGTAATTTTCCAAAGCACCATTTCAAAATAAAAGTTTCATTCTGACATGTTGATTTGGGATGAAAATGAAAGTCACTGAGATAGTGGTTTTTTGTTTTGTTTGTGTTTCCCCCCCATCCATAGGCTGTGTCCAAAGTGCAGATTTCTGTAGGAGAGTTTAAGTGATATAAAAAGGATAAACCTAACAGGAAATTGACTAAAAGTTTGGATTTGGAGATACCAGACCAGATTAGGTGCCTAAATACCTTTAATAATCTGGCCCACCAGTCTTTTTGCAAATCTCTTCGGAGATGTTTCTTTCTTGTGTTCTTTTGTTTCTTGTTTCTGTTGGAAAAAAATCCCATCTATGGATTTGTTCAACATGCTCTTTGTAGCCAAAGCAATGGTGTTGATGGGCTTTGACTCACTCCCACTAAGAGCTTTGTTTAATTTCATGAAAGCCAAGCACAGGAGAGCCAATATGCATAATGGGAGGTACAGTCCTTGGGGCTCTGTTGGATATTTACAGCTCTGGGAAGTATGCAATTTTTAAATACCTGTTTTTAGAAGTTAAGCAATGGACTATAAGAGGGCCCAGGCTCCACTACATAAGCCGTAAGAGGGCCAAACAGCCCCTAACAAGTGATACACACACATTTCCTGGTGCTAAAGTGTTTCAAACAAGGACTGGAAATAGAAGTTAAAAGCCACCTTTAACATTTCCCAGTGTGTAGAGGGCAGCAGGAAACTTGGTGGTATAGGAACAGCATACTAAACATTTGTCTCTACTCCTCAGCACAGTCACCCAACGATACAAAAGATGCCTTCTAGAGAGAGAGAACATCTGTGCAAAACTCAGCCTGACGCTCAACAAGTAAGAACAGAGCCGAAAACTAGAGTAATCTGGGAAACCAAAAGCACACTCCAACCACATAAGAACAGCCATACTGGGTTGGAAAAAAGGTCCACCTAGCCCGGTATCCTGTTTTCCGACAGTGGCCAATGCCAGGTATCGCAGAGAGAAGGAACAGAGCAGGTAATCAAGTGATCCATCCCCTGTCACCCATTCCCAGCTTCTGGCAAACAGAGGCTAGGGACACCATTCCTGCCCATCCTGGCTAATAGCCATTGAAGGATCAAGCCTCCATGAATTTATCTAGTTATTTTTTGCACCCTGTTATAGTCAACATCCTCTGGCAAACAGTTCCACAGGTTGACGGTGTGTTGTGTGAAGAAATATTTCCTTTTGTTTGTTTTAAACCTGCTGCCTATTAATTTCATTTGGTGACCCCTAGTTTTTGCGTTATGAGATGGAGTAAGTAATGCTTTCTTATTTCCTTTCTTCACACCAGTTATGATTTTATAGACCTCTATCATATTGCCCTTTAGTCATCTCTTCCAAGCTGAACAGTCCCGGTCTTATTAATCTTTACTCATAGGGAAACTGTTCCATACCCCTAATCATTTTTGTTGCCCTTATCTGTTATATAGTACTGACTTTTAACAGCATGTAATAGGTAAGAGATGCTAGTTAAGTTGTTGCATTTATCCTTCCAATGCATTTAACTGCTATGGTGATGGACATGGTTGTAAATCTGAAGAGAAAAAAGATTTTTTACTACAATATTTATTATAAGGAATACTTAATATTGCCTTGTATTGCTTAATATTACTACCTTGAGAGATTAAGTTTTATTCACGGTGTGAGATTATCGTATGATTTATGCTGGAAGTATCTCATAATTACAGGAATTTCCAATTACTATGTTCTCTGCATGCATTTTCCTCTGCTTTTGCATAGTTCCTTTTCATTCTTTTTTCTTTTCAGTTGGGGCCTTCCTTCTTGTCCACTTGTCTCTGAAGCTGGAAAGAGTATGCGAGATTTAAATCAATAAGAAATGAACTCTAAAATAAAAAGGATTGTATACAAATTAATTTATTCAAATTCACCCACGATTTTTTCAAATTACCCGATATGAGCACAATCTCTGAAAAGTAAAACTGGGGCAAAAGCCATGACTCACAGCTATAAAAAGCACAGGCAACATCAAGTGAGTGCTTAGCCAGAACTTTGCCCACTGTGTAAGAGGGAAATGATAGTGACTATAATGTAATTGCAAAATAAGTTAGGGGAAATAACTCTGATGAACTTGTTAAATTAGCATCCTACCAAGAAAAATAAGTGACAGAAGAATATTACCAAGAAAATCCAATTCAAAACTCAAGTTCTCCAAATTTCTCCATGACAATTCATACACAATGCAAAACAAAATTATTAATAAAAATTCAGCATGTTCTCTAAGGGAAATGTGAAATAGTTGACACACATTGCAATGTCAATGAAAAAAATACTTACACTGATGATTTGAAAAATGCCAAAAGGAATCTCTCTCTCTCTCTCTCTCTCTCTCTCTCTCTCTTTTTTTTTTTTTTTTACACAAATTAAGAGCAACTGCTGCAAAATCTTCTCTCCCCTATTATAGTGGGGAAAAAAATCATGAAGCATGGCTGCACTATACCAGTCAGGCTGGCAAAGAGAATAACGGGCCAGGACTTTAGACATAGTATATTTGGGTGGGAGGGGAACATGAAAAAATAGTAATTGCTGAGACTTGTACCCTACTTACAGGGTGCTCATTCTGACCAGCGAGTTACAGTCGCATAATGGCAAAAGACTAAAAGGCAGGGACTTGATCTCTAGTTACCGGGAGGTCACTCCGCCAAAATGCCCCTAATCCCCCCACATAGATTGAGGAGGGAGGCAAACTAGACCCTGACTTACAGAGTGAACAGTCAGCTTCACCAGCTAAAGGCATATTAATGCCAAGTGAGAAGGGGGCGGAGACCTTGCCCTCAATTACAGGGAGGTCAGGCTGGTCAAGGCAGCAAAGCTCTCAATATGTCCTATAAAAGAGAGGCTCATGATGTGCAGCCTAATTACATGTGACCTTAGTTGTGAGGTGCTCACTCTGTCCAGGGTCCCTTTCCTTCTCCACCTTCAGTGACTTGCTTGCTTTCCTTCTATTTTCTTGCGGTTTCTTACAGGCTCCCTTCTTCTTCTCTTCCTTGGAGGCGTTGGAAACAGAGAGAGAGAGATAGAAGTTAAGACAGTCTTAGAACAGGGCTCAGACTCCAAGTCCCCAGTGCAAACTAACGAGGCAGCCTTATTTTCCCAGAGTCTGCAGACAGCCTGCAATTCTAGCTCCAAGAGAGTTCCACGCTGTCATCATACTCTTCACTGGGATTCCACTCCCTCCCCGGGGACACTGAGCTACCAAATACGTCCTATTCCTAAGGCAACGTCTCCACATTTCTTCTTCACAGCTATTACACGCTGCCAGTCAAGATTCTTAATACAAAGAGTTCAGGAGTTAGTGTGAAATTATTCAACACCATTGAGTTCGGAACACATGACAGCAGTACTAGTTCTGATCAGTCTTATTCCAAAACTGCCAAAGAGACCTCTCTATTGGAACTTACCTGCAACAGCTGCAGAATGTGCTATCTCCGGCAGGGTATTGGCTATGAGGCTTGGCTGCAGAATTCTGAGCAAGCTGGGAAGGGAGGGTGATGGGCCAGGACCCTGGACAGAGTTTCTCAGGGGCATGACTAGTAGTGACTGCTGAGACTTGTACCCTACTTACAGGGTGCTCGTTCTGACCAGCGAGCTACAGTCGCATAATGCCAAGAGACTAAAGGGCAGGGACTCGATCTCTAGTTACCAGGAGGTCACTCTGCCCAAATTCCTAAAATGCCCCTAATCCCCCATGTAGATTGAGGAGGGAGGCAAACTAGACCCTGAGTTACAGAGTAGTCAGTTAACACCACCAGCTAACTGTGCATTAGAGGGCAGAGATCTTGCTCTCAATTACAGGGAGGTCAGGCTGGTCAAGGCAGCAAAGGCCTCAATATGTCCCATAAAAGAGAGGCTTGTGACATGCACCCTAATTACAGGGTTGTCACACTGGCTATATTGCCAATGGAGACCTGAGCCCTCATTACAGGGAGGTCACACTACTCAAGGTTCCAAAGAGCTCAATACCCCCCATAAGCCACGGCTGTGTGACTTGCACCCTCATTACAGGGTAGTCACTCTCACTAGCCGGCCACAAAAGCATCATATCAAGAGACCAAAAGCCCCCCTCAGCTTTACCTCTGCTCCTCCTTCATCTCCTTACTTAGGCTGCAGCAGGCTCCTCTCTCCCTCTTCCAGGCTGTCTTGTGTAAAATGAGTTAGCAGCTCCAAGCTGGGAGTTGCAACACCTAGATTCTATTTTTGGCTCTGCTATTGACTCACTTTGTGACCTTGGACGCAACTATTGGTTTCTCTGTGCCTCAGTTTAGGCATCTGTAAGTCTATTTCAATATTGTTCCCTACCTAATAGGGATATTGTGAGACTTAATTGATTGGTCGTGTCACAGAACCGTAAAGCATTATTATACTTTATTTGGTATTTTGTTGACTTTTATATCTAGTTTAGCATTATTGCCCTCAACTTCTTAAAACCTACATTTATTTCAAGTGAAATTACCTTTTTTATATGAGGTGTGTGTACTGCAATTAACTTTCAGCCTTATGGGCAAGCAGTTATTGGAACATAAGTCTCTCACTCAATATTTTTGGCTTTGAAGCATCTTTTTAATCTTTATAAATGAGTTGTTTGAATCTTTATAAATGAGTTGTTATGCAGCACTAACACACCCTCTGCAAGCTCAGGAAAAACAGAAGCAATGGGTAAATTATGAGGAACCTGGCAGCATTTGTGCTCCTACACTTTGAAAAATGAGAAAATAACATTAAAAAGAAACAGCTGTCAGGTTGGTTTGTTTTTTTAAATAGGAGACACAGTTACCGCACAGAAAAAGAAAAGCTCAGTCATCACATAAATAACAAGACTTATTCATTGCGGTTGGGATTTTCCACTTATATCATTTTTACACTGATGTACCATCATTGATTTTAACAGAGGAATGCAATAGCTCCAATAGCATTTTTAAAACAATCGTCTAAAGCATTTTAAAAATAGTTTGAGTAACATATTTGACATTTACATAATAGATGATGGTATGATGTGGGGTAAGAGTTTTATTGGTGCTCATTTGTATCATCTGCACCCACCTCATTATTGCAATGGCATCATTAATCATAATTAATGCAACTTTCTCAAACTCATGACACTAAATCTTTTACATCAAACCTGCTAATCAAATATTATTTTTTCTCTAGCCAGCAAAGTGCTGAGTACCTCTGTCTTCTATAAATTACAAAATAATGGTTCCTCAGTCATTATATTACATTTTATTTACATTCCCCAGTTACAGCCATATGTTAATTCTCCAATTCCCTTATTACAGTTCTGTTCCCACTCTGGAAATCATATAGATCATATTATGTAACATACTATTTTTCATAGAACGTTTAGTTCTCAATTAGATTTATAGTTTCCAAAATTCTACAGTCCCATGAAATGGTGTGTATCTGGAGTGATCCTGTTAATCTCAGTGGAGTTACTCTATTTTTACACCAGTATAGCTAAGAGCATTAAACATTGCAGAAATATGTAGGTAAGAAAAATAGTATGTTACCATTTGCCATTTTGGATATCACTCTGATGGTTCTTGGGTAAAGCACTGTGGCCTATTCAGTTTTTGGTCATTAGCTAATAACTGAGTTACAGGATGTTGTTTTGTCTTGACACTTTTGGAGACATGTATAACCTTCCCCCGTAGTAAACTCATTCAGGCTGGACTGTTGGATTAATATGGGAAAACCATAGGATAGATCCTTCACTGGTATAAATCAGTGTAAATCCATTTAAGTCTCTCTACTTTCAACCATCTCTGGCATTATTTTTTACCTCCTAGTGATAGCAATTGTGATTTACACAACAAATGGGGGGAGTATGTTAATATGGATGCTTTATACACAGATATACAGACAAGATCCTTGCTTTGAGGGCTAACAGTCTAAAGATGATGAAATCTATCCCTGCTGAGACAGCCAATATAGGGTCTATGCACCACTTAAGTCTCACTTTAGCCATACAAGTGGAATTTAGGTGCTGCATAGGCCTTGTGCAGGCCCTCTCCAGAGGAGCAAATGTCACCTATGATGCCGAATATAATTGTTCTCCAACTCTTTTTTTTCCAGAGTACGCCAAAGCCTGAGAGCACCTGCAGCTTACAATACAAAACCATAGAAGATTTAATTGTTGAATTCTGTAGCATGGATACTTATGCTTCTATGCAAAACAAACCAAACAAAAAAACAGTTTCACTTATTTAAAAAGAACATCCCAAAGGCCCACAGATTATGTTAGTAAGAAATGTCTACTGATTGATCATTTTTCTATGTCTGTGGATATGGCGGGGAGGGAGTGGGAGTAGTAGTTTCTTATGTAGGGTCTCACATCTTTCTCTTCCATGCAGTATAATGCTGTTGCAGGGACATGAAATCTTGCTGTAGGCTATTCTGAAAAGTTGAATGCTGTTGAGGTTTCAGAGCAATGCATTTGAATGCTGGCAAAATCTAAGCCCAAGTGATCCTCCTCTGAGCAATTTCTACCCTGGGTTTCAGACAAGGCCAGACACACTTAAATGCATGTCGAGACGACACCCCAACTCCACCTATTAAAGATTCATTTGGCTTGAGAACTTTTGTGGTTTTGCAGATGATTACAAGTGGCAAGAAAGCTGAGTGCTTGCATAAAAGATATACGGTGTGAGCTTAATGAGCTACCTGATAGGCATGACAAAATGAAAGCAATCCAGATTCCCACTTATAATTTATCACAGACCGTTAGAGAAACTTGCATGTGAAGCAAGACAAACCATACTGCCTTGCACTGATAATACTTAACAACTGCTTTACAGTGACACGGTGTGAACCTAAGAGCATCTCTATGCCAGAAGGCAAGGGACTTCCTGATATTTAGCAGTGAGTTTTAGCTGGCCTGACCAGCTCAGTGTACCCCAATTCACTATTGTTATAATCTGTAATTGGAAAACGAATCACTCACTGATCATTAATATTCTTATGTGATGTATGTATGGTCAACCCACAAAGGCTTACACAGATGTGCTGGAATTACCACTAAAATGTGTTGAAACCAGGCATATTAGGGGAGTTGATAAATGTGTTTTTTTTTTTACCATGGTTTCACCTGCATGAATGTGTCTCCCATGTATGTTGATCAAGGACAAAGAAAAGCACAACTGCATCCAGGCAAACAAAGCCATCAGCAGAGCACATAGGGAAAAAGTGATCACTTACAATCTCAACAGGGGATGGAAACTGCTTCCCCAGGGAGTCCTCCTGCCTCTTGAAGTAGGGCCAATGAACTTTGAGAATATACATTTCAAAGTTAGACTAGACTATAGAGAGAGGAACAGAGAACCCCTAAGTTATCCTTTATCTGAGGAGACAAGGAAAACCAATGCCTTGGACTTTGTGGGGATCCTGTCTAAGAGCTACTCAGCCATTGCTAGAAAAGGAAGATTGACGAGGAAACTGCCTTGAACAAGGACTGTAGCTTGTTAAACTAGGTCTTAGTCATTAGAAAGCATATTTTTAATTTTATTTGTTTGTAACACTTTCTACCTTTATCCCTTATATTTGAACTCACTTAAAGCCCATCTTTTTGATTAAATAAATGTGTTTTACTTGCTATCTAACCCAACCCAGTGCTTTGATTGAATTGAAGTGAATATTAACTCCTGTCAAGATGATAAGCTGGCTCTTGAAAGAAGCAGCACACTTAATATGTTCTGTGAATGTGGGCTGTGCATTGCAGAAAGACATCACAGAGGAACTTGGAGGCTGGAATTCACTGATTGTTAACTTCTAGGCAAAATTTGGCCTGGGAATGCCCTGAGGAGTTTACTGGCAAGGCAGACAAGTTGATATGTCAGGAAGTTATCATACAGCTTAGCTGCAACAAAGCTTCTGCTTGCTGAGGCTGAGACGGGAAGCCTGATGCTTCGCAGCTCTGGGTAGCCCCAGCAGCTTGCCACATGCAGGACTTGTATGCACCCACCTTCTTCTAAAATGAAGGATAACCTGAAGCTTGTCAGTTAACCTTAATAGTCTGTTTATCAGTTTAAATCATCTGCGAGGTGTCACTTAATTCTCAGTACACAGGAGCAGCTCAGCCAATTAAAACAAACCAATCCTGCAGGACTTTTGCAGTTCATTTAATTTAACCAGGAGCTTACAGGCCAAATGACTTTCATGGTTGTTTCATGAACCTTGTGCTGGATCATAACTTGGGAGGACTCTATTTTTCTAAAACTAAAAACATGAAGTGGTTCTGTTTCCCACATCTACTGCATGTTTGTCCATTGGCTGGGCATTTTTCTTTCTGCTTTCCATGTTGCTTTCACTTTATTATGATGCCTGCATTCTTGGTCAGCCTGTCTCTGTCCTGCTTCCTGAGTTCCTTTAGCCTGAACATTTGTAATTGTGCTGCTCTAGTGACAAGCTATTATTTAGACCTTTTCCCTGGACATTTCAACTGTCCTTCTATTTGGAGGCATTGCTCCAGGATCAGATCTGTTTTTCTCAACGGTCTCTCGCCTGTAACTCAGAATCCCAAGTCCCACAAGTGAGTCCATCTCTAAATCAAGCATCTTTTATGGTGCCAAAATTATATGTGGATGCTAGAGTTCTCAGTTCTGTCAGTATCTATTCCCTCATCTGCTTCTTGGTTTCAGGTAAAAAACAGTGTCACTCTACAGTCTCATTCTGTCTGGGATCACTATTCACCAAACACTTTTATCAGCTGTTTCAGTCATTTTTCCTGGTAACAAACTTTACTCACTTTGCATCCTTTCCCCCAATAAAATTGTAAAAAAGCTTTACCTTTCTTTCCCCCTCTTTATTCCCCATGATCAGCTCTGTATACAGACTCAAGTGTGTACTTGTGCAATTTTTTTTTTAAATCTGGAAATCTAGCTTTTCCGGTGGCCTGAATCCCTGCATGCTGTCTGTCTGCTCTGTTTCTAGGAGCTGTTTTGTTTTCCTGTTAATCACACTTTCTTCCTTGCTGTGGTTCTCACTAGATGTACTGCTGCCACCGTGTTTCAAATACCATGTTATTACCCAGCATGAGTGGACTTCATGTTTCTAAATATTAAACCAGCTCTTTATTATGAGAACTATTTACAGAGACCTTGCAACAACAGCTAGCATTCCAGCCTTATGCAAACAGATTGTCTTCCTAATGCCTCTAAATATTTCCTGCCTGAAACCTGTGCTCCTACTTCCAAGTTCCATACAAGCTGCTACAATGCTGAAGGTTGAAAGTCTTCAGCCACTAGGGAGAGCAAGGGGCTGGGAGTCAGGATTCCTGTGTTCTATTTCCAGGCCTAGGAGAGAGTGTTTAGCATTAGGAGTGAAAAGCACCAGGCCATTATGGATTAAATCCATTCTTGTGCATCCATTAGCAGCTCTATGCACCACTTAAACCCTTCAAACATGGCATATGTGGTATAAATGTCTTGTGCTGGCCTTATGCACAGGGGTGAATTTCACCCTCTGGGTCCAGTGGGATTGGGGCAGGTAGCTGTAGAGTTCAAATGGAATTAATTATGCCATTATCAAAATCATTCTTGATTTATGTGCATTTTCCAATATTCAGGATTGGATACTTCAGTCAGTCAGCCCCATTGCACTTTGCACCAGCTATTTGACACAAAATGAATTTCAGCCAGATAAGCTGCCCACAGGAGAATTCCTCCTGTGCAGGGGGAATCTCCATTGCTGTAAAGCTAGCACTGCAGAGGTGAAGTAGTTGCCTCCTATGATTGATGCTCGCCCTAACCCAATGTATGGGAAAGAACGGAGTGTGCTGGGGGTGGCAGGGAGCATGGTGGTGCTGCGCTCTACTACACTGATCCTCTGCTAATGTATGGAGCTTATGCTACTGGCAGAAATTAGAGTAGGCCACCTGCTGCTTTAACATCTGCCAGTGCTGGGCATCCAAGGTTCAGGGAGTCATAAGCACTTTCCTGCCTTTGTCATGGTCCACAACAGCTGCTCATACATAGTGGAGAACCAGGGCCTCTGTCTTTGACAGAAACATATGCCTTGATAACCAACAAACATTTTGCATTCTTCCTGACGCAGTGATGTTTGCAGCCTGGCAAGTAATTATTTAGTCAATGTATTATAGCAAGGTATTACTGTTTTCTTTACTTACTCCTAACATGCCAAGTGATTTACAACCTTATCATCAAGGCAGAAATAAATGATAATACAGCACTAAGTTTTAGTGTGTGTGTGTGTGGGGGGGGGGTGTTTATGAAGGCCAAAATTATAAATGGGTTAAAAAATGAGCTAAATTCACGGAGGATAGATCCATCAATAGCTGCTTGCTGCAATGATCTGGGATGCAGCCCCATGGTGTGGGTATCCTAAGCTATTTCATCCTGTATCATCACAGGGCTTTATAATCTATAGATCATGTAATAATTTGAGTTAGCAGCACAATAAAAGTCAAATTAGTTGCACTAATTTGACAATTTATAGTAATTTGGATTACTGCAGCTTCCTACAGATTGTATTAGCACGATAATGTTATTTCTGCCACTGGGATTCTGGTGGTGATACTCTGTTTTGTTAGTTTACATTCAGTGAAACATTATGAAAGTTGAGTACTTAAACTCCAAGAGAAATGAGTTTGTAAATATTTTAAGTAATGTGGAGGGTTAGTGGTCATAACGTCAGATGCATCACATTTCCTTTCTCGGCTCCTCCCCGTTGAAGACGACGTCAACTACTGTATTTTCAAAAGTATTCAGCTCACATACTCTGCTTCCTTCCCCAGACCTAATGACCTGTGTAGTTTGAAAGCCTGTACCTTCCACCAACAGAAGTTGGTCCAATAAATGATATTATCTCACTTATCTTGTCTCTCTGTGTTTAAGGGTGAGATGGACCTTTGGTCTGACCCAGTATGCCATTTTTATGTTCTTATGTAATGGTACAATCAAGAGAGGTAGAGTTGCTATCACTTTTCAGTCATCTCTAGAATTAGGCAGGGATGGGTGGGTCAGGGACATGCCGAGCAGTTTGTTCATGTGCACAGGGATATCTCTTGAATCCTCCACTTTCATGGAGGTACTCTGCAATTCTCTGTTGAAGGTTTTTGAAGCAGGACTGCCTTATTTCTTTTGCCAGGGTAGAACACTTTCTGACACCACTCTGTGATAACTTCAGCAGACACCATTGCAGTACACAGGCTAGCAACATATGGACCTGGGTGGCTTCAGGATGCTTGCAGCAGCTGTGCTGTCTTTGCCTTTGTTACCCTCTGGAGTGAAATCTCAGCTAAAATCACCACTGCCTATGGAAATGCCATTGCTCTAAGTTACTAGAACAGGGGTAGGCAAGCTCTGGCACATGGCTCGCCAGGGTAAGCACCCTGGTGGGCCGGACCAGTTTGTTTACCTGCTGCCTCCACAGGTTCAGCTGAGCACAGCTCCCACTGGCTGTGGTTCGCCGTTCTGGGCCAATGGGGGCGGCAGGAAGTGGCGTGGGCTGAGGGATGTGCTGGCCACGGCTTCCCGTTTCCCCCATGTGCCCGGAGCGGTGAACCGTGACCAGTCGGAGCTGCGATTGGCTAAACCTGTGGAGGTGGCAGGTAAACAAACTGGTCCATCCCACCAGGGTGCTTACCCTGGCGAGCTGTGTGCCAGAGGTTGCCAACCCCTATACTAGAATCATGCAACAGAGCAATTCCCTCACTTAGGAAAGGGATAGATAATAAGACAGAAAATATCATAATGCCACTATATTAATCCATGGTACACCACACCTTGAATATTGTGTGCAGTTCTGGTCACCCCATCTCAAAAAAGGTATATTAGAATTGGAAAAAGTACAGAGAAGGGCAACAAAAATGAATCTATTCTATCTGAGGTGAGATTAAAGAGACTGGGACAAAAGAGATGACTAATGGGGTAAATGATAGTATGTAAAATCATGAATGGTGTGGAGAAAGTGAGTAAGGAAGTGTTATTTACCCTTTCACATAACACAATAAAAATTAACAGGCAGCAAGTTTAAAACAAATAAAAGGACGTACTGCTTCACACAATGCACAGTCAACCTGTGGAATGCATTGCCAGGGGATGTTGTGAAGGCCAAAATTATAACTGGGTTAAAAAAAATGAGATAAGTTCACAATAGCTGGTAGCCAAGATGATCAGGGATGCAACCCCCCATAGTCTGGGTATTTTAAGCTTTTAACTGCCAGAAGCTGGGCATGAACAACAGGGCATGGATCACTTAGTAATTGGCTTGTTCTATTCATCCCCTCTGGAGCATCTGGCATTGGCCACAGTCAGAAAACAGGCTACTGGGCTAGATGGACCATTGGTCTGACCCAATATAGAATCATAGAATATGAGGGTTGGAAGGGACCTCAGGAGGTCATCTAGTCCAACACCCTGCTCAAAGCAGGACCAATTCCCAACTAAATCATCCCAGCCAGGGTTTGTCAACCCTGACCTTAAAAACCTCTAAGGGGAAGGAGATTCCACCACCTCCGTAGGTAACCCACTACAGTGCTTCACCACTCTCTGAGTGAAAAAGTTTTTCCTAATATCCAACTTAAACCTCCCCCACTGCAACTTGAGACCATTACTCCTTGTTCTGTCATCTGCTACCACTGAGAACAGTCTAGATTCATCCCCTTTGGAACTCCCTTTCAGGTAGTTGAAAGCAGCTATCAAATCCCCCCCTCATTCTTCTCTTCTGCAGACTAAACAATCCCAGTTCCCTCAGCCTCTCCTCATAAGTCATGTGCTCCAGCCCCCTAATCATTTTTGTTGCCCTCCGCTGGACTTTTTCCAATTTTTCCACATCCTTCTTGTAGTGTGGGGCCCAAAACTGGACACAGTACTCCAGATGAGGCCTTACCAATGTCGAATAGAGGGGAATGATCACATCCCTCGATCTACTTGCAGTGCCCCTACTTATACAGCCCAAAATGCTGTTAGCTTTCTTGACAACAAGGAGACACTGTTGACTCATATCCAGCTTCTTGTCCACTGTAACCCCTAGGTCCTTTTCTGCAGAACTGCTGCCTAGCTGCTTAGTCCCTAGTCTGTAATAGTGAATGGGATTCTTCCATCCTAAGTGCAGGACTCTGCACTTGTCCTTGTTGAATCACATCAAGTTTCTTTTGGCTCAGTCCTCTAATTTGTCTAGGTATCTCTGTATCCTATCCCTATCCTCCAGCGTATCTACCACTCCTCCCAGTTTAGTGTCATCTGCAAACTTGCTGGGTGTGCAGTCCACGCCATCCTCCAGATCATTAATTAAGACATTGAACAAAACTGGCCCCACGACCGACCCTTGGGGCACTCCGCTTGAAACCAGCTGCCAACTAGACATGGAGTCATTGACCACTACCCACTGAGCCCAACAATCCAGCCAGCTTTCTATCCACCTTATAGTCCAATCATCCAGCCCATACTTCTTTAACTTGCTGGCAAGAATACTGTGGGAGACCGTATCAAAAGCTTTGCTAAAGTCAAGGAATAACACATCCACTGCTTTCCCCTTATCCACAGACTCAGTTATCTCCTCATAGAAGGCAATTAGGTTAGTCAGGCATGACTTGCCCTTGGTGAATCCATGCTGACTGTTCCTGATCACTTTCCTCTCCTCTAAGTACTTCAGAATTGATTCCTTGAGGACCGGCTCTGTGATTTTTCCAGGGACTGAGGTGAGGCTGACTGGCCTGTAGTTCCCTGGATCCTCCTCCTTCCCTTTTTTAAAGATGGGCATTACAGTAGCCTTTTTCCAGTCATCCTGGACCTCCACCATTCACCATGAGTTTTCAAAGATAATGGCCAACGGCTCTGCAATCACATCTGCCAACTCCTTTAGCACCCTCGGATGCAGTGCATCCGGCCCCATGGACTTGTGCTCGTCCAGTTTTTTTAAATAGTCCCGAACCACTTCTTTCTCCACAGAGGGCTGGTCACCTTCTCCCCATACTGTGCTGCCCAGTGCAGCAGTCTGGGAGCTGACCTTGTTTGTGAAGACAGAGGTAAAAAAATCATTGAGTACATTAGCTTTTTCCACATCCTCTGTCACTAGGTTGCCTCCGTCATTCAGGGACTGTTCTCATCTACTTAATACATGATGAATGGGCTAGGCAGACAGTGGTGAGTTGTGCTTGTCAGCTGCTGAGCCATTTGCTCATGAATATAGGACACTTTGCTCATATGCCACTCCCATTTTCTCTGTATCAGCTTGGCCTTAACAAAACAGAGGGGCATTAAACCCTGTGGGTGTGTGACTGTGAGAAAAATCCCCACAGAGGGGAGGACTGCTTTGTGGTCCTATAAAGATGTGAAGCATTTTGGCCCAGATTGTGATTGGCCCTTGCATGGTTATGCAAGGACAAGCATGAAGGTGCACCCAGTCTCTCTACCCTTGGGGGAAAGCTCTTTTGAACTGCCACACAAGCTCACAAGAGCTGCCCCCGCACTCCAAGGATGAACCTGGGGAAAAGAGTAGTGAGAGTGAGGGTGGGGTTTCCGGGAGAACATTCTGGGCCAGCCTAATATGAGCTGCACATCTCCTGTGTGCAGGGAGAAGTCCCAGCAGGGATTGGGCTCGTGGAAGCACAGTTTTTCTGGTATTCCAACTCGGCTGTGTGGTTCTCCATCTCTCCCTACTTAAGGCTGTGTGGTTAAAGCCACAGTCTAGTCCTTCATAGGTTACTATGACGTATAGGCCCAGGTGAAAAGCAGGCCCAAGCCTGTTAAGTGACATCAGCCTGGACTCTCTCCCTTGCCCACAATGCTAATGCACTTTCTAGGATTCGTCAAAACACCAGGGAGTTCACCAAGTGTCCTATGGTCTCCGTTCATCCAGTGAACTATCCAGGAGCCAGTTGCATTATAGCTCCCGGAAGCTACTTCATCCTTGATGAACTTTATTTAAACTGGTTCTTACTATGGACTGTGCTAGAGATCTAAAGCGCTGGCAGCTGCCCAGAATTCCTACTACACTGCCTCTCCCAGAGGACGTCTGCCAGATGTCATCCTGCAAATAAATGAGCGCTGTGAAATGCACAAGGTAGAATGTTCAAAGTTGCTGCCATCTGGTAGCTGGGTGTGGAAGTTTAGTAGTCACACAAAGCGTTAGAAGTCTGAGGTCTATAGAATTTGCAAGTGCATATTAGCAATTTGGAAAAATTCAGCCTAAGGGCTCTGAACCTATTAACTTGCTAGTTCTCTGCTCTTCTTTTGTAGAATCGGAGTGCCCAAGTACCTGTGCTCAGAGCCCTATACAATAATTCCACACCCTACCTATATACCAATCTGTGCATTTGCCAGGTATAATTTAGGTCTGCATTTACCCGAGGAAGGATGCTCTTGTGAGACATTGGACTGAGGGTCAAGAGACCTCAGTTGACTCCCACCTCCTGCCACAGATTTCCTGTGGGATGCTGGACAGATCACTTAGGCTCTGATTCAACAAAATGTTTAAGTCTGTGTAAACGCCAAATTAATTAACTTTTCCCACTGACATAAGTAGGACTGCTTGATAGCTGAATGTTAGGCCCATGCTTAAATACCATGCTGAATCCCGGTCTTGATCTCTGTGCCTCAATTCCTTATATGTAAAATTGGGATAATAATATCTCCTTATTATGACCCTTTCTCCGTATTGTCTACTTAGGTTTTTTGAGGCATGGACTTTTGTTTACTGTCTGTATGCACAGAATGTATCACAATGGGGCTTCAGCCTCTGTTGAGGCAACAAGGTGCTATTTTAATACAAATAATTAATAATAACCTATATTTATAATAGAAATCATAGAAATGTAGCACTTGAGGAACCCTGGAGAGGTCATTTAATCCATCCCCCAATTCTGATATCATTATAAAGTAACAATAAATAGTTTAAAGTGTATTTTTCAGAGCTGTAATGAGAGAATCAAGACAGAAAGAATACTAAACAAAATGACCCGTTTAAGTCTTTTTTTATATTTCACACTCAGAAGACTTAGTTACATAAAGTGACTTACATGAGGAGCTGATTATCAGTAGTACAAGGATGATACATTAGTGTGAAAGAGAGTACACAAGCATAGTGAATAGTTCTGTAATTATAGTGAAGTAGTACATTTGACAGCAAGGGATTATTTCCAAGAGCCTATGTGTAAATAAATATAGCTTTCATACTATATACAAACTTGTATTCAGAGAATATATCAATGCAGAGTTATAGTACAGTTTCATTCAGTGAATAATGATCAACACACACACACACAAAAGCTTGTAATTATCTCGGGGCTACACAAGTCTGTTTTCCATGACAAAAGATTATTTTACATAAATAAATAAGGCTAGGGCTCCAGCTTTCTTTTCCTTTAAGTTAAAAATAAAAGAACAAAGAGTTTGAAAACTGCTGCATTTAAAAAAAAATAGTTTATTACAAAAATAACATCTAGTTGTCATTTATAACATACTACTAAATTTTTCAAGTGACAACATATGGGGCTGATCTTGAAAATCCCTACTAACTTAAGTAGTTCTTATTCCTGTGAGTAGTCTTACTGGCTTCAGGATTGCAGGAGTAGGCCCTTTATGAGGAACTGAGACCAGATAACAAAAACAAAAAAGTAACATCTGCAAAGTTTATTTTTGACAATAATTTCAAAGTTGTTGCTTTTCAGCAGATAGTCTGACTCTGGAGAATTAAGGATACCGTAGGAATTGTGATAGAAGTATCTTAGTTTCTGTAAACCTAAAACACAAGGTGCTTATTTTACTGAGGTTTCATTTGGGGAATATATTAGAGTAGTGATGTGAATTAATTGTCATATTACGCCTGAGACTTAATTCTTTGCAACCCCAAAACATCCAGTTTTGGGTGTACATGGACTGCAGGATTGCTGCAGGATTAAATGCCTTGCTGCAAAAATAATGCACATCATTTTTTAAAGTCATGCTGTAAACATTAAGAATATGGACAAATTCTACTTTCTCTTATCTCATTGTCTTTAGTAAAGTTGTGCTTGTGTGACTGAGGGTAGAATATGGCCCAATGTTTGTGTGTTATTCTACCTATCTGAGGTCATTTTGTTAATTACCACATTAACATTTGATTCCTGTTTTGTCTTTTTTTCATCAGAAGATAGGATTGTTGTGTATTTGTAAGAAAGTGTCAGCACTTTGCTAACATATGATGATTGACTTAATATTTTATATTAAACATTATGTAACAGAGATGCATAGTAGGTTATTTAAAAATTAATGCCCATATTCAGAATCAAAAAATGAGCTGCCTTTTTTTAAATGGCTTTGCTTTACACTAAGAAAATTATGCAACATAAAATACTATAAAGTGCAATATCTTTAAACATACATACAAATTTCATTTGGTTTACTCTGGTTTGATGATAGGGAGAATTTGCTGTAACTCTATACTCATGTACAGTACAGTTACCCACTCCTAACTCATATACAAAGTGTGTGTATGCGCATATATGTGTTAGGAATGGGTAAACCTACTGTACATAAGGTTATATAAACTTCTTATTCTGTATGACATCTTGTTTAGGGCTATTTAGTCTTCATGAAATCATGAGTAAAAACACACAAAAGGCCTAGTATGAGCTTTGTCTACATAAGGAGTATGGGACCGTGTCTTACATTTATGTCGTATGGGTACAATGCTTTGTTTAACTTTGGTCTGGAAAGTTTTGGTGGCTGCTTCTTGCTTTCCTTCATACAAGAAATGATTAAGACCGATACACTGACATTTCTGTACCTTTGGTAACAAATTAAGAAGGATAATTTTGATGAGTGAAATTAACTTCTGTGCAGAAGGTCAGTGCAAAACCTATGAACAACTTGAATCAACCTTACGTGCTCAAATTAGGACCAAAAACTTCTAGGCCAAAGTTATTCAAATTATTTTATATATTTGCGATTCCTCAGGCTACCCACCTCACTCATATTAAGCTTCCTAGGAAACAGGAAAATATTAAACAGAATCAATCGGTCCAAGAAAAACACACACACTATCAATTTTATTAACTGCTTCATCTTATTTACAAGGGAAGGAAAATAACTTCTCAAAATACAAGTGTTTAAACTATTACATCTATTTGTATCAGTGTTGACTGTATGCTCTAAACTGTTCCTGAAGCATTTCCAATGTATATATTTTATGTTGTATATTTTTCTCTTCAGTAAATGCACACAACTCCCATTACAATTACATCTGTTTTGCCTGTGTGTCAAAACCACAAAAGATTCCAGGGGTAAAATCCAGGCCTCACAGATATAAATGACAAAATTTCTGTTGATTTCAGTGGGGCCTGGATTTCACCCCTGGACATGGTGTATCCTGATTCATACCCTCATGCAAATCCATTAGCTTCAAAGAACTGACTAGTTGAGAGAAAGATAATATTAGGCCAAAACCAGACAATATTGAACTGGTCGGCATAGTAAGACTCAGTATCTAAAACTAGTGGGGTCTAACTCTTCTTTCAGGGAGCATGCATAATTTACTCAACAAAATGATCTCAGTCTTCCCCAATTCCTTGTTAATTTTTTTCACAATGTTTACATGAATAAACAGCATTTCATAAAATAACGATAGTCAAATAAATATTTTAAATTTTTTGTTACATCTATTAAGTCCAATTCTGCTCTCATTTACACCTTTGCATCCGCAGTGATTTCAGTACGGGTATAATGGAACAAAATTTGTCCCAGCCTATTTATTTCTAATATCGAACAGCATATTAATGGACCTTCATGAAGTCAGAGCTCCAAGGTACTTATATTTTTTTTCTACTCCCATTAGCCTTGCACAACCAATACAGTTATTAATGAGCGAGTTGGATTCTATTCCCTTCTGTGCATCAGCAAGTGTTTACTACATTCCAATCCAACCTGTGTAATGTAACATTACTGAAGGCAATGCGGTTGCCTAAATGTCACTGAAAGCCTAATTTGGCCTGCAGAAACTTTATTACAGGTGATGATGTATGAGAAATAAAGAACAAAGCTTGAATCTCAGATCCCAGGCTGAGTTTTAGGCCTGACAGAAAATAAACAAGTTATAAAATCAATGAGCCACAATAAATATGGAATGACATAATGCCATTTTGCAGAATCACTGTTCAGCAGCCACATTTCTTGAAAGACATAGTGGGCAAAATGATAGCTGCATAAAAATATCCCATTTAAAAAGATTTCTAGGTACTTCAGATCTTTATAGAATTCAGGGTAATCATATGTAACTTATTTTCTGGTAGATCTTCACATATAGCGATAACAATAATATAAGTATAGTGACCACAACATTCTTTAGAGTATGTTATGGACACTATATGGTAGGTGCATTACCATAACAGATATTATATATGATCTCTTGATAAGCATCTGAATAACTTGTGTCACCGGTGTATTTTAATTCTATGCTCTAGGAATATGTAGACAGATCAATTGAACAAACAAGCAGAATACAGACAGGCATTTGGAAACTAAACTGGCTCACAGTAAAATGCAACAGTTAATGTTGCCTGAACTGTTTGTTCCTGCAAAGATATTTGCATTTTGACACCGCAGTGTCTCCAAGCACCACAGTTCCATGCATCCAAATTACCTACCCCAGAGTTCCCAGCACAGTTGTCTGTTACTAGCAAACACTTATAGGACCTAAACAGAATTTTGCAAATATGGGGCCAGATCCTCAAATGGTAGAAACTGGTGTAGTTCCCCTGAAGTTAGTGGAGCTATGCAAATTTGCATTATCATTTGAACAAGGATTTGCTTGATAGACACAGGCAGCAGAAGCTGCACGTTTTGTTATTCTTGAGGAGGGGCAGGGAATCACTTTTAATACCTTCCAAGACGAATGTGTTGGCAGAGGCAATCTAACACCACCAACTTCCTTGAAAGGGAAAGAATGAGTCAGGTATTTTAACATAGCACACAAATGCAGTTACAGTATCCCAGTCACTAGGCCTACTCAAAAATTGTCCTTAGAATTGTTTATGTGACCATTGGACTGAAACATTTTCACTGAATACTATCTTGAAAAAATTATTGTTCTTTCTCCAGCATGCCACAATATTGTATCATATTCAGCTGCTAATGACTTTACTCTCCAGAGCACGTCACAGCTCTCTTATTGCAACTCCTGTTATAGATGTAAATAGGAATGGCGGCTTTTCCCCTTCTGAGTGTGGAACAGATTCTGATGGTAGATGCACTAGTCTAAATGTGGAGTAACTACACTGAGAGCTTTAGTGCACTTAACTGAGATCAAAATCTGGTTTGTGTGTTTTATTGTTTTAAATGTCAAACTGGTGTGTCTGAACTTTTTTTTAAAAAAAACTAAACGGCAAATGCCATTGTAAGCTCTGTTGGTATAGAACTACCTGAACATGAAATACTTCCTGTCTTTATAAAATGATTTCTGTGCCATGCCTGAAAGATAATCTCCTACTAAATAGCAATCCATCATTGCATTACATTTACCTCTGTAGCCACTGCTTGCTTGCTAGTTTTTCTGTTAGTTTTGACTGCCTGATCCTATTTATATCTCATGTGGCTGTGCAAACATTTGACATACACTCTAATCTCAATATATGTGGAATAAGCAATGCTTGGAAGATCAGCCTGAATAAATATGTTTCACTAGTTTGTTTAATTATACAGGTCAATTCTAACTTTCTTTTGAATTAAAAATGTATAATTTTTTGTCAGATTTCTCGTCTCCCTCCTTTCTACCTCCCTGAATGTCTCCTTTCAGTGTTATGCCTGCACCAAGACCTCCTGGCTAAAGGGGCAAAACAGCTGCAGGAAACTGTTAGGCTTTTCAGGAAATGTCAGACATTGAACCTGGGGTATGTCCACCTGGGCCAGCAATTCAAGGTCAATGTCATTTTCTAACAGGGAAAGAATATCACTTGAAGGAGTGACTCACCTATTCCAGTGTAAGAAGATTTTAAATCTCATTTGAAACATAATGTGTCTGCTTTAAAGTACAGTCTTGTGAGTTGTTTCATAGTACTGCTGAAGAGACGTTTCATCACAGTGCACCTTGCTAGATGTTTCTGGTACTATTCAGATATTTATTGTAACTTCAGCAAAATGCGTGTCCTCTTGTGAGTTTGTGCATCTCAGTATATTGTGTATGATTACACATACACCTCACTTAAAGGTTCAACACACTGACAAAGTCCTGCACATATTCTTTGTGGTCATCAGCTCTTTTTATTCCTCTCATCTTAGGGAAGAAGCTCTAGGGGCCACTTGAAAACTTTGTTTTTGTTTGATAAAGCTACTGTGAGTATTGTCATCTAAGATATCACAAAGGATTTGGTGGTTCCCTCGGGATACATACAAGAGTTAGGGCCAATTCTATCCTCACTTATAGCTGTGAAAACCCCTTGAGATCAGTGGGATTTTATTGGTGTAACTGAGTTCAGAATTTGGGCCCTGCATTTTTTCCTCACAGGACTGCCATTGCTTTCTGCTGAGGTCACTGTAAGTATGTATACCTGCTTTTACACAGAACTGTATCTTTATGAAAAAATAGTGAGCAGTGCCAGTGGCACCACTGTAGGTAAAATTGCAGCACAGATAAGGGGATTTCAGAGCAATAGGGGATATGAAATACACTGGGCAAACTTCTGCTCACAGTTACACAGGCACAAGTGCCACTAAAAATGCAAAGGGCACTGCAGGTGTGTAATTAAGAGCAGAATCTGGCTTTGTATGCAATTCTGTACCTGGGTATTAAATCCTAGGCACAAAAAGTGAGTAGCAGACTCTATAGTAACTGTAACTCCTAATCTTCTTGCTTTTGTTCATTAATATCTTAACTTTAATAATATATACTTTTTTCTTTTTGTTATAAATATATATTTCTTACTGTTTGATCTACTGTTTTCTCCGTTTTTATGCTCTATGCAGATATAGTTATGTAGAGATATAAACATACATACAAGGAATACAATGAGGGGCAAAAGTGCTGAAAGCATGGGATATAGAAAGAAAACATGGCCATAACATCAGAACAATCAACCAACCAAAATGTGCTGAGCCCTCTGTTCATAGTCCTGGGCATAGTATTTCCACTGCAGGTGGGATTTAAACCAGAAACAACTCTGAAATGGGTCACTTCTGGAAAACAGATACAAAATGAAATTGCATGAACTCTAACCAAACACAGACCTTGAAAAAACAAACAGGCATTACGCAAAATAATTTTTACTCAGGTTTCAAGTGTCCCGTTTTATATCCAACTATAGGAAATGTACAATCTTTTTCTGTAGGAACACTGATTTCTCTCTCTTTCCTGGGGCTTTTTTGTTCTAATTTTGGACCTGCTTCTCTTCTCATGACTTCAATCTGAGCAGGAATGGGCTCTCTTCTTTCATGGGTCCCCTTAGACCTCCATAATTAACACATGCTACCACCTCAGCAACTCTAGAAGATTTCTGCCTGGGTTTCAACCTGCAACCCCTCCATAATACAATTGTTAGATCCCCCTTGCTAAATTCTCAGACTTACAGGGGCAGGCCCTCAACTGGAATAAGTTATCATAACTTCATTATGGAGCTGTGACAATTTACATCAGCTGAGGATCTGCCCCAAAGCTGATAAGAAAGTATGCAGCAGTGAAGGACTTATTCACAGCAAATAATGGTGGAAAATAGTCTACAAAAGGACATTCACTTCAGCAAGTAGGCAGCTTCCCATCATGCAGCTGCATCTAAATTTTATATGAAATACTACACACAAACAAATCCAGCCTTCTTTCTTATATGAAAAGGCAAGCCTACAGTGGTAATAGCATCAGAAAGACATTGGTACTATTTATAGTATTGCTGCACTATAGAAAAGTAGTGAATTCATTTATTCGTGTTTTCTACTTGCATGCTGGGATGATGCTAGAAGAGGCCACAAATCCCCAGTTTGGGTTTCACCATTGACTATCATGAGTCAGCCTACAGTTCACTATCAGTGCTAGAGCCAGAGTGTCTGGACCCTGCAGAGTTTAGCAGGATTCTATTGAAACATCATGTTCACTTTGCCAAGGGCTTCTAAAGGTCCGCAATGTAGATGTCCAAAATGTGCGCAAGCTCACAGCATATGAATCCATCTGAATAGAGATATGTGCATCCTTTTGTATCTGTTACTCATGCAGATGCTGTTGGCTAACATCTTCCACTGATACATTCAACGGGTAACTACATAAATCCCCAACTAGAGGTTTGTGCTTCTCTGAAATGGATACTAGCGTTCTCCTTGCAAGGTTATACCTGTATGTATCTATTATTCTTTGTTTCTGCATGTAGGCATATATTAATATAGAGAAAGAGAGATACAGGGAAACTTAGCATATGTGTAGTATATATAATAACTTGCATTGCTATAACACACACACAGGACCTCTGCCAGTGAACAGAGATCTTCCAAGTGCCATGCAAAGAAGCCTAAAGGTAGCTGATCTCACTTCTTACGTGTAACTGTTTTGTTCAGCAGCAAATGCATCAGCTGAATAATTTTTCCACTTCAAATCCAGCCCTTTTTATCCTCTTTATGTATTTATTTTTGTAAGGGTTGTGGATCCACTGTTTATTCTCAGGGGATGCTGTCCATTGCAGATATTTGTTTTGTTCAAGAAATGGCACTTCCTACTAGATGGAGACGGGACACAAGATTACTTTATCCTCCAGAAGGACACTGACGATCAGAAATATGAAATAGAGACCAAACATGGTGAAGCCCAAGAATTTATTCATCCTCCACTTGCAGAGTGCAATGGAGAGGATGACAAAGAGTAGCATGATGAAGAGGAGGACGATAGCACAGAACAATCCATTGCTGCTGACAGTCACCGGGGCGAAGCCGTTAATTGCAGCATACAGGAGCCATGGAAGGGGAAGACTGAAAAACACAAAGAGAAATTGGAAATGCCATAGAGAAACAAAAAGTGGTATTAAGTATACTTTGGAGGCACTTCAACATAAAGCTGTTGATTTAAACATAATGAAGCCCATCTAATAGGTTAGTGCAGGGACACAATAAGAGAGGCATTAGGTAACATACTAAAAAGAAAAATTCTGTACTGGGCCTTGGGGGATGAACTAGATCAGGCTGAGCAGCAGGTGTGGCTAGGCTGGCAGACATCCTGTTTCTCAGCAGTTACCTCCAGAAAAGGCCAAGGCACAGATGGGCCGGTTGTAGAAGACTAAGCCCAGTGTACAAGGTGGTGAGGAGAATGGGATTGCCTATTTTTTGTGTCTGCACAGCATCTAGCACAGGGGTCGGCAACCTATGGCATGTGCGCCAAAGACGGCATGCGAGTCCCGGCAGGCAGCAGCATGCCATTAAAAATCCTGCCTGGCCCGCTCTTTTCCGCCCTCAGCCCCCTCCCGCGGGGGCAAGAGGCAGGGGGGCAGAAGCTTGGTCCTGCCAGCTCCCTTATCTCTTCCAGCAGTGTGCTGGGTTCCTGCCCCTCCTCCACCTCTCTGTCCCTCCCTCCCTGCCAGCTGATCAGCTGATTGCCCTTGTGAGGGAGGGGGTCGGGGAAGAGTGGAGTCAGCGTGCTCGCTGCTCCCGCCGGAGGCAGAGAAGAAGAGGGGTCAGGGCCTTGGGGAAGGGTGGTGGTGGAATAGGGGCATATCTTCTCCAGCCTGCCCTGACCCCACCTCACACACACCTAGCCCTCTGCCCTGAGCCCCACAGCCCCACACACCCCCCAGGCCTGTGCCCTGAGCCCTGTGCCCCGCACACACGCCAAGCCCCTGCCCCGAGCCCAGTAACCCCCTCATACACACCCAGCCCTCTGCTTGACTCCTTCATCCCCTCATGACCCTATCCCTGACTCTGGCACCCCCACACATACCCAGTCCCCCCCCCCGCTCTGACACCTGCACCCCCCCTCACATGCCCCCAGTCCTGTGCCCTGGCTCTTGCACCCCCTGCACATACCCAGCCCTCCCACACCCCATGCACCCCCCCCATCCTGCCTCTTGCACCCCCCACATCCCCACCCTGAGCACCAAATGGGAGCTCCTGCACTCCCCCCACATTCCCACCTGCACCCCTCGCACCAAATGGGAGCTGCCCAGGTAAGTGCCCTACACCCAAACCTCCTGCCCCAACCCTGAGCCCCCTCCTTCATTCTAGCTCCTGGCCAGACCCTTCACCCCCAGCCCTGTGCTCAGTGCACTCCCACCCTCAGCTAAGTGCAGAGAAAGGAAGAGGATGGGCCAGAACCAGGGAGAAGGTAGGTACCCACTGTATGTGGGCAGGGCCGGGACCCCAGACCGGCAGTGGGCTGAGCGGGTCCAGCAGCCAGGATCCTGGCTGGCAGGAGCCAGCGGATGGAACCCCTGAACGGCAGTGGGCTGAACCGGTCTGGGGTTCTGGCTGCCGGACCCTTGTCAGCTGGGGTCCCGGCCGCAGGCCCAGCTCAGCCCACTGCCAGCCTAGGTGAACAGAACCCCAGACCAGCAGCCGGCTGAGTGGGTCGGCAGTGTAAGATCAACATTTTAATTTAGTTTTAAATGAAGCTTCTTAAACATTTTACAATACAACAATAGTTTAGTTATATAATATGTAGACTTATAGAGAGAGACCTTCTAAAAAACATTAAAATGTATTACTGGCATGTGAAACCTTAAATCAGAGTGAATAAATGAAGACTCGGCACTCCACTTCTGAAAGGTTGCTGACCCCTGACCTAGCACAATGCAGCCCTTTGGGCACTTCCAAAATATAAATATTTACTACTACTTTTCTGCTGTCCTCTCCACTATTGGGAGGTGTGGAGCTGATGAGTGGACAGGGAATTAATGTAAATGAGTTCTCCATGCTCCCAAGTATCCTATACTTTCTTGACCCTCTTTTCACATTTTCCCAGTCTTCTCTCTGATCCCGACTCAGGCTATTCCAACCACAAGCTTCTGCAAAGAGTGAAGGACCAGGCTCTCATAACTTGCAAATAAGCAACTAGGTTATTTTGTGTAGGAGACAGAAGTGGAGATATCTAGGGGACTCCCTCCTCTTCCTCCACCAATTGCCAAGAGCTCTTGGTCACAAGGGAGTGTTTCCTGCCTGCCTCACAGCTTGCAGCTATCAGCTAGGAGGCTGTCTGTAAGCTGTGTGGCCCATGCCATTTGTTCCTTTCAATCAGCTGGGGAGAAACCTAGCCCTTGAGATCATACCAAACAGCCTGATTGCCAAATGGGCAGTAGATCCAAGCAGTGTCACAGATCTGCACCCGGAAGAGAGGAGAACACAGAACCTCTGATTCTCAGGCAGTGGAGCCTGGGCAAGTTGGAGCAGCAATGGCCCTCATGTTTTGGCCCTCAAGGCTTCTTGATCCACACCTAGAATATAACACTATGCAAAAATGTTTGAACTTAAGCTTAACTTCTATTTCTGTGCTTGATGTTACTGCATTTTCCATTCTGTTGCTACAGTGAGAGGCAACATTATTCTGGAATATGTCAAATAGAAATAAATATTTAAGCCATTGACAGGAGTTTAGCAGAGCTTTGAACAGGTAAAAAAAATGTCTGAAGCTCACATAATTCAAACTATATCATCTGTGACTAACTTGATCAAATGGGAATAATTTTTTACAGCCTGAGTAGTAACTAAACTGGAAATACAGCTGAATTCTGCCATTTTTAATCATAACTATAGCAGAGCTTCCAAGATATATAAGGCACCATACCTTTCCAGAGATAAAAGCTAAAAAAATTGAGGAAAGTAAAAGCCTACATCTGAATATTGCAAAAAGAAACTTCTTGCAATATGTCCACGGCCTATGTTCTAAGTAAATGCACTGAGGACGCTTAGTGATTTAATGTGTGTAGGTATTATATTTATGAGTTGATTATTTAAAAACAAAACATGCCACTGGTTCACCATACTAATGAAGAGTGCGGTCCAGAGTTTCAGGTGAGCCCAAAGTGATGGGGCAGCTGACAGGTGGTGATATAAAGAAACCACTTGTACTCCTCTCCAATTTCTGGAGACTGTTCTGTACCAGCCCAGCCAGTGGTGTAATGTAGAGCATCTCCAGGACTGCTCTACATTGCTTCAGCTGCTGATGGCCTACCAAGGTTGTTCTGGGAGCTGGGATTGCTGGAGTGCCCCTTACACTGAGTGTTAGGGTGTTATGCTGTCCCTTCACCACACAGATCCTCCTGTGACAGGGTAATGTTCTATCAGCCAAATACTCTCAGCTTAAGTGTGCTGTGTGTCAGGGGTCTTACACACAATGCATTTAAGGGGACAAAGATCTGCCTAAAGAATTCCCAGAATTTTTTGGCATAACCCTTCACATTGTAGAAAGTGAGTGTGCAATGACATAGGAATGTCCGATTGAACTGCACAAAGCAGAATTTGGCCTTATATATGTACTCATCCGGAGGTGTGGGGAAGAGGATTGGGCCTCATACCCTGCAGTAACCACAATTTTACCCAAAATACTAAGTGGGCAATGGTGGTATATGTTTGTTCCTATGAGTCAGTACAGAAATGGAAATTCTGCATGGAGACGACTCAATCCCACAGTTTGTTTAGTCTCCACTCAAATACTATTTTAAGTTTCTCCCATGACAGCACTTTATCTTGTTAAAAGAAACAACACTTTATGGGCCATATTCTTTCCTCAGTGATGCTGGTGTAACTCAATTGAGATCAGTGGTGTTGAACTGGAGGATGTCAATGAGAGGAGAATTTGGCCCAATAACCTGTTATTTGCACATTAGAATCAATCTGATTATCAAAAATATAATGCGAAATCTCCTCCTGCTGACATCTGATGGCAAACAAATAACTTTGGAGATGGTGATATTAGAGGTGGCCAGATTCTCAGTTCTTAGTCTTAGTCTTAGTCTTGCAGGTGGGGGTGGGGGGGGGCGGCTAAGGTGACTTTAAACCCTCCCATCCCTTCCTGTATTTTGAGGTAGCCAGGAACCTGCTTGACCCTGATGTAAGTTAAAACAACCTCAAGGAGCCTTTAACTTGTGTTGGGGTGACTAGATGTCCTGATTTCATAGGGATAGTCCTGATATTTGGGGCTTTGTCTTATACAGGCACCTATTACCCACTATCCCCTGTCCCGATTTTTCACACTTGCTGTCTGGTCACCCTAATTTGTGCTCAGCTTCCCATGGCCCCGATGGGGGGAAACAACGCATTATACCTGTCCATACCCCTGATCACCATTATACCAGGGGCTGGAAGCAGGGCCGGTGTAGAACCCTTTTGCTCTATAGTTGCCAGGGAGGCCCCCTGCACAGAGTGTATTCTCAGGGTGCCATTTCTCCCCACTTTAAGGCCTCCCTTCACTGTCAGAACTATGTGAAGAGGCCTTAGAAAAACAGAATCAGTGCTTGTGTGTCTGGATTTGTCAGGATTTATTTGGACGGTGGAACACTCAGTGGTACTGACTACAGTCTGGCAGGCACTGCAAGAACAAAAAAGCATTCATGATCACTGATCACACAGACAGCTGTAGCATGGAAACAGTATGAACAAAAAGGGCAAATCCCAAGCTGCCGACTAAAGCAAAGCATGCTTTAAATATGATACCTGCAACAATATTCTTAAAGATTTTGAAAATGTGAAATTTACCTGACTGAATGGTCCCTTAAACAAACAAACAAACAAACAAACAGAAAAATGGAGGCTCAAACAACTGATTCATAACAAACTTATTTAACAAATATTCACTTTTGACCTGATTATACAGTAACCTTGATACAAATCATGACAGTAAAGCATGTTGCATGTGTAAGATACTGTATTTTGAAATCTATTTCTGTTACATGCAAAAGTGCAGAAAGCAATGGTAGCTAACACTATGACAAAACATTTAAGTTTTTATAACTTAGCCATAATTATCTTTGTGCACTACTTACCCCACTGTGATGTCAAAGATGTTGCTTCCAACAGAGCTGGATACTGCCATATCACCTAGGCCTTTCCGTGCCACAATAACACTGGTAATTAGGTCAGGGATAGAGGTGCCTGCAGCTAATATAGTCAATCCCATGATTTCTTCACTAATGCCAATGGTCTCGCCAACCTAAAAGGTATTGGGAAAAGTACAAAAGAATGCAGAGAGGTCATGGGAGGAATGGGCATTCTTTGCTGTAAAGTTGGTTAAAATGGAAAATCACCTAGGGGCATATTCTAGCCTCAATCTTTGGTAGGATGCCAATGGAAAGAGAGTAGAATACGCTCCCAAGTTTTTGGAACATGACATTTTTGAGTTTTGGAATTAAACCATCAAGATGACCCTGCTGACTGAATGACTCTTCTAATACTTACTGCTAGTAGGGAGAAAAATAACACATTTATATTATTAATGAAGCAGTCAGTAAGGGGAGAAGTGGCCCTAAATGACTAGTCACAAACTGAGACACATAACTATGCATCCGAAGAAGTGGGCTGTAGCTCACGAAAGTTTATGTTCAAATAAATTAGTTAGTCTCTAAGATGCCACAAGTACTCTTGTTCTTTTTGTGGATACAGACTAACATGGCCGCTACTCTGAAAACTGAGACACATAGGACAATTACATTCCACACCTCTATCATTCTCTTACCTGATGTGCCCACCAGACCATTAAATAAGAAAAAACTGCTATCCAAGTGATTGCTCCAAAGAATGTGACAGGAAAAAATTTCCGGGAGGACTGAAAGAGAAATAAAACAGAAAGAGTGTGCATTTATGTTAAATATTGACCAATGCATATACAGTCCCTAAACAAATTCAGAATTACAAACATATAGTGATCTAAGAAAGTTAGAAGATTAAGTAGCTGAACCTCTGCATGTCCTGATCCTGCAGTTCTTACAAAGGCAAACCTCCTGCTGACTTCAATAGGAAAAGAGTCTACATCAGGACTGTAATATCAGAGCCATAGTGATGATCCTGATCATACTCAATAGTAAATAGTGGTTTGCCATTCATTTTGTATATTCTTAGGTTGAAATTTGCTTCAGTGCTTTACTGAATCAGGGCCTTGACTTTGAATTTACCAAATAACTTTTATTCATAGACTCATAGACTTTAAGGTCAGAAGGGACCATTATGATCATCTAGTCTGACCTTCTGCACAATGCAGGGCATAGAATCTCTCCCACCCGCTCCTGTAACAAACCCCTAACCTATATCTGAGTTATTGAAGTCCTCAAATCATGGTTTAAAGACCCCAAGGTGCAGAGAATCCTCCAGCAAGTGACCCGTGCCCCACGCTGCAGAGGAAGGCGAAAAACCTCCAGGGCCTCTGACAATCTTCCCCAACCCCAAATATGGAGATCAGTTAAACCCTGAACATGTGGGCAAGACTCACCAGCCAGCACCCAGAAAAGAATTCTCTGTAGTAATTCAGATCCCACCCCATCTAACATCCCATCACAGACCATTGGGCATATTTACCTGCTAATAATCAAAGATGAATTAATTGCCAAAATTAGGCTATTCCATCATACCATCCCCTCCATAAACTTATGAAGCTTAGTCTTGAAACCAGATATGTCTTTTGCCCCCATTATTCCCCTTGGAAGGCTGTTCCAGAACTTCAGTCCTCTAATGGTTCATAAGGAATCAGTTTGAAAGTGGAAAACAGCTGTAACAGGCTATGATATTCTTTAGAGCCATTTTCCACTTTTGAAGTGATTCCTTGTGAATAAAAGTTATTCATAGTCAAGCTAGTCCTTATCTTGAGGTCTCAAAGCATGAGTATCATTATCCCTGTTTTACAGATGTGGAAACTGAGACACAGGGAGGTGAAGCGATTTGCCCAAAGTAATCTAGCAGGCTAGAAATGAGAATTGAAACTAGGTCTTCTGAATGCAGGCGACTGCCCCATCCTCAAGGCCACGTGCACACACTCAAAATATTCCAGGTAGAATAAATATAAAATGTTACTTTTTGCCAACAAATTCTATAGTGAGAATGTACTTTTTGCGCAACCACAAAGGTTGTTGCAGAGTCCAAAATGCTAAAGAGGTACATTTCGAAGTTTTTAGCTCATCAAATTTTACTTGAAAAATAACCCTTTTATTTTCAATTTACATAGTAGGATGCAATTAAGATGTACTGGTTACTATGGAACCCCTTTGCTTTGTTTTGTAGAGAGGTTCATTATAAAAGAAAGGTAAACCTGTACACACAGTAATGTCTTTGAAGCCCATTAATGAGTTCCAAAATCTATATCACACCAAAGCAGACTCATTTTTAATTAGGATTTCTCCTTTACTAATGTCAAGCTTTGAATGTACAGTATTCTCATAACAAATTAATGGGTTTTATTAAAATTCATTACTTATTTTGGTCTCTGTGCCTTTCAGTGTCATTCATCATCCCGACTGCCTTTTAAGCAAGTCATACCTGTTTAAAAGGGAGAGCTTAAGTTAACTAGTTTGGCAGAGCAATCTTGATCGTAATTCTGTTTGGAATAATCACAGTGTAAATCGAATTATGGCTTGAAACTAAATTTGTATTGCGAATGAATGCTTCAGCATTTGGTACTGCAGGCACAGCTTGCTGAAGAATCAGAGAGGGCAGTGCAGAACAGGGAAGAAAGTTGGCAACATGTGACCTCCAGAAGAAGGAAAAGGAGAACCCACATACCCCCAATGCAGATAGAGGTAAGAAACCATTTTCAGATTCTCTGCACAGGTACTATGGCGGAGAATGGTTTGGAAGAGTCATCTGAGGGAAGGGACCAGAAGGAGACCCCATCAACCAGAAGGAATGGAATGCACTGTCCTAGGGATGGGGGTTCCAAGACCATGACACCTAAGAAGTGGATATGAGTGGTGGTGGTCAGGGACTTCCTCCTAAGTGGGACAGAGTCATCCACCTGCCTTCCAGACCGGGAAACTCGAGAAGTGTGCTGCTTGCTTGAAGCTAGAATTCAGGATGTGTTGGAATGTCTGCCGAGATGGATCAAGCCCTTGGACCGCTACCCCTTCCTACTGCTCCATGTGGGCACCAATGATACTGCCAAGAATGACCTTGAGCGGGTCACTGCAGACTACATGGCTCTGGAAAGGAGGATAAAGGAGTTTGAGGTGCAAGTTGTGTTCTCATCCATCCTCCCTGTTAAAGGAAAAGGCCCAGGTAGAGACCATCGAATTGTGGAGGCAAATGCGTGATTATGCAGGTGGTGTTGGAGAGAAGGCTTTGGATTCCTCGACCATGGGATGTTGTTCCAGGTAGAAGGATTGCTAGGAAGAGATGGGATCCACCTAAGAAAGAGAGGGAAGAGTATCTTTGCAGGCAGGCTTGCTAACCTAGTGAGGAGGACTTTAAACTCGGTTCATCGGGGTGACCTAAGCCCAGAGGTAAGTGGGGAAGTGGGATACTGGAAGGAAACACAAGGAGGAGAGTACAACAGGGGAGGCCTCCTGATTCACACTGAGAAAGTAGGGCAATCGGCTAGTTATCTTAGGTGCCTGTTGTGATGGGTTGGATCACAGAAACCCCCCTGGGAGCTGCCAACTGATGTACCAAGACTACCTCTGCTCCTGTTTTCCCTGCCAGCTCAGGACTCCAGCACCCTGCCTTGCTGAGCCAGACCCTCCCATCTGCTCCGACAAAGACCCAGGGTCTGAATTACTTGCTCCAAAGCTGCAGGATTACCTGAAAACAGCTCACAGAAGTGTGCTTGTCTTTAGCACTCAGATGCCCAACTCCCAATGGGGTATAAACCCAAATAAATCCGTTTTACCCCATATAAAGCTTATGCAGGGTAAACTCATAAATTGTCCACCCTCTATAACACTGAGAGAGAGATGCACAGTTGTTTGCTCCTCCAGGTATTAACACATACTCTGAGTTAATTAATAAGTAAAAAGTGATTTTATTAAATACAGAAAGTAGGATTTAAGTGGTTCTAAGTAGTAAAAGACAGAACAAAGTAAGTCACCAAGCAAAATAAAATAAAATGTGCAAATCTATGTCTAATCAAACTGAATACAGATAAGATCCTCACCAGTTCCAGAATGCTCCCTTTTACAGACTAATCTCCTTTTATCCTGAGTCCAGCAATAACTCACACCCCTTGCAGTCTCTGTCCTTTACTCCAGTTTCTTTCAGTATCGTGGGGGTGGGTGGGGTGGAGAGGCTCTCCCTTTAGCCAGCTGAAGAACAAAAGGAGGGGTCTCCCAGAGGTTTAAATAGACTTTCTCTTGTGGGTGGAGACCCCCTCCTCACTCCTATGCAAAGTCCAGCTCCAAGATGGAGTTCTGGAGTCACCTGGGCAAGTCACATGTCCAGGCATGACTCACAGTCTTTAGAGGCAGAAGCCATTGTCCACATGCTATCTTGCACGTCTCCACGAGGACTTCTTATGTGGACTGGAGCATTCCAAGATGCATTGTTCCCCAAGTGCTTCCCAATTGGGTACTTAACCTTGTGAATTCCTTCCTAAAGAAGATGACCAAATGCCTCACAAAGCTTACTTACTCCAATATTCTTAACCTCAAGTACAAAATGATATATGTGTACAAATAGGATGAATAGATATAGTAGACCATAACCTTTACAGAGATATGTTACATGGCACAGGCAGCACAAAACATATTCCAGTTATGTCATATTCCCATAAAGCCTTATGGGAGGTACCATCACACCTGTACATGAACGCTAGCAGCCTGGAAAACAAGCAGGAAGAATTGGAAGTCCTGGCACAGCCAAGGAACTATGATGTGACTGGAATAACAGAGACTTGGTGGAGTAACTCACATGACTGGAGCACTGTCATAGATGGGTATAAACTGTTCAGGAAGGACAGGCTGGGGAGGAAAGGTGGAGGAGTTACACTGTATGTAAGAGAGCAGTATGATTGCTCAATGCTCCAGTATGAAACTGCAGAAAAGCCTGTTGACAGTCTTTGGGTTAAGTTTAGAGGTGAGAGCAAGAAGGCTGATGTCATGATGAGCATCTGCTATAGACCACAGACCAGGAGGATGAGGCAGACGGGGCTTTCTTGGACAACTAACAGAAGTTTCCAGATCACAGGCCCTGGTTCTCATGGGGGACTTCAGTTACCCTGACATCTGCTGGGAAAGCAATGCAGCAGTGCAAAGACAATCCAGGAAGTTTTTGGAGAGTGTTGGGGACAACTTCTTGGTGCAAGTGCTGGAGGAACCGACTAGGGTCCATGCTTCTCTTGACCTGCTGCTAACAAACAGGGATGAATTGGTAGAGGAAGTAGAAGAGGGTGGCAACCTGGGCAGCAGTGACCATGAGATGGTCGAGTTCAGGATCCTGAGAAAAGGAAGAAAGAAGAGCAGCAGAAAACAGACCCTGGACTTCAGAAAAGCAGACTTTGACTCCCTCAGGGAACTGATGGGCAGGATCCCCTGGGAGGCAAAGATGAATGGAGAAGGAGTCAAGGAGAGCTGGCTGTATTTTAAAGAAGCCTTATTGAGGGTGCAGGAACAAACCATATCAATGTGCAGAAAGAATAGCAAATATGGCAGGTGACCAGCTTGCCTTAACAGAGAAATCTTTGATGAGCTTAAACACAAAAAGGAAGCTTACAAGAAGTGGAAATTTGGACAGATGACTAGGGAGGAGTATGCAGGGGTGTAATCAGGAAGGTCAAAGCACAATTGGAGTTGCAGCTAGGAAGGGATGTGAAGGGTAACAAGAAGGGTTTCTACAGGTATGTTAGCAACAAGAAGAAGGTCAGGGAAAGTGTGGGACATTTAGTGAGTGGGGGACGCAACCTAGTGACAGATGATGTGGAAAAAGCTGAAGTACTCAATGCTTTTATTTCCTCAGTCTTCACAGATAAGGTCAGCTCCCAGACTGCTGCAGTGGGCAGCACACTATGGGGAGGAGGTGAGCAGCCCTCAGTGGTGAAAGAGGTTATGGACTATTTAGAAAAGCTGGCCATGCACAAGTCCATGGGCCTGGATTTAATGCATCCAAGGGTGCTGAGGGAGTTGACTGATGTGATTGTAGAGCCATTGGCCATTATCTCTGAAAACTTGTGGCGATCGAGGGAGGTTCTGGACGATTGGAAAAAGGCAAATATAGTGCCCATCTTTAAAAAAGAGAAGAAGAAGAATCCGGGAAACTACAGACTGTGAGCCTCACCTCAGTCCCCGGAAAAATCATGGAGCAGGTCCTCAAGGAAACCATTTTGAAGCACTTGGAAGAGAGGACGGTGATCAGGAACAGTCAACATGGATTCACCAAGGACAAGTTATGTCTGACCAATCTGATTACCTTCTGTGATGAGATAACTGGCTCTGTGGATATGGGGAAAGTGGTGAATCTGATATACTTTGACTTTAGCAAAGCTTTTGATATAGTCTCCCACAGAATTCTTGTCAGCAAGTTAAAGAAGTATGGATTGGATGAGTGGACTATAAGGTGGATAGAAAGCTGACTAGATCGTCAGGCTCAACAGGTAGCGATCAATGGCTCAATGTCTAGTTGGCAGCTGGTATCAAGCAGAGTAACCCAAGGGTTGGTCCTGGGGCTGGTTTTGTTCAACATCTTTATTAATGATCAGGATGATGGGATGGATTGCACCCTCAGCAAGTTTGTGGATGACACTAAGCTGCAGGAAGAGGTAAATACACTGGAGGGTAGGGATAGTGTCCAGAGTGACCTAGACACATTGGAGGATAGGGCCAAAAGAAATCTGATGAGGTTCAACAAGGACAACAACTACCTGAAGTGGAGTTCCAAAGAGGATGGAGCTAGGCTGTTCTCAGTGGTGGCAGATGACAGAACAAGGAGCAATAGTCTCAAGTTGATGTGGAGGAGGTCTGGGTTGGATACTAGGAAAAACTATTTCACTAGGAGGGTGGTGAAGCACTGAAATGGGTTCCCTAGGAAGGTGGTGGAATCTCCATCTTTACAGATTTCTAAGGCCCGGCTTGACAAAGCCCTGGCTGGAATGATTTAGTTGGTGTTGGTCCTGCTTTGAGCAGGAGGTTGGCTTAGATGACCTCCTGAGGTGTCTTCCAACCATAACCTTCTATGATTTAGATTTTAAACAACAAACATTCCTTAAAGTCACTGTTGTTTTGGCTCTCACTCACATCGGATTATTTTTAATGAGCCAATGGTAATGTTTTACAAGCTTATGTGAATGATCACTAGGACTGCTTCTGTGTGTAAGTGCTCTCCATTGGGAATACTGGTTCCACTGTCTAGCTTGTAATTGTGGCTTGACTCTACAGCACTTCTCTCTGTGAAACTCCTTTTAGCTTCACTTTTAATTTTTGTGCCCACAGACTACAGGTAAGGCTACGATTTAGTCACAGAGGTCACGGCAGTCACGGATTCTGTGACTTTACCAGACTTCCATGACTTCTTGGGTTTCAGCTGTTGGGGCTGAAGCCAGGGTTGGAGGCAGGACTGTGTGCCCCAGCCCTGCAATTGGGGCTGGAACCAGGACCTTGCAGCCCCTGCCCTTCGGCTTGTGGCGGGGGCTGCAGCTGGGGCCGCGCACCCCCCTCATAGCTTCCCAGGTCAGTATGCCACCCCAGCTGCAGCTAGGGCTTGGCAGAAGCTGCAGCCAGGGCAGCACACCCCTGTCCAGCAGCTGTGGCCAGCTCTGAAGTGAGGGCTGTGCACCCCTGTGGCTGTGCACCCTGCCATTGTGGGGTGCTCGGCTTGTCACTCCCCCACCCCATGGGACTCCATTCCTCTCCCCTACCTAGCCCCGGGCACCGCTTGTTTTGAGTAAAGTCTCCAACAGGTCACGGGCTGCCCTGTGAATTTTGGTTTATTGCCTGAGACCTGTCCATGACTTTTAGTAAAAATAACCATGACAAAAATCTTAGCCTTAACTACAGGCCATTCTCCTGCTTAGCAAAACTCTCCAACCAGTAACTTCCTCAGACGGTGCATTCAGATCAAACCATGAGATCCTACGTGAATCCTGCAGCTTCCATGTGAACTATCATTTCAGAATGTAAGATGTCTGATACATGCAGCCTCTGTCTGTTCCTCCATTCTCTGGAGCACAGCTCTCCCCATATAGGCATATGAGTAATTTCCATCTGCAGGGAAAGAATTAGGCTCAGAAATGTACTGTATGTTCCCATTACTTTCCCTTAACATGACTGCAATTAGACAGCAAGCACTCTTTGAATATCGTCCATTCAGCATGCTTAAGTCAGTCTAAAGACTTCTTTTTCAGGGAGCTCACAGGAATTCAAGGCCAGCTCTACTATACATTACCTCCTCATAGATCAGAACCCACGACTCAACCCACCCACATTAGGCAGAACAGGCATTCTCCTGGGGCAGCACAATCTTCAGGGACTGTTTTGTGTGGGTGACTTCAAGCTAAATGGAGTGCCTGTAGATGCTACTTGTGCCAACAGGAGGTTTTCAACCTTTTTTAATTTGCGAACCCCTAAAACATTTTGAATGGAGGTGCGGATGCCTTCGAAATTTTAGACATAGTCTGTGGCGCCCCAGGGGACCGTGGATCAGAAATTGAAAACAACTATTCTATGGTAACGACAACCTTTCGTGGACTCCTCAGAAAATAGAGGAGTCCATGGAACACAGGTTGGAAACCACTGGTGTAGGCAATCCATCTCCCTGACAAGTGGTAGCTAAATTGATGGAAGAATTTTTCCATCAACCTAGAGCTGGTCTACACCAGAGTTCAGGTCAGTAGAACTGTCTCTCAGGGGGGTGGATTTTTCACACCCCTGAGAAACAAGCTAAACCAAAGTACAGTCCCAGTGCAGTCCAAGACCTGAAGAAGAGCTCTGCATAGCTTGAAAATTTGTTTCTTTCACCAGTGGAAGTTGGTCCAATGTATTACCCTGCCTACCTTGTCTCTCTAATATCCTGGGACCAACATGGTCAAAACAACACTTCTGGCTGCTGCAGTGAGTATATGTAATTTTACTTCAGTGGGAATACGACTGAACCTGAATGGGGCAAATGATTCAAAAGGATGATTTTTTTTAAAAGACGTCCATTTCACTATTTTCATAGTCCATTTTTTTCAACTTTTTGGATTATTTTCTTATTTTGTGTACATTTGTATGTTTTCTTTAACTGAAGGCAGTGAGATGAAGTGGTATGCGTGTTGTTGGCAATCAGCTTTAAAATTCTAACTAGGAGAGCCAATCAGAGCAGAGGGATTTGCATATTCTTGTCATCAAAAATAACAATACTGTGAATTACTCAAATTCTAGCTATTGGCCAATAATGGCTGTCAGTCAACCAGAGTATAGGGTTATCCATACCATATGGTTATTGTAAAATAATGATATAGTGTTTATGCAAATCAGACAAGGAATCAACTATAATGCAGGAAACTGCATAGCTGAGAATTATGTCAGTAACTTTACAGCATACAAGCACCCTGACTGTCTAAGCCAATTTTGTTCCATTATAATTAGCTGATAAGCACTAGTTCAAGGCTATGTGTACTTAAACAAACTTTACAGTTTAATTATCTATTTTTAAAAATGAAAACATTATAACTGAAAAAGTGCAAAATGTAAAGCCTCTGCCAACTGTAGAAGCTGAAATCATGCACAAATCCAATAAATATTGTAATAATTTGCATACAGACGAATTTGAAAAAAGAGTGGGAGTACTGTTTTTTCTGAGGCTGAATCTTCAAAAAAAATTAGATTGTAATTATTGTCAAAGTTTCTGATATTCATCCCTGTGAGTAAATCACAAGCTCCTGGGAACAATCAGAGCTGTCAATTCTAAAAATTTTCCTAGAAGAATTAGTCAGAGCTGCCAGACAGCAATTTTTCTCAACATTTCTTTCCAGTGGAGTATGCAGCTGTTGTAATGTTTGCTTTATAAAGATCCTAGCACCCAGTTTTATTACCAGTTGGCTCTGATGTGGTCATGGTAACAGGACAAATCAAAAAGCATACAGTAAATATGCCATTTCCACTTAGAGATGTCAACTGAATTTAGTAGCCTGAACCTAGATTTGTTGGACTGGTGTTTCTAGACAGAATTCCTAATGGTAGTTGAAAAATATCAGAGTTTAAAAAGAAGAGGATTATGATCAAATAATGTTTTCAGCAAATGTGCTGTTTCTTAGAGCCTGATCCTGCAAGGTGTTGAGCATTTAATTGTTTGGCAAAAAAATAAAGGATTTTTTACCTTTGCCCACTTTTATTACTAGCGCTTTTATTTTACCTCACATATTTGTCTCATATGTACATTTACTTGTGTGAACTCTTTATTCTCTATTACTCTAGGCATTTGATATAGTTTATCATTCATCATATTTAGATCATTTAGGCTCTGAACCTCAAATTGGGTCTGTGCGGGCACATCTTTGTTCTTGTCCAGAGTCTTGTAGATAATAATGGTTCTATTTGTTGAAGGAAATGTTCACTTATATGGCGTCTCATTGTAGTTAATGGGACTCTGCCTGGGCACCAGGGGCAGATTAGGATTTTGTGGTGCCTCTGTGCCAGAGCACGTGGGGGCCCCTCCACACTCCTTCTCCCCCGAATCCCCTTACACTCCTGCTGGGGAAACGGGATTGAGGCACAGGGACTTGCCCCGTTCCGCCCGCCTGGTTCTCCAGCCCCCACACCCACTGGGTGGGCGGGCAGAGCAAGCTCCCACGCCCTGACCCTGTTCCCCGGCTGGAGCGCTCAGTGGGTGGAGTAGGTTGGGGTGCAGGGGTGCCCATTTTTCCAGGCCCCTCAGTTGGCTGGGGCCCCTGGGCATGGGCTTTGTTAGCCCAGTGGCTAATCTGCCACTGATAGGCCTAATGATTTTCCCCATGTTAGCACCATGGCTGAATTTGAGCCTTATTATATTTTCTTTTTCCAGAGTGAAAAGGATGGAGGCAGTTGGGGGTGGGGTCTAGTGGATCAAGCACTGGACTGGGACTAAAGATACATGGTTTTATTCCTGGCCCTACCTCTAGTTTGGTGAGTGACTCTGAGGAAGTCACTTCACCTCTCTGTCCCTCAATTTCCCCATCTGTAAAATGGGGATAATGATATTTACATCCTTTGTATAGCTTTTTGAGATCTGTGCAAATATGTGCTACTATTATTACAACATCTAGCTATTATTATTAATATTATTAATAAAGGCATTTGAACAAAAAGCCAACCGCTAAATCCCTATGGAATAAATTCATCCCTAGTGTACTGCCAGTTACTTCAACAGCATTACAGTGAGGATGAGTCTAGCTCCATAAGCAGTTGTCTTAAGAAAAGAGTTTATTAAGCTAGCAAATGCTTATTAAAATGGGTCATTTACTGATTTAATTATGGAACTGCTTTTCAACTAATATATAGACCACAGTAGTCACATTTCTTTAAAAAAAAAAAGTAATTATCTGTACATTGGATAAAATTCAGGAAAAACAAAAACAAAGACAGCAGGGATCCCACTGATTTAAAAATTGTGTTTCATGTTAGAGAGTTTTGCTAAATTTTGCATTCATTAAACCATAAGGATTTATAGACCTGACTGTAGTTTGTTTTAGTGCTGGTCAACCCTATTAATACTTCCCTCTTCAGCTCAGCTAAAATATACTTCAGAAAGGAAGGTAAAGGAGAAAAGGAAAAACACTCTCAGAAGAAAGGTATGGGGAGGACAATTTTCAGAAGTGGAACCCACAGAGGACGTACAAAGCTCTATATGGACTCTCAAATCTGCACTTAGCACACAAGTGCTCATTTCATGTGCCTAACTGCCAACACAAGCCTCCAAATAGGGAATTTGAATTTCCTATCAAAATGATCACATTTGCAAATTGTGTCCAAAGTATTTAGTTTGCCTTCAAAATCTATTTGAATGTTGCCATAGGTTTGCTCAAACCTTTGACTTACACTGTGCATGTAAATCTGACTTCTGCAGCACACTATGAACCATCATAATCAACCACTATTTTGGGTGGTATGAGTGGGGGGTGACAGGCAGGAGCAAGCTAGAGAATTTGAGACACAAACAAGCTAATGAAGCATCTGTGACAAGTTAGGCAGCTGGGCACAGAGAATTTCTGCAACCATCTGGTTAATTCTTTCACAGTAATGTTCAAAGTAAACAGCTTGTCACATTGATACATCCTGTTACCTATTCTGTTGTTATTACATGTGATTACAAACTGCATACAATATTAGGCTCTGTTTCCTGCTATTCCCACATGACAAGCCATTCATAGATTCATAGATTCTAGGGTCAGAAGGGACCAATGTGATCATCTAGTCTGACCCCCTGCACAAAGCAGGCCACAGAACCTTACCCATCCAGTTCTATAACAAACCCCTAACCTATGCCTGAGTTATTGAACTCTTCAAATTGTGGTTTGAAGACCTCAAGCTGCAGAGAATCCACCAGCAAGTGACCCATGCCCCACGCTGCAGGGGAAGGCGAAAAACCTCCAGGACCTCTGCCAATCTGCCCCGGAGGAAAATTCCTTCCCGACCCCAAATATGGCGATCAGCTAAACTCTGAGCATGTGGGCAAGACTCACCAGCCAGCACTCACAAAAGAATTCTCTGCAGTAACTCAGATCCCATCCCATCCAACATCCCATCACCAACCACTGAGCATACTTATCTGGTGATAATCAAAGATCAATTGCCAAAATTTGGCTCTCCCATCATACCATCCCTTCCATAAACTTATCAAGCTTAATCTTAAAGCCAGCAATGTCTTTTGCACCCACTACTCCCCTTGGAAGGCTGTTCCAGAACTTCATTCCTCTAATGGTTAGAAACCTTCGTCTAATTTCAAGTCTAAACTTCCTAGTGTCCATTTTATACCCATTCGTTCTTGTATCTACATTGGTACTAAGCTTAAATAATTCCTCTCCCTCCCTAATACTAATCCCTCTGATATATTTATAAAGAGCAAGCATATCCCCCCTCAGCCTTCTTTTGGCTAGACTAAACAAGCCAAGCTCTTTGAGTCTCCTTTCATATGACAGGTTTTCCATTCCTCGGATCATCCTAGTAGCCCGTCTCTGAACCTGTTCCAGTTTGAATTCATCCTTCTTAAACATGGGAGACCAGAACTGCACACAGTATTCCAGGTGAGGTCTCACCAGCGCCTTATATCACGGTACTAACACCTCCTTATCTTTGCTGGAAATACCTCACCTGATGCATCCTAAAACCGCATTAGCTTTTTTAACGGCCATATCACATTGGTGGCTCATAGTCATCCTACGATCTACCAATACCCCAAGGTCCTTCTCCTCCTCTGTTGCTTCCAACTGATGTGTCCCCAATCTATATCTAAAGTTCTTATTATTAATCCCTAAGTGCATGATCTTGCACTTTTCACTATTAAATTTCATCCTATTACTATTACTCCAGTTTACAAGGTCGTCCAGATCTTCCTGTATGATATCCCGGTCCTTCTCCATATTAGCTATACCCCCCAGCTTCATGTCATCCGCGAACTTTATTAGCACATTCCCGCTTTTTGTGCCAAGGTCAGTAATAAAAAGGTTAAATAAGATTGGTCCCAGAACCGATCCTTGAGGAACTCCACTAGTAACCTCCTTCCAGCCTGACAGTTCACCCTTCAGTATAACCCGTTGTAGTCTCCCCTTTAACCAGTTCCTTATCCACCTTTCAGTTCTCATATTGATCCCCATCTTTTCCAATTTAACTAATAATTCCGCATGTGGAACTGTGTCAAATGCCTTACTAAAATCGAGGTAAATTAGGTCTACCGCATTTCCTTTGTCTAAATAGTCTGTCACCTTCTCAAAGAAGGAGACCAGGTTTGTTTGGCACGATCTACCTTTAGTAAAACCATGTTGTACTTTGTCCCAATTACCATTGACCTCAATGTCCTTAACTACTTTCTCCTTCAAATTTCTTTCCAAGACCTTACAAGTATGTAAGATGTCAAACTAACAGGCCTAGTTTCCTTTCTGTGAATCAAATTCTTCTTTAGATTCTGCCACCCATTGACTTTCAGTATATACATTTATACTTCATCCTCTGTGTTATGATATAGTATGTCCTATTGGGATAATTTCCTTTTTGTCAATGGACCAGATCTGGTGTGAGCACTTCTGATGCAAACCTTCACTTGATTTTTACAGTCACTTGAATATTAATGAGATTTTTTATTTTCATTAAATATTTTTGTTAACAACTGGTCTCACACAATATAAATGTTTGAGGCAATTGAATAAAAATGATTACACGTAGTGTTGCAGTTAGTTTGAGATTTTTATTCAAAACAATGCACACCACTTCCCATGTCTAGATGTAATTGAGAATAGAATTTTTAATCCTTTGTGTATAACTTTATACATCCTGGTTCATATTAATATCAATGAGACTGTAAAATAAACACCAATACAAAACTGAAACCTGTATCATACTGTATGCTGTTATATGTTATTAAACAACACATTTTAAAATAGTTGTTTGAAATCTAAAAGAAAAAACCATTAAAGCACAAAAATTAGAAGGGAAAACTGAAAATTTATGCCTTTTGAGAAATCTTTATCAAAGAACAAACTGACAGTCTTATTTTAGTTTGTGTTCTTTGCACTGAACTGAGGCTTTTCAATGTATGGGAGGGGAAATGCGATGGGAGGAAGAATTCAGAACACTGATTTAGACCCTTATACATTTGTACATCCCCTCTCTCTGCAGTTTAAAATCTATTTTTAAACTAAGAAGAAGAAGTTAAAACACTTACTGAGGTATTAATCCAGCTATTGACTTCTTAGCTTTCATGAGTCTATCAGCTATTACTGTTTCAATATGTAAATACGAGAGAGCTAGGATATGACAAACTATTACAGTCATTTTTATTAATATCCAAACTTCAGTGACTGCAAACACAAAGATTAGAATGAAATTAATGGATGGTCTGTATGTGGAAAGACTGCTGGATCTCATCCTAAAGTGATAACCAAGAGATTGTAAATAATATAAATACTGGGTCAACTCCTAAATCCATCTTATTCAGTTTTCAGTCAGTCCTTACTCAGGCTAAACTTCCGTTTAAGGAAAGCTTGCCTGAGTAAGGATGAATATAACTGAATTCAAGAGACAGTTATATTTAGGAATCAAACCTGTGTGTAAAAATGTTTAACAAGTAACAAGATTACTGTTCCTGAAATAAAACTAGAGAAAATATATTTTAAAATATTTTTTTACTTTTTTTTATTTCAATGGGATGACTCGTACTTAACATAGGACATGTGCTTAACTCTCTCTCTTAATCAGAGCCATAACTGCCAAATGATGACGAAATTTATGCCTTAGGAGTAATTAATCTTTTGATATTGTTTTTTCTGGTTATTTTTCTTCTTGCCTTAATAAAACATTTGAAACAAACAAACCAAAATATAATAAAAGGCAAATGTGGGTTGTAAATTGTCTTGGGAGGACTCAGGGGCAGATGTAATAACTGAAACTACTTTTAACTCATTTTTTGAAGCTGTCCAGATTTCACACTGATGGTATTAATGGCCATTTTAAATGTAATTGTACTTGTGTTAAAACATCTTAAAAATAAAAAAAAAATTAAAAATTGATTTGTATAGGCCTAATCCCTCTTTCAGTTAGATCTGTACAACGTGCCTGCACTGGTCTCAGAAGTGAATTTAAAAGGATTTAATCTTCCACTGTACTGTGTCGTGTGGTGAGCCCATGCTGTGCAGTGACCCTGTGAGATGTCACAAGCTAAGTAGGGTCAGATAAGCTAAGCAGAGTGAGGCCAGGTCAGTACTAGTGTGGAAAATCTAAGTGCTTCAGGCAGTGGTTTTAGGGATCTAATAGGTGGCAATCTTCCCTGAGAATCAATACTGATCCAATACCTTAGCATGGTGTTCAGGGGTGAGGAGCCATCACTGGGATGGGATGTAAATCAAATGTTCTGATCAGTTGTGGTGAAGAGACATCCAATGGCATTTTTAGTAAAAGTAGACATGTTAACCCCTGTGTAGTGGCTCTGATAATTATAGTCTGCCTTCCCAAAACCCTTAAAGTGTCAATTAACTAAGGAAGAGCTCTGTGTAACTTGTAAAGCTTGAAAGCTGTGTAACTTCTATTGAACAGAAGTAGGTTCAATAAAACATAATACCTCAGCCACCTTGTCTCTCTATGGTACTCTTCTTCACTTTGCCATAAACTGCTCTGCCTCGTTAAAACCAGGAGGAAGCTGCATTTTAATACTGGATGAAGCAATCCCTTTAAATCCATTACATACCATTCCTCGCAGAGGTGTGGTGGGGCTTAATTAACAACCCCCTGGTATACACTTAATATTTAGATCAACCTAGATATGTTTCTCAGGAGTGTGAAAAATTCATACCCCATAACACCATAGTTATGTCGACCTAATCACAGCTATGCTGAGGCAACAATTCTTCTATCAACACTGCTGCCACCGCTAAGTGAGTTGTAAGGTGTTTTAAAGTCAATGTAGGTAATAGATGCCACTGTAGCACCTGTAGTGTAGACATGCCCCAAGGGTCTGATTGTTCCCCTGACATTCGTGGGCAAAAGTATCATCTTAACATTACAATCCTCTTTTTTGTTAGCGAGAGTCAGCTGTTTCCCTAGTATTGTGTCCCACATTCCTCACTCCTGTGCATGTTTCTTGATAGGGTCCAAGATCTGAGACTGAGAAGCGGCGGGGCTGGGAGGGAAGAAGAGGGAGACTCAGAGACTAAGTCAGGAGGACATGCATCATCATTTTTTTAACTCAAAGGGAATCATCTCAGATAGTAATACTGGCTGAGGCTACATTCATTTCTGAGTACAACCATTCTGAAGACTGAAACGCCAGTGGGGGTTGCTAGAGTATGTTTGTGGCTTCGAATCAGAGAACCATGTGGGTCTTCAGGACTGTTTACTCTCAGGAGAAGCCCTGTTAGCACTTTGGCCATGCTGATGAGTTGCCAGAGGAAGATGTGATGCAACCTGGCCCTTTCTTTGTAAAGCATTTTGAGCCTAAGTTGAAAGGTGCTTCAGAAGTGCAAAGTGACATTATTATATATAACCATTTTATTTGACTAAATTTAAATTTTTAATTCTTAAAGTGAGTATTTAGATGTTTAGATTAAACTAATGTTTAATTAGTAAAGTGAGAAAGCACAGACTTTACTGCTGTTTCGGAGACACTAGGATACAGGAACTGTTAGCGGTCTGCACATTCCTGAAACTGTTAGCGGTCTGCACATTCCTGAAACTTCTTATCGGGTTAAGTAACGCTTAGTGGACATGACGAAATGGAATTATCAAGGCCCACAAGAAAGAGTTTTTCTCTTTGTGCCATAAAGATTTATGCAGATAATGGAAACACATTCGCAACGATTAGGGTGACCAGAGAGCAAATGTGAAAAATTGGGACGGGGGGCGGGGGGTAATAGGAGCCTATATAAGAAAAAGACCCAAAAATCAGGACTGTCTCTATAAAATCGGGACATCTGGTCACCCTAACAACGATACCTCCTGGATAATCATTAATACTTGGTTTAAAATTGATGTTTGCTTCAGAATTCTGATGGTGTATTTTCTCCACGAGTGAAACTGCTGAAAAATCACAAAATCTACTTTTACATTAATTCACTAGGCTTTGTAAACTCATAGACTCATAGACTCTAGGACTGGAAGGGACCTCGAGAGGTCATCGAGTCCAGTCCCCTGCCCTCATGGCAGGACCAAATACTGTCTAGACCATCCCTGATAGACATTTATCTAACCTACTCTTAAATATCTCCAGAGATGGAGATTCCACAACTTCCCTAGGCAATCTATTCCAGTGTTTAACTACCCTGACAGTTAGGAACTTTTTCCTAATGTCCAACCTAAATCTCCCTTGCTGCAGTTTAAGCCCATTGCTTCTTGTTCTATCATTGGAGGCTAAGGTGAACAAGTTTTCTCCCTCCTCCTGATGACACCCTTTTAGATACCTGAAAACTGCTATCATGTCCCCTCTCAGTCTTCTCTTTTCCAAACTAAACAAACCCAATTCCTTCAGCCTTCCTTCATAGGTCATGTTCTCAAGACCTTTAATCATTCTTGTTGCTCTTCTCTGGACCCTCTCCAATTTCTCCACATCTTTCTTGAAATGCGGTGCCCAGAACTGGACATAATACTCCAGTTGAGGCCTAACCAGCGCAGAGTAAAGCGGAAGAATGACTTCTCGTGTCTTGTTTACAACACACCTGTTAATGCATCCCAGAATCATGTTTGCTTTTTTTGCAACAGTATCACACTGTTGACTCATATTAAGCTTGTGGTCCACTATGACCCCTAGATCTCTTTCTGCCATACTCCTTCCTAGACAGTCTCTTCCCATTCTGTATGTGTGAAACTGATTGTTCCTTCCTAAGTGGAGCACTTTGCATTTATCTTTATTGAACTTCATCCTGTTTACCTCAGACCATTTCTCCAACTTGTCCAGATCATTTTGAATTTTGACCCTGTCCTCCAAAGCAGTTGCAATCCCTCCCAGTTTGGTATTGTCCGCAAACTTAATAAGCGTACTTTCTATGCCAACATCTAAATCGTTGATGAAGATATTGAACAGAACCGGTCCCAAAACAGAACCCTGTGGAATCCCACTTGTTATACCTTTCCAGCGGGATTGGGAGCCATTAACAACTACTCTCTGAGTACGGTTATCCAGCCAGTTATGCACCCACCTTATAGTAGCCCCATCTAAATTGTACTTTCCTAGCTTATCTATAAGAATATCATGAGAGACTGTATCAAATGCCTTACTAAAGTCTAGGTATATCACATCCACCGCTTCTCCCTTATCCACAAGGCTCGTTATCCTATCAAAGAACGCTATGAGATTAGTTTGACACGATTTGTTCTTTACAAATCCATGCTGGCTATTCCCTATCACCTTACCACCTTCCAAGTGTTTGCAGATGATTTCTTTGATTACCTGCTCCATTATCTTCCCTGGCACAGAAGTTAAACTAACTGGTCTGTAGTTTCCTGGGTTGTTTTTATTTCCCTTTTTATAGATGGGCACTATATTTGCCCCCTTCCAGTCTTCTGGAATCTCCCCCGTCTCCCATGATTTCCCAAAGATAATAGCTAGAGGCTCAGATACCTCTTCCATTAACTCCTTGAGTATTCTAGGATGCATTTCATCAGGCCCTGGTGACTTGCAGGCATCTAACTTTTCTAAGTGATTTTTTACTTGCCAGTAAAAGAGTTCTTTATCACATCTTTGCCTTAAAATAGAGCGATATTAAACTATATTAAAACTATGCCAAAGGGGGTTTAAAAATGTTCTAGAAGACGGAGAAGTTTGAAACTGTTCAATGAAACCATTCCATTGTACAAAACACATCAACTTATAACAACAGTGTGGTACTCACAGGCTTTCTGACATCTGGCAGGGTAATCCATAATGGAAAAACAATGGGGAAAACAGCAAGATACATGAGCTGTTTGCGTAGGGTGTCAGGCCAGGCCAGGCTGAGAGGCTGCTCTTCATCATTGTCTTCTGAATTCTGTCATAAAAATGGAAGTGAATAGAAGGTAAGTTGGGTGAATAAAGTCAGCGATCTCTTAGGAGAAAGTCATGTGAACTTCATGCTTCGAAGAAAGACTCATTGGCTGCAGCTATATTACAACTATTGGGCGTGAATTGCCAGTGTTGGTGCAGGAAGGTGTAAGCTGCACCAGCCTGTGTCCCTAAAGAAGGGCAGATTATGTTTACAATGCCAGGTAGGTGATAGCAGCCAGGGGGGTGGAGCACTAAAATGCAACTAGAGCTTCACATGAATCCTGCTGGCAAAGGCTGCCTGGGGATGCAATGAATCAGTGGCCCCTCCATTGCCAATGCTAGCCATTCTTTGGGATTGCACTGACCAGCTTCAGGCATCCTGGCAGAGTGGGGATGTAGCCCAGTGGGCTAGTTTGCTTTATTATATTCACTGCTACTGTAGTGCTAGCTCATCATCATTATATTTGCTGCTTTGCCTTATATTCAGCAGTAATGCAAGAAACCTACAGGCCCATGTACTGTAAGACATTAGCTTCAGCAAATCAGCATACATATGTCTGAGACCTTTCACCTAGGTAAATGGAGCTAAAGCATAAGGTCCATGTATAACCGCGACCTTTAACATAAAGGATGCGTTAAAGCAGGTAGTTACAGGGGCTTTCCTAACTTCATACCCTTTTAAGCTTAACTGATACACCACAACTTAGAACTTGGAAAGAACCAAAATAACCAGCTAGGACAGAAATAACAAACGTGATACCTAACCACAAAAGGGCCATAGTAATGAATTGACATATATATAAAATTGAGATCATTGAAATACTAACCTTTAGAAAAAAGACACTCTAACATTAGTGAGATGAGAAAATACAAATAATAAGAAGGAAAAAATCTGCTACTGAATATGCATTGAATGTAACTGTGTCAGCATAACAAATTATAAAAGTGGCATCCCAGCCTAGGGGCAGTAGGAGAGAGATGTAGTCCTTGGGAGGTGCCAAAATGATGGCCACTGGTGATGACGGGGAAGGTGATGGTGTTGAGGAAGATGATGGCTAACATTTCAGGTTGCTCTACAGGGGATGATGTGAGTATACGGATATGCAGATGTACATTCTGTAGTATCTCCATCTATCTTACTGAGTTGTGGTGTTTGTTACTGTGCTAAATGTATTAATAAACAAAAAGAGTTCCTATACTGTGAATGTTGCAACTGTGCACATCAGGGTTCCCAACTATATGCTAATTTGAATAATACTGGGCCTGATCTTGGGCAAGAACCTGTCAACCCTCAAAGTGATAACTGGGGATTCTTAAATAATCAATATAATTAATACATAATCGAAGACCAGGCTACAGGGACTGTATTCATTTTGTGCCTCTGACACATCTCCAGACAGACTTCCACCACTGTTTCCTCCATTCTGGGTTATACTGGGTACAACTAGAGTAACCCAGGCCGGAATCAAGACCATCCATAATGATTTGCCCTCTGACCTTTCAGTCACACATCAATTTTTTAGCAACTAACCAGCAAAACTTTAGGGAAAAACTCTCACTCACATGATGGATCTTCACTCCAATATTTTAATCTCGCTACAAACAAGCGTTTGGGTTTGATTTTACACCCTATTGTTAATTGCTTTTCAGCCACTTGCTTTACCACAGGATAAACTTGGAGGGACTTCTCCTGTGACATGGGATCTTTATGGCTGGTCACATTACTTTTCCTGTTTCTCTGCCCTCCTTTCACTCCTTAGCATGCACGTGATGTCGGACCCTTTAGGACTGCCATAGAATGCCGCTAATGGGCATGACCTAAACTACTTTGACACTTACACCTGTTTTCTGGCCTTTTTGCCCAAGAGGCCAAATTCATTCTTGGTGTAACTCAAAGAGGCGATGTTAATGAGGTTACACCAGTTCCAACTTACACTGCTGTGTAAGCCAACACAAAATTCAGCTTGAATGGTTCTGTCCCACAAAGGGCCTGATCCAACCCCTCCGAAAGTCTCCCACTGAGTTCAGTAAGAGAACGCCCAAAAAGCAATACATGGTATACATTGAATTTTCCTCAGAGCATGCAGAGATGTGCCTACTTTTAAAAGTTATTTTAAAAAGAGCTTAGAATTGAGATCTCAGACCTTTCTGAAAATTACATACTATTCTTCAAATAAGTTCATCCAGTGCTGTGGAACATTATCATCATGTTTCTATGAGTTAAGACCTTGTCTTAACAGTGCTTAGCTAAGGTTTTTAATGGTGCGGCAAGAGGCTGGTTTCAGAATCTACTATTTGGTTAGTTAATTGCACAGCTCTGTAATTTTGGGGGCTTATTAATAGTTCTGTTTCAAAATCCATTCCTAATTATCCAAATGTTTGGATGGACTAGAAAATCATGCATTTGATGACTTTACAGTAACTCAAGGTTGTCCTCTCAATAAGGCGATCATTTAAAATGTTCCTATCAACACTAAGGGACACAAAGCCTGATTCTGATCTAAGTTTTCCCAGTTTTACATCTGTATCGCTCCATTAGCTTCACTAGAGTTTTGCCAAATTTACATAGATACAATCAAGCCCATATCCACAGTCCCCTCTTGATGTGTTCATAAATGCAGCTGTCTTACCAATTATACACACGTTAAGAGAAGACCATATCTTGTTAGTCCCTGTACGTCTAGAAATCCCCAAGTAATCTGAGCGATGAAAAAATGACAGTGAACTGAAGAGTCACAGATATTTATCACGACAAGTTTTATGAACAGATATGGGTACAATTTGTTATACTCTCACCAGAGAACATTAAGCATCTGAACAGTTTAAGAGATTGGCGTGTCCTTTTATCTTTCTGTACACTGCCAAAGCAGGCAGCTGCTCAGCACTTCATTTCCATAATCTATTGCAGTTTGACCTCTTTAGAAAACCTGTGCAGGTGCAAGACTACTTCCTTCAAACCAAATCTGTTCTCTGTCTCCAGATTCTGGTAGAAGCTACTAGGGGTGGGAGAATCAGATGAGGCTAGATACCTAGCTTTGAAATAATGATTATTGAGGTAAAATAGGAGCACAAAAGAAAGGTTGCCTAGGTAACTCTTTCTGAGTAGTCTGGGTATATTTCAAGCAGCAAACTCAGCAGGAATAAACCTCCATAAACACTAGTTTCAAAAACAGCACGGAATGACTAAGCATTTTCTGAATTATCATATTTAGAGATTAGCATTGATTAGTAATCTTCTTTAATCATGGTAACTCTGCACATATATTGATATGTATATGGACACACACACACATTTGTAGAACATGTAGATGTTCAACACACAATTCGTGCATGCAGTACTGTCCATTCTGATTATATGCCTTTTGATTCCGATTTTTCTTCTGTGTAAAGAGGACTAACTCTTCTGGTTTTTAGTAGAATTACTCATGATTTACCCAAGTGCTGATGAGTTTAGAATCAGACCTACTGTTGTCTTACATGGGCATAGAAAATATCGCAAACTATGAAACCTCAGAAGCTCATCACATAATTCTACAGAGGGATGGAAAGGAGACTAATTATAGTGACAAATTTGGAGCTGGTGACATGAAGAGCAAGTTATCTGAACTAAATCAAAGTCTCTTCAATTCAAAACAAAACCTTTTACTGTTTGCACACACTGGGAAAACAGCATCATTTTATTCTCTGGTTTCTCTTCACCAGGATTTAGGCACAAGTCTGCAGTTTATGTGGCAAACAATTTAAAACTCACAGTTATAAAAAAATACAAAGAACCTAAAAGCACCCACATGGCACTGCGAATGGCTATGGAATTATTAACAGGTGGCAGCTTCTGTAATTCTGCATGTGATTCTGGGTTCTAAGCAGAGATTTTGCAGACACTGCAGTAAAGGAAAAGGGAAGCAAACATTACAATTGGTTGCAGGTCTCTTATTCTGGTGAAAATACTTAGCAGAAGGATATTATACACATCACAAGTAATTATAACCTTACTAGGTCTGAATACTGCCCTTAGTCATATGCATACGAGTTCCAGTGGCAACAATGGAAGCTGCGAATACATTATAATGGGCACAATTTGGTCTTTAAGGTCTAATCCTTCATTTCTAATTTGAAAGAGTAAAGGAGGCAGAATCAGGGCTTGATTTGCAGAGTTAATGAGCTCCAACAACTCACATTGAAATCAACAGAAGCTGAAGATGTTCAGAATAGTTGAAAAATCTGACTAATGGGGAAAAGCAATACTGAGTTATCCACAAGAGGTTGGAGTGGAGAAAAGAAAAAAAAATCACCACGACTTTGAGACAGTATAAGTCTGTCTCGGAGTCAACTCATTCATTACACTTGGAGTCAACTCATCCATGAACAAACTAGGGAAATACAACCTAGATGGAGCTACTATAAGTTGGGTGCACAACTGGTTGGAAAACCATTCCTGAAGAGTAGTTACCAGTTGTTCACAGTCATGCTGGAAGGGCATATCAAGTGGGGTCCTGCAGGTATCAGTTTTGAGTCCAGTTCGGTTCAATATCTTCATCAGTGATTCAGATAATGGCATAGAGAGTACACTTACAAAGTTTGTGGTTGATACCATGCTGGGAGGGGTTGCAAGTGCTTTGGAGGGTAGGATTAAAATTCAAAATGATCTAGAGAAACTGGAGAAATGGTCTGAAATAAATAGGATGAAATTCAATAAGGACAAATGCAAAGTACTCCACTTAGGAAGAAACAATCAGTTGCACACATACAAAATGAAAAATGACTGCTTAGGAAGGAGAACTGTGGAAAGGGACCTTAGAGTCAGAGTGGCTCACAAGCTAAATATGAGTCAACAGTGTAACACTGTTTCAAAAAAAGCAAACATCATTCTACACTGAATTAGCAAGAGTGTTGTAAGCAAGACACAAGAAATATTTCTTCTGCTCTATTCTGGGCTGATTAGGCCTCAACTGAAGTATCGTGTCCAGTTCTGGGCGCCACATTTCAGGAAAGATGTGGACAAATTGGAGAAAGTCCAGAGAAGAGCAATAAAAATGATTAAAGGTCTAGAAAACATGACCTATGAGGGAAGATTGAAAAGACTGGTTTTGTTTAGTCTGGAGAAAAGATGACTGAGGGTGGGCGACATGATAACAGTTTTCAAGCACATAAAAAGTTGTTACAAGGACAAGCGAGAAATTTTTTTGTCTTTAGTCTCTGAGGATAGGACAAGAAGCAAAAGCTTAAATTGCAGCATGGGCAGTTTTGGCTGGACATTAGGAAAAAATTTCTAACTCTCAGGGTGGCTAAGCACTGGAATAAATTGCCTAGGGAGGTTGTAGAATCTCTGTCATTTAAGAGCAACGTAGACAAACACCTGTCAGGGATGATCTAGATGATACTTAGTTCTGCCTTGAGTGCAGGGGCTTGCCTAGATGACCTCCTGAGGTCTCTTTCAGTCCCACGATTCTATTATTCAATGATTCTATGAGTGAAATATCTCAAGCTAGACCAGTCAGAGATGCTTGCAATATTTCTGAATTAAACCCATCTGCGGGATAATTTTTTTTGGGGAGTATTTTTAAGTGTAAATGGATTTCCGTGTCCTTACTAAAATTCCTGGTTTTTAATAATTAATGATGACATTTCATTTTGATGATCCTTGGCTGCCTGTATGATCAGAAATCAATGTGCCAGTCTAACAATACTAGGCATATTTCCCTCATGAAATGACAAGAAAGAAACAAAGCAAGAGGGCCAAAAGATTCATTCTCTGGTGAGATTTGGTTGAGAAAAATGTAAGCAGATACCAATCTAGCACAAAGGGCACTGCCAAGGAAGAATGCTAAAAAGATACTGTTGTGAAGTACTTAGATATCTTCATTGCCTGGATTCCTAAACTGAGCCTAATAACAACTGCAGTTGCATAGAGGTCAGGTTAAAGTTGGGATGAAAATCAGGCCATACATGTGTAAATGTCCATCTGTTCATTTGTGTAAGCAGACAGATGTGCCCACAAATTTTGCAGGTGCATTTTAAAGGCCTCATTTGAAAATATGGATCAGAATATGCCAAGGAAAATATAACTATATATGTTATTCATGTTATGAATATAACTAATTCTTTAGTATTCTAGATAACCATCAGAATATATGAATTCTGTTTCTTTCAAACTGACTGCCTTAGTGAACTGTCAGTGAAGAGAATAACTTACCATTATATTCTTTATAGTCTTCCCCATTAAACTTATTTAATACCTGTCACAGTACAAGTTTTTTTATTAAGATATGTGTGAAATCTCTACAGTTGTTCATAATACAGTAACTGTACCAAAGATATTACATGAAAAGGTAATTTGTGCGGTTTACTTGCTACACAAATCTTAATCGTCTCACTATCCCTTATGCTATGCTCCCTGCCCCTCTCCGCCTGCGTGTTATATTCACTTGTTTTCTCTCATCTTATACTTAGACAGTAAGTTTTTTGGAGCAGGAACCATCTTTTTTTATGTGTGTATGAACAGTGCCTAATACAATGACTGAGACTCCAGGTCAGTAGACCCCAAATTGTGGGGCATAGAGGAACATTTGGGGGACATGGCAGGGACCTGCCCAGCTCCAAAGGGGGGCAGGAAGAGAGTGCTGGCCAGCCCCACTCTGCCCCCAGCTCTGCTCCAGCCCCATTCCCACCCCAGCTTGGGTCTCTAACCAAAGGCCCTGGCTCGCGACCACAGCTCTGGCCCCACTCCCAGCTGTGGCTCGTGATCACAGTTCCCGGAGAGGGCCCAGACAGGTTCCATTATGGGTAAGGAGGAGGTGCGATGGAAAAAAATTGGGGACCACTGCTGTAAGTGCTACCGAAATACATATAAATAAATAAATAAATAAAAATGTACTAAGAACTACACTAGACAGATATCCCGTTTACTTGTTACATTGTGGGTCAGTAGGGTATTTTTGCAACAACAAAAAAATCAAGTTTTTATTTTACAGAAATGAAGGTTGAGAAAATAATTTTCTAATGTGTCTAGTTTACTCATAATCTGGCCATTTCTGAGAAAACTTTACAGTGAAAAGTAACGACTGTATGACTCAGAGCATTTCAACAATGCCAACAGATGGTGACATTTCATCAGTAACTCTTTTGTTTATAACCAACAGATTATACCGATTCCCATCTGCCAAAATCATAGTGTATTCACTGCTTCTAGCAAACAGCAGAGAAGAATTGTCTGTTTAGATGCTTATGCTCAAAATATATTACTCAGGAAAAACAGTTGTTCATCTAGGACTGCAGCTGAAAACTGCATTTTGTTATGGATGTAAAAAAGTCTGAAAGACAAATAAAATAACCCACCTCAAAATTTATTAGTGTTCCCAAGTGTGTAAATACTTATTAACTGCTTACAATAAATTGATTACATCTTATAACAGGGATCTCATATGAGTTAAAAATATTAAGTTTTGAGGCTCATTATATTGCCCCAGATTAGACAAATTAGACAAGGACTATATATTTTTCTATATGTGCTTATCTCCTGTATAATGATTCCTGACACAGATAATCAGCACAGAATTAGCATCACGTTTCCATTGAAAATGGTAAAAAGGCAGACAGGGACCATTCATGATTCACTTTGATCATGTTGAAGGATAGATATCATATCATGTGTAAGAGTGTTCCTATCCATTTTCTGCTTCTTAGTGTTACAAAAGACAGTCATGGCTATTTGTTTCTAGACAGTAGACACCACCCACCAACATGACCTTTCTTAATGAGAGAATTAAGATAAAAATAGAATGACATCTCAAAATGTCGCCTGCCTTAAATTGATATCTTATTGTTCAATGTTAAGATCTGCTTTTGTTCTACAGGTTATTTTATGTCCTCACCGAGACAGAGAGGGAGGACAGTTAAGTGGGTTAAAATGCTAGTCTGGGTCTCAATTCTGCTCCACCATAGACTTTCTGGATGACCTTGGGCAGGTTATTTAGCCTCTGTCTCCCAATTCCCCATCTGTGAAATGGGAGGATAATAATACTTCTCCCTACTTAACAGAGGTGTTGCAAAGCTAAATAAATTAAAGTTTGTGAGGTGCTGAGTTCCTACAGTAGACATGTAGAGTACTGTATTACAAACTATGCTCAGCAGGCCTGCAAATGGAAATAACAATCCTAGTGATCTGGAGATGCAACTGAAGAGTAAGCCTGTCTTGTAGCCTCTTTCCCACTGTCCTATTTTTCAAAAAAAAAAAAAGATAAAAAAGTGTACAGTAGTAAATACATAGAACAGACCAGTAAATAGCCATGGGAATACAATGATCAATCCCATTTTATGGCAGTGCAACGATCTCAAAGTTACATAAAAGTTAAGTTGACAAGAGAGATCTGCACAATTATTTCAGGATCAATGAAAAGGCAAAGGAGAAGATTTTCAGGCAGTAGAAAATATATGCTTACTGATCAAAAGAATATCAGGCACTTTGGGATATATTATTACCTTTCAACAAAGGCTTTTTCCTCTCTTCCCCTTTCTTTCCCAAATTCAAGCATTTAACATATTTTGGGAAACACATCCAAGTGACTGAGAACACGCCTATATTTAGATTCAAATCATGCTAATTTGATGAAAAGGGCCACACATTCCTTGGAAGGGAATAAATGCCTCAGACAAGAGCTTTGTCCTGAAATGCACTAACCATGTGCTGCTCTTTGGTGAAGAAAGCTAAATCCACTTTACCACAGTTGCTCAAGTAAGCTGTTTAGTAATCACACTGAAAACAATGAAGGTTTAGCGATGTGTTCTCATTGCCTCCAAGGTGTCTTTTCTTTTCATGAAAAGTTATCTTTGAGATGGTTGGCATATATATGTTTTCCAATTAGGTTTCCATGGAAACTAGTGAAAGGGTGTGTGTGTGTGTGTGTGTGTGTGGGAGGAGAAGGTGTTAACTTGAAATTGGATGTTATTTTTAGGAAAGCCACAGGTTAGAATGATTACAGCTGAAGTGGCTTAATCAAGTACTTGTTAAGGGAGATGGCGAGGGAGAACTTTCAGAAGGATCATTTCTCTATATGGCAACCTATAAAATATTTAATGAGATACCATCACTGTCCTTCTAGTCCTCTTTTCATTTTGTCAGACATGCTCAGTATTAAGCTATAAATATACCGTGTTATATAATAGAGCTTTCTTCTTCAAGGAAACTTGTTAAAGGTTAGAAGGAAAACTACAATAACTAGGACTAAATCCAAAGTAAGATGGAATACACTGCAAGAGGGAAGAAAGCCTAGGTTGGTAAGGACAAAAAAAGGAACATTTTACAGATTGGATTGGAAAAAATTTATCTCAGTGTATGTTTTTCCTCTCAAGAGGGCTGAACCAACACTCACTAAAGTCAATAGGTGTCACTCCTTTTGACTTCAGTGGGACTTAGATTGGACCAAACATTAATATAACTGGCTTGGATTGGTGGACAGGGCTACAAGGGAAGGCCTCTCAAGACTTCTGCAAGCGGTGGCAGAATAGCAGAGACCTGGGCTTATTCCATGGAGTCTGGCAAGAGGTCCAGCAGAACTTAGATCCTCTGCTGGAGAAAACTGGGGTCAGGAGGTGAGAATTTGAAGATAGGCCTGGGAAGAAAGGAAGGAGCAAGATACTGAGGATGGGGAAGAGAGAAAGATGAATGAGGAAGACAAGAGAGAGAAAGAAGGTCGGAAGTAGGGTGAAATTCATCCAGCCTTCTACAAGTGGTTTATAGGCCTTGTGCTTGGACTCTGCATAGGAGTGAATTTCAGCCAGAGAGTACAACACTAAAAAAAACAAAAGAGGGAAGGAAGGAGAAATTAGACTCAGGAAAAAGTGTACGAAAACAAAACAAAACAACAGAACTAGGGACAAGGAAAAAGGAAAGGGAAAGAAGGAAGAATAAACAAGGGTGTCAGACAGAGTTACTTTTTAAAAATAAAGTATAATTTCAAAATGTTATAAAATAAAAAAAAGCAAAAAAATAAAATTTCCCTACTCCTCTAGCTTTAGCCTCAGATCACCCTAAGAAGCTCCAATTCTCTTCTTTTCTGGGATGCCTTTGCTCATTGTTTTAGTTTAAAAAAAGTATTTGTAAACAAGAAAAAAGAGCTTATCTATACACACTTCTAGGGATGGTATATGGAAAACAATAATTCCAGTATTCTGATTGTGGATGCATTTCACCTCAGACAAATGTGCATCAGATACAAAACTTCATAATACTATGTTTCTGATCTAAAGATTTAGATTGAGCTATCACAATTTGGACTAATGAAGGATAAAATTGCCAGAAATGTGACCCTGTGTATTCTTGGTATGGGAACTGAATAACAGAAATATGATATGGTAGGCACAAGACAGAAGACAATTAGTTTCCCTTGCAGATCTTGCTGGTTCAGAATGCAAACAGGCTATGATAGCATTCCATGATCCAGCTTCTGGCAGTAAAATTACATCCTGAGCACACTTGCTCCCCAGCCATCAGTTTTCAGAACAGTGGCTTTTCCCTGAAGGCAAATGTGGGGCTTGATCCTTCAAGGTGGAGAATGCCTCCGACACCCCTCAGTTGCTGTGCCAGATAACTGGCAGAGAGCTAATGTAACACTCAATTTTTAAAATGGTTCCAGAAGCAGTCATGGTAATTACAGGCTGGTAAGCATAAAGTACCAGGCAAATTGGAAAAGAAGAGAAACTATAGTAAAGAAAAGACTTATCAGACACACAGATTATCTTGATTTATTGGGGAAGAGTCAACACAACATGTGTAAAGGGAAATCTTGCCTCAGCAATCTATTAGAATTCTTTGACAGGGTGAGCAAACATGGAAAAGGGGGATCCAGTGGATATAGGGTACTAGGACTTTGAAAAGGTACCTCACCACTGGCTCTTAAGCAAAATAAGCTGTCATGGGATAAGAAGGCAGGTCATCTCATGGATCAGTAACTGGTTAAATGACAGGAAACAAAGGGTAGGAATAAATGGTCAGTTTTCAGAATGGAGAGAGGTAAATGGTGCTGTCCACAAGGGATCTGTGTTGGGACTGGTGCTGTTCAGCATATTCATGAATGATCTGGAAAAAGGGGTAAACAGTGAGATGTCAAAATTTGCAGATGATACAAAATTGCCCAAGATAGTTAAGTCCAAATCAGACTGCAAAGAGTTATGAAGGGATCTCACAAAAATGGGTGTTTGGGCAACAAAATAGCAGATGAAATTCAATGCTGATAAATGCAAAGAAATGCGTATTTGAAAATATAATCCCAACTACATATGCAAAATGATGGGGTCTATATGAGCTGTTACCATTCAAGAACGAGATCTTGGAATCATTGTAGATAGTTCTCTGAAAGCATCTCTGCTCAATGTGCAGCAGCAGTCAAAAAAGCTAACAATGAAAGGAACCATTAGGAAAGGGATAGATAATAAGACAAAAAAATCATAATGCCACTATATAAATCCATGGAACGCCTACACCTGGAATACTGCATACAGTTCCGGTTGCCCACATCTAAGATGTATTAGAATTGGGAACGGGCACAGAGAAGAGCAACAAAAATGATTAGGGGGATGGAAAAGCTTCCATATGAGGAGAGATTAAAAAGACTGAGACTGTTAAAGGAGACGACTAAGGGGTGGATATTGGAGGTCTATAAAACCACAAATGGTGTGGATAAAGTGACTAAGTAAGTGATATTTACCCTTTCACATAGCACAAGAACCAAGGGTCACACAGTGAAATTAATAGGCAGCAGGTTTAAAACAAACATAAGGAAGTACTTCACACAAAGCACAGTCAACTTGTGGAACTCACTGCCAGAGGCCAGAGTTGTAATGTGAAGGCCAGAATTATAACTGGATTTTAAGAGGAATTTGATAAATTCCTGGAAACTAGGTTCATCAATGGCTATTAGCCAATGTGGTCAGAGACACAACTGCACACTCTTGTCCTTAAACTTCTGATTGCCAGATGCTGGGTCTAGATGATAGGGGATGGATCATTCCATAATTGCTCTGTTCTGTTCCCTCTGAAGCACCTGGTACTGAACATCTAGGAATACTGGCCTAGATGGACCATTGGTTTGACCCAATATGGCCATTATTACATTCTTATCAAGATCTTTGTGGGGGAAATTGCTCCTTTTACCTAAAATTGCAACTTAATTTTCACCCTGCCCCCCACTCTTTTTATTTCCCATAGCCTTTTTTTTCTGCCTCTCCTCTTCATCATCTCCTACTTGTCACTGAGTTTTTCTTCCACTCTATTCAATGCCTGTCTCTCCCGCTTCTGTCTGGTCTATGCTACTTTCCCAGCATTGACTGGGCACTTTTTCCTACTCTTTAGCTTTAGGGTAGTACCACAGTCAGGCCCAGCTAAGACAAATATTCTAACAGTGTTTGAGCCAAAGACAAGCAGGAGTACCTTTGACAAGGGTCAATGTGCAAAAAAGAGAATCAGTGTTTATCTGATTCTTACAGAAGTATTTTAATGTTATGACAATCATAGAGAAACAGAACATTTTTTTAAAATTCCAGCTTACACGGAATTTATATTTATACAAATATATTTTTATGGATAGTTAAGCAGTGACTGTTTTGAAGGGTTTATAGGGAGATATTGTTCCCACATATCCAACCTTGAGTTTATGAAAGGTTGGCACATGTCAGTATAAGATATGGCCTCTTCCTACCTCCCTTTCCCAGGGACCAATGCCTGCCTTAAAACACAAAGGAGATAATCTTTATTGTCATATACTTTCACTGTTTCTTTGTTTTAACCCCTAGGAGTGGACAATCAAAGGAGTTGCTTCATTCCTATGGACCCCAAATCAGAATTCAACATATATATTTTATACTAATAAAATTGTATCAAAGTAGTAATTAAATATTAACTTGAGACAATGGGTGGAGACATTATGTAACCTGTTAACCACTGGCTAATGTGCCATCTTGTCTTGCTGCAAAACCTATCCCGGGGTGTGGAACAGTCTACCCCGTCACTTTCCCCCGCCCATGGAAAATCTATATATTCTATTGTAATCAATTGTTTGACAGTGTCTCTGAGCTTAATAAGCAAGGTGACACTCCACCAGTGCTGTGTGTAATAAACTCCTATGCTTGACCTCTACACAGTGTGGATTTATGTTCCTTCAGTTTCAAGTGGCAATCATTGGAAAAGAAGAAAAGTAGAGAGACTGTGGAAATGTTGCCAGCAGGGGCGGCTCCAGGTCTCAGCATGCCAAGTGCATGCTTGGGGCGGCTTGCTGCGGGGGGCGCTCTGCTGGTCGCCAGGAGGGCGGCAGGCAGGTGGCCTTCAGAGGCTTGCCTGTGGAGGGTCTGCTGGTCCCGCGGCTTCCGTGCCTGTGGGAGGTCCACCGGAGCCGCGGGACGGCGACCGGCAGAGCGCCCCCCGCAGCATGCTGCCGTGCTTGGGGCGGCGAAATGTCTAGAGCCGCCCCTGGTTGCCAGGAAAGACTGCCTCAAAATGTAACTGGTAGTATTTATAGATTAATAAATTTCAAGGCCAGAAGGGACCATTGTAATCATCTGGTTCGACCTTATATGAAGCATATATCTTATAGAAAAACATCCAATCTTGGTTTAAAAATTGTCAGTGATGGGGAATCCAACACAATTCTTGGTAAATTGTTCCAATGGTTAATTACTCTTACTGTTAAAATTTCACACCTTATTTCCATTCTGAATTCATCTATCTAGCTTCAACTTCCAGCTGTAGTCCAGCTGAGTGGTGACAAAGACATGAATAACTGAGGCCAGGTCACTGTCTAGTTGCTTTCTGCCTGTGCAAGTGAACCCCTAAAACTTTTCTTCCAGCCTGATGGAGCTGAAGGTGCAAAATTACTCATGCATTCTTTAGGTTGTAAGCTTCTGTACTCTTGACTGGGATGAATAATGCATCTCACCTCTACTGCAGTGCCGTACATTTTGAGCATATACTAACGCCTGCAGGATCTGACATGAAAATTTCAAGCATTGCCTCACTAAAAGTTTTAAGTGGTTAGGAAAATAAAACAAAACAAAAACAAAAAACAAACCAAGCTTTGCTCAATATTGTAAACTTGCAATAATTTTATCTGCTTGTCCTGCAGTTATTTGAAATGAAACCATTAAATTTTCTGTCTTGGATGATGAGGCTGCTTGACCCATTTTTGAACTGGGGTAGAATCCACTTCATTATAATGCAAAATGACAACAACTGAACCTTTCTATGAGATACAATTGCTTTTCCTTCACTAATTTCTCAGGAGTTAGCTATAGGCAGGATCGATTTCCTTACTAAGTTATTGTAAACTGGATCCTTTAGAATATTCATGTGTGCCACAAAGTTATTATTCATCCACACCACAACAGGTTATTCAGTGCTATTGTAGGATAATAAAACTAACAATGAGCCTACTGAAATGGAATTAATAATATCACTCGCTGGATTTTTTTCTTTTCTTATACACATTTTTGCTTAATGTTAAAACCAGCAACAACATTTATTTTGGTTCAGCAATGAATTCAGACTCTCAGAACATCTCCCAAGTGGACACTGAATACGGCTGATCTACACTGGGGACTTACATTGCCATAGCTACGTAGCTCAGGAATGTAAAAAATTCACACAACTGAGTGACGTAGTTAAGCCGACCTAACCTCTGGTGTAGACAGTGTTGGGTGAATGGAAAAATTCTTCTGTTGACGAGGGCTACCACCTCTTGGGGAGGTGGCTTACCTACACCAGTGGGAGAATCCCTCCTCTCAGCATAGATAATGTCTACACTGAAGCACTCCAGCAGTGCAGCTGGAGTTGTGCCACTATAGTGTTTCAAGTGTAGACAATAGTGATCTTAGCTACCTTATGAAAGCTGAATATTCTCCATGAATTAAGGTGTAATTTGTTGAGGATCCTTTTAATAGGAGTGATACCCAACTACTTCGCTTATGGGGCATGTTTTGCTTGGCTGATGATGATTCTGTAGCATAGGGGGACCATCCATCTGGATGGCACAGTTTACAGAAACTGTAATTTACTGTGCAAATTGCCAGCATGCTCTTCTTTTGACCCAACATTCAACTTCCACTTTTCACAGTCTAATTAACCAGGATAATAAGGCAACATATTTTTCATGGTCTCTTTAGGTGGTCTTGTGAGCGCATTATTTCATTCCTATCTCCAGAGGTCAGATAACTCCATTAACAGACAGGATTAAAGGCATTTGGCCGTATGTTGCACTTTATAAAACACCTATGGGGTACAGCTCTCTTGTGATCTCTCCACCACTTGCTGTGTGAAATAAACAGAAACCTCTCCAGTTAGCAGAAATCACATCCAGTATCTTACTATGCATCTTATGTTATTTTCTGGCTTGTAGACAAATATATGAATTCAGATGACTTCTCCCTTGTAAATGCACTTTGACTATATTTTCTGTCCCTTGTAAGACATAACTATGCAGAGTGTTGCACTCAATAATATAATTTTGGTTTTCATAAACTTGCTTTTCGGCATTTCATTCTTTTTTTTGTTAAAAGTGTCTCACCTAGGGCCTCCACTAGCTCCCATTGAAAAAAACTGCATTTGACTTCAATGAGAGCTGGATCAAGTCCCTAATGAACAACAACAACTTTTGGTCTAGAAATATTAACCAGAGATCAGAGTAGAAATAAAACAATGGTGTTACTGTTCCAAAAGCTACCCACATAATATCCTCCACCCATTTGAGTTGTCAAAATGAGATGCCATTCACAATAGATTAGACAGGTGTTTTAATATGACTGTGCAGCTCTCTGAGTTTGGTTCCCACTCAGTGGTGGGTCTTGTATATGCCTATAGGCTCTCCTAGGTTCCTCGACTGGGGAAAAAATAATCATCTTTACATATATCACACATCACCCATTTGTGGCATGAAACTGAGACACCATTCACAGTAAAATGTGTAAATCTGTGATTCTTCCTCTTTTTTTACATGAGGGATGAAATAGTTAACAATGGTGACATTTGAATGGTCAGCAGTGGGCATCAGAGTTAACATCTTACCAAGATGAATGGGGCAGTTCACACCTTTCAGAGCTATTGTTCCAGGCTCTCTGCTCATCTCTGCAACTCAGTTACACTTAATTCACGTATTTCAGGTTTTCTTCACCACCACAACTAGAGACTGTTTTATTTTTAAATTAAAAGATGAGATTCTGGGGAACATGATATTATCTTCAGAGAAGTTCTGGAATAGTGTATAGGCATGTATCAGCTGTTTCCAAGCCCTGAGATAAACCTTTAGGAAGGATGCCATTCTCTGCCATAAGAGGTCCGACTATGGCCTCAGTCCTGTAAACTTTTATCCACATACTTAATTTTCACTGACTTTAATGGGACTACAAAAATGTGTGAAGTTAAACATTTGCAGGACTGAGGCATTGTATGTATACTTCTCAAAAATTAACTCTTGGGCTGTGCTAAAGTAGTTAAAACATTTATTAAGGCTATTTTCTATCCTGACATTTTGCTTTTCATCAAAATCACTATTTTCATACTGCAATTGTGAACTGTATCTTATCTCCTATAACTGCAGAGATAATTTTTGCTTGAAAATAGGCCACTCTCAAAATGGACCGTGTTCAAATTTTAATTAATATTTTTTGTAAAAATAAGACTTTTCATATTTGTAAGAGAATGGAAAATGCTTTCAAATTTCAAGGAATTTAAGTTTCAGTGTGACTACTTTATAGAAATGTGCAAAACAGCTGCCAGAATGAGGCTGAGGCGTCTAGGGTGGGAAGCAGTAGCAGAGTAGTGCTGAAGAGTAGAGATCTAAAGTAACAACAGGGACAGCATTTTCCTGCAGTTTCCCAATGTGGAGCAATTTTTGCTAGAACTTACCTAAGGAAAATGCTAAGAATTTGTCTGCATAGTTTAAACTTAAAGTAAACCACGGTATGAACTTCAGTGCCAAGAATTGCTTTTTACGAGGTTTTCTCTCTCCATGGTGCCTTGCGCTGTAGCTTCAGGTCTAAGAGCATGAAACAGCAAGATCCTACTTGGTAAAAGCCAACTCACTAGCTTTCCAAAATAGCAGGAATATGTTTATCAGGGTAAAGAGAAAGAGAGAGAGAAAAAAATAAAAGACAGTAACCTCTTCAATTCCATGGGCAATGTTTCCATTTTGCACTGGTCCTGAACCATCATTTGGTGGTGTTACTTCAACTTCCACTTTTGTAGTATTTGGGAGTTCAATTTTTTCTGTAACATCATCCATAAATGAAAAAAACAGAACAAAGTAATAGATAAAACACTGCACTCATATTTCAGTCTATTTGAGTTATCAAGTGTTACTAGTGAACCGTTTATTTTTGTGTGATGCAATTCCTTTCCCTATGATCATTCAAGAAATCTTCTAAACAATAGGCATGCCAAAATTTCAGCTGTTATTATTAGATAAAGATGGTAATGGCCCGAAATCCTTGAACAATCAGAAGTCATGAGGAAGTGCTTCTAACAACAGCTGACACAATGAGACATATTTTATCTGATGTTGCTGTACAAAGAAGTGAATATAGCTGTGTAGCTGCATTACTGTTGTACTCAGATTTGTCCTGAATTAAAATCTGAGATCATAGCAGCAGTGCAAAGTGAAGTACATCTGAGATTATTTAACTGCTTGTGGGCTATTTTCCTCAGCATTATGCAATATTAACAGAGTATTCCATCCAATTGCTTGACTCAGTGTCAAAGTGCATCTGGATACAGAGTAAGGTCATGGCAAGTGTCAAACTGATTCAGTTGTTACCAGATACATTTGATAGTTTTTTTAATCTTTTTCCACTGCAATGAACATTAAGTGGTAAAGCAGTGGCTAAAAGAAACACGAAGGTGACTTAAGTTGTTGTTGTTGTTTTAACAATGTATAAGTTCTGAGCTGACCATTCTTTTTGAAAAAAACAGAATAAATGGGGTTGTGTAGGGGGTATATACAGGGCTGGGAAGCATGGATTTTTTCCAGTTCATAGTCAGGATATAGAGAAGCTGTGCAGTAACTCTGTGGCTGCTATTGCAGACTGCAGGTAACAGTACCCACTATACAACCAGTCCACAAACCTTTTGGCTAGTGGATTAGCAGTGTGTACAAACCTACCAGCCACAAGCCTGTTCATCCTATGGCCCAGCCCCAGTCCTTTCCCCAAAAGAAAGTTACCTTGCAGCAATACTCTGCAACAGGCTACTATGAACCCCTCATTGCAGTCTCCCCCTTGCACAACAGAACCATTGCTATCAAGGTTTGTGTGTCAATGCAAGATAGGTAGGATTTGCCTCTGACAGACCACATTGCTTGCAGCAACAATCATAATACCTATCTGAAGGCAACATTTTGCTCTTAGATACACACGATAGATCTCAAATCCTATATTCTCTTCTCTTCTCCTGGCAAGTGTGGAGATACATGACCCACATAAAATGCACATTTATTTCAGGTGTATGGAAAATGTATGTAAGTGTCCAAACTGCACACCTGGTAGATCTCAGTGAGTATTCTCCACATGCAGAGAGAACCCAATACCAGAGTCAAATGGCCTGGTAATGTTCTAAATAAATTAAGTATCACTGTCAAAATTTGGCCCTTATACCTGCCAAACATCAGTGAAGTCAATGGGGTTCCAGGGACATAACTGAGGATAGAATTTGCCTCTGTATTTTTATCAATCTTACTTGAGAACATTTCCAAAATTAGTGCTACGTTCTTTTCTCCAACCTTGCACAACAGCTCTCTGGATGTTTTATTCTGTTTTCTCTCCATGCACAGAACTCTCATTCATGTCTACGGGGGTTTCATGCACAATTCTTCAGAATAAAATACATGGATGAGAGAGGAAAATTTAGCCCTATTTGGCTCAAATGACTGACTCTAATGGCCTACCAGAAATGAATGGGTCAAAATCCAGAGTAAATCTTGTAATGTCACTGGAGTTATTCTGCATTTACACTTGTACAGCTTGAATCTGACCCACTATATGAATAGTCCATTGAGCAAACTATGAGCCAGATTTTTCACTCAGTTATACCAGTCCAACCCATTTGGAGTTGCAGGTGCTAAGCATCTCTGAAAATTAGGTTCCCATTTGGGAGTCCAGATATGGATTTAGAGGGGTAACTTCAGGCACTCAAGTCTGAAAAAATGTAGGTTTATTTATTTTCTTGGGTAAGTAAAGTAACACATAGCAAATATACCCCAAACAATAAGAAATGATTCTGTACTCTTATACTTACCAGCATGATTAGCAGCCCCGTTCCATCTTTCACTGTCTTCCACCTGGCACTTCTTTTTGGCAATCTTATGAAGAATTGAGGCCTTCTCTTTGAACTTTCCTAAAAGAAAACATTGTCATTGTTCAAGTGCAGCCATTCTGAGATGCTACATTTCTCTGTAATAACGTCCTGCTTTTGCTCTATAAATCAAAACCAAGAATTAATTTCTATCCATCCCAAACAGCTAGTTAACTCATTATTAAACATTGTTTGACATTCATGCATATGCATATTTTTGTTTCTTACAGAGTTAAGAATTTAAAAAGATGTTTGTTCATGCCCTAAAACTCAAAGAGAATAAAAACATATATTATTTTTCTGGTGATACAGTCAATCAAGTTTGCATAACAAAAGTGCTAATATAAAAAATGAAAGACAAATAGCAAATAAATAAAAATGCTATAAATAAAAACCACATTTCTTGTCTGATATAGGAACATAGGAATTGCCATACTAGATGCGATCTGTTGTCTATCTAGTCCAGTATTTTGTCCCCAGTACTGACCATTACCAGATATTTCTGAAAAAATGTAAGAACCCCGATAATGAAATAACCTTCCCATAGGCTAATTTTATTCCCAATCCCTGCCAGTTAGTACTACATTGTTCTCTACAATCTTGTACAATAGCTCACTGCATGTCTTGTAATGGTTGGTTTATGCCCTGTAGTATCATAGTTTATTTTCCTTGTATGTTTTTATGATAATATATGTGTTTATGATTTCTCTCTTCTGTCTCCTTCCTCCTTCATTGTAAATATTACTGATTAAGTAGAATGTAGGCTTAATTCAAAACAAACATATGACATGAAAGTCCTATCCTACAATTCTTGCTCTCCCTGAACTACCACTGAAATCAGTTGGAGTTCTGTGGGTGCAAAGACTTGCATGGTTTAGGAAAAAAAGGTATTTCATTAAAATCAAGCAATATAACCTAAAGGATACATTCTGTCAATTAACTACAGAAAGAAAAGAGAAGCCAGGCATAAAGAAACTTTGATTTAAATTAGAATGTCACTATTTCCAAATGTAAGTCATAATTATAATAAAATCAGCCTGTGCTGTTTACATGAAATGGACAAATTAATCAGAGGTCTAAAATAAAATAAAATAAATACCGCCTCTGCTCTCCTCCTTAAAAAAACTGGGAATATTTAGGAAGCTGGATACCATAATGGAATAATTACACGCTAATGCGCTAACAGGTCAGCAACAATCATTTATGTGGGAATGGAATAAATGGTCAACCACAATCCACCTGGTGGGAAAAAATAATAAAAGAATCTTATGAAAAGTCATGAGTTTTGCCCTTTCAGTTGCACGTATTATTCCAGAAACATCACACGGTAAAATAACGTGTTCAGCCAGAAGAACGGTAGGGAATATCATAGGCAGTTTCTTTTTCAGTTGCTAAAAAAATGTATAGGGGGATTTTGAAATTCTTTGCTATATAGTGCAGAAGGTGAAACAGAACCATCTGCAGAACAGTGGCAGCAAAAAGCAAGAGGCCAGCTCACCTCTTCATTGTGCAGGGTCAATGCCAGAGAATATAATTCAAAGACACAGAGGAAGAAGAGACAGAAAGTTGAATAAAGAAAAAAGGATAGAGAAAGGGAAGAGCCTATAGTGTGAGATGAACTGAAGAGATTAATTGTTTAGCCTAACCAAAAGAAGGCTAAGGGGGGATATCATGGCTCTTTATAAATATATTAGAGGGATAAATATCAGGGAGGGAGAGGAATTCTTTAAGCTTAGTACCAATGTGGACACAAGAACAAATGGATATAAACTGAACACTAGGAAGTTTAGACTTGAAATTAGACAAAGGTTTCTTACCATTAGAGGAGTGAAGTTCTGGAACAGCCTTCCAACGGGAGTAGTGGGGGCAAAAGACATATCTGGCTTCAAGACTAAGCTTGATAAGTTTACGGAGGGGATGGTATGATGGGATAGCCTAATTTTGGCAATTAATTCATCTTTGATTATCTTTGAGTATCCCTAATCCAGGTAAATATGACCAATGGTCTGTGATGGGATGTTAGATGGGGGGGGGGGGGATTTGAGTTACTACAGAGAATTCTTTCCTGGGTGCTGGCTGGTGAGTCTTGCCCACGTGTTCAGGGTTTAACTGATCACCATATTTGGGGTTGGGAAGGAATTTTCCTCCAGGGAAGATTGGCAGAGACCCTGGAGGTTTTCACCTTTCACCCCCCTCAACCATTCAAGTCCTGAGCTCTCCCCCCGCACCCGCACCCTCTGCCATCGCAGCCCTGGGCTCACCCTCCCACACCCTGTGCTGCCCCAGCTCTGGGCTCCCTCCTTCCCCCACACCAGTGCCCTCTCACCCACACACCCCCTTCCACCCCTGCCCTGGGCTCTGCCCTCTCCACCCGCACCCCCTGCCAACCCAGCCCTGGGCTCTCCCCCCATCCACCTGCACCCTCCTTCCGCCCCAGCCTTGGGCCACTGGTAACTTGCTCCCAGGGTAGGTCATCCAGCAGGAATTTTGGATGTGCACAGAACACAGACAGGATTGGTTCCCATATGGTTATAGAACTGCAGTAAAGTGGAACAATTTTCAGCTTGTGTGATTGGAGGATATCTGGATGCATATTATAAGACTGTCCTCCATAAATGAGGAAAAGTTGAGCTGCCTTTATTATTCTTTTGTTCCACTCTTTGTTTCTATGGGGAATTTGCCAATGCAATATCACTGTCTTCCTTTTAAACAAATAAAACTAAAAAAAAAAGACAATGGCTGTTGAAAATAGCAATTCCAGTCCTAAACACCACTGGGAAGCATTTCTTCCTCAATTTTATCCTACTTTTTCTACAGCAAATTACAGTGTATCAGTATATTTGATTTGGGAGAAAAGAAGTAACAGCTACCCAAATTGAGCTTGAGCACTCTTGAATTTTGAGGTGACCAAATCTGGAAGGCAGGTGCTAGATCCCCTTTCTGAGTATTAGCTAAATCTGGAAAGGAAAAGTCAATTCCTGCTTCCATGGTTCAGAAGTGGAAATCCTCCTAAGTGCGTGGTACTGTGTGTGTGGACCTAAAGCTACCCAGGTCCAGAGCCTCCCCTCCTTTAATTTTCATTTTAAATTCTAGTGGGATCCACATACCTCCTTTGCTAGGCTTCAGATAGAGAGGGACACTGTCCATTTAGTTCACCTAATTCCTTCTTTGGGGGCTGCAAGGTGAAGTATCCCTAATCCAGTCTGGTGATCTCTTCTGAAGGGGATATCTGGGCCAAAGCCTTCTTTGGGCACACTTGTTCCCCATTCACAGTGCCACCCCACTCTAGCAGTGACCTCTCCATTCATAGCAAGCTGCAGCACGAGTTTTCAGCTACCATACTCCCTCCCTCTCCCTTTCCTGTTGATAGCGGCCAAGGGAATGCTCGGAAATGTAGTGCTTTCCCTGCTCCAGGGCTGGCTCTATAGGCAGGGAGCTAACCTAGGAACTACAGCTCCCAGGCCCCCCTGTTGGTTCTCAGCTCACAGGCTGGATCCCTGCCAGCTGCCACCCCTGCAAATGGGCTGCCCCAAGCAGATGCTTGCTTTGCTGGTGCCTAGAGCCGCCCCTGTGTTCATGCTATTTTATGATAGTTCCTTCAGCAAGAATCATAGAAATTGGTGATGGAAAAAGCCTATTAGACTATCATCTAATCCATAGGTGTAGTTACATGAGAAAGCTGAATTGGGTTAATTTAAACTAGTTTAGTTAAATCAGTGCAAACACCTTCGTAGAGGCTCTTATTTGAGTGCAAGAATGGCTTTGTGTGGTTTAGTTCTTGTCAATTAGGAATGGGTTTAAACCAGACCGAACTAAGCCACTCTTAAACTGAACTAAAACTTCCCACACTTTTGCACTAGTTTGATATCAGTTTAAAAACTGGTTTAAATTAAACCAGTGCAACTTTCTGCTATAGACCAGGCCCATCTTTCTCCAAGTGCTGGGTTTTTCTCTCCAACACATTTTCTAACCTATTTTTAAATGTACAAAGAGATGAAGTATCCATCACTCCCTTTGCAAGATTATTCTACAGCCAGAGATCACTTCAAGGAAGTGCTTCTTAACATTAAGAGAAAATGTTATATTTCCTACTTTTTGTCCAGTAATCCTAGTTATGACCATTATAGCACTCCACCTCCTTCTTCTCCATCCTTGGGGCCACAATGTGAATGGCCTCACACTGGTGCCCAAAGGGTTTGGGCCAGCCAGCAAATACATAGTAAAGACACTATCCCAGGTGATCACCTGTGCACTGAGGAGGAGTGGGAGGAAGATGGGGTAATGCCTCCCCCAAACTCCAGTATGGGGAGTTTGCCAGGCACAGGAGGAGTGCATGATGCATCCTTTCACAGAGGGACAGATCCCCACAAGGAATCCTGACTGAGCCAGAGTGCTTCTAATCATTTGCACTTGGCAAAACGCTTAAAACTTTTCATTTTAGACCTGGATTTTGTCACAGTTAACCATGTCTTTGTCACTTCAAGTTTGGATTAGTGCAGTACACTCTAAATGGGGCTTGTATTACATGTATCCTCCATGATTTGCATTGACCACCAAATTATTTCTAGGCGAGTTTAAGGTATGGGTTTTGCTCTACAAAGAACTAGGTGCTGTGGGACTAATTATCTGAGACACTGCTCCTCCTCTTGTAAAATACTATGGCAGTTGAGATCAGCCAAAATACTTGAGTTCATAGACCCCTGGGAAGTACATGTGACCTAGAAATCATTTCTCACCCCTTGGGTTGATATAATCCAGATCTAATGACCTAGAAAAGCTACAGGGTTCATCTGCTTTCTTAGGCTTTTTCCATGGGGTGAGGGATGTTGAATAGTTTGGGAAGGGAGATAAAAGGAAGGAGGAGGAGGGGAGAGAAGTCCAAGCACTGTTCTACATTCATTATAATTTAGTTAGGTCTTTTCTATACATGAAAATTAATCTAGAATAAGATAGAGTGTGAATATAAAATGGATTAGCGATTCCCAATTAACACCACATACAGATGCTCTTATTTCAGAATTAAAGTACCTTATTCTGAATTATCTTAATCAGTGGAATTCCAGAATAAGAGCAACCACATATGGCGTTATCAAGAATATCTGAGGGACATACATGGTTTACCCATGGCACCTCCTTGCCAGTTGTGCCCCTTCAGCAGCAGAGTGCTGTGGTTCTAAGTAGTTATGATGATGCAAGCTTTTCTTCTTTAAACAGAAAATTAAAGAAGGGATAAAATGTGTGAGAGTGTCCATGTGCATGCATGTGTGAGATACAGAAGATGAGTGACTGTAAAAATACAATTCCCCTATTAGGTGATCCTTGCATTCTTTCTAAAAATATGTAAAACTCAGTGACAGCTTGGTGCCTTATTACTGTAATTAGAATTCATTCTGAAGAACAAAAAGGGACAGGACAGACACTTTTCCCCATTTCTTTTTAGTGCAGACCAATGACCCTCAGCTTTTAACAGGCGAAGAGTCACTAGTTCATTAAACAAAAGGCCCAACTCTTCATTCCTTATGAGCGAAAAGCTCCCAGTGACTTCAGAAAGTCCCCAAAATAATTACACATCATACACTGCCCAGTCCTGCAAGGAGTCAATGGAGATTATGCATGCTCCCCATCTCTTAGGAGGTGCCCAGGTTCAGGCCCACAATATACAAATATATATATAATGATTATATCAGAAAGAAACTCTGTCTCCTCTTAGTTTGCTATCATGGAGTAAATGTGGATTCAATCACTCCATCTGTGTGCTTTCTGAGGGGTTGTGTTTCAGTTTCTGTATCTTTAAAAAACAAAGTAGTTGCCATCTTTGTTAGGACCTCTCATGATACCCTATTCACATAAGAAAAAAGAACCACATTCTAGGCTAGGCTGAAAAGCCACCTGCTTGAGCGCCATTGCTCTGGGCATTTTGAGTAAACTCGTTGTTGGAGGGCAAGAGAACTGATTCAGTGAGGTACTGAGGTCAGTCAAAAGGATGTCTTGGCCAATGCATTTAGAGAGCCATTAGTGAGACAGGTCAGACTGAGTTTGCATTAAGATGCTGTACAATCAATATATTTGGCTTTCAAATGGCTGTTTTGATGATACAAGAAATATCCATTTTGATGAATTCTGTTTTTTTTTTAAATCAATAAATGTACCATTTATTTACCTTTCAACTTCCTTGTTCTCCATTAACCTCTGATAAAATGCAAAAAGTTGCACATATGCAGTGCTAACGCTGTAGATAAGGACTCAAAAGTCAGGAAATGATAGAGTTCAGGTTGCCCATAAAACTTTAACTCTGTCCATTTGTGCTTATGCCTTATGATAGAATGTAATTACTGACTAAAGTCTCTGCGCTGTGCTTTGCAATATTTCTCTTTCTTTTACTCCTACGCTATTTCTTGAAACTTTGACCTTTTCACTCTTCTGGCAAAGAGGGTGAAATCATTTCCCTACTAAAGTCAGTGGCAAAATTCCCATTGACTTTAATGGAACTCAGGTTTCACCAAGAATGTTCAGACTTACAGCAAGTGTTTATATGGGAAACTGCTAATCACAGTTCTCCACTTTTGAAAACTTATGGTACTTCTTCTCTTCCAGATATGCACAAACTTTGGGCTGATTATTATTTCACACTGCACAAAGATTTGTTCAGTCATGTAGTGCAACATTCTTCACAGAGACAAACAGTCCTGCAGACCTTACTATTCTTTCATGGGAGTGGGGCACAGTCACCCCAGAATCATAAAAAGCTTGGAATACACTTTAGACACCTGCTACTGGCCAATTAGAGGGAAAATATATTGCAAAGTTTTGTCCTCAGCACACTATTTGCCTGTCTAGCCCATGAATCTTGGTTCAAAGAACTTATAAAACATATGTCTTCTACAAGACTCTTCCAAAGGTTCACTGCAGATATCACTAAACCTCCATTGACTCCCAAAGGTAACAAATGTATGTGTTTGCTACTGAGAATTGTTTTCACTAATTTGTTAATTTATATCCTATGCCTTATTAAAAAGCCTGCACCATTACTAAATATTTATTTAAGTATTACAATCATGATCAAAGTGTGCTGGAATCCTTACATTAGTTGAATCCAATCTAGTAGTTGCAATTGTAACTGAGTTTCTTTTGTAAGTCCAATTGTAGCACACCTCTAAAATATAACAAAAAGTCACACTGGCTTCAAAATTGGTAAGCTAAATCTGGAACAGTTCTACAAAATCTGTTCTACAACATCTTAAATAGATACTTATTTTATATAGTGAAAAAATGTTTCTTCAATGAGCCATAAGTGAGTTGGAAAAGTGAACTGAAAAGACCAAAACCCAGAAACCATATTTTGTGATTCAAAAAGCAAAGCAAAACAAAACAAACAAATACACAAATAGGGTTAATGCCTACAAAAAAGAGTCGGATGCACAAAAAGCTACTTACAAAGCAGGTACCTTTCTGACTGCTTTGGAATTTAAAATGAACAGATTTGTTGCTAATCTTTTGAGGTGCTAGTCTCTCACCTTCTGAATTCAGCAAGAGCTGAAGGTATACAGCTTCTATGAGGATTTGGATGCCAACAGAACAGTCCCAAGAAATCTACTCACAGGCTCGCAACTTTACAGCGAAAGCTGTACGAGGGAGTGGGTTACAAAAGGAGTCCTGCAATGTGATAACCAACATGCTGCTGTGTTTTATTTAATGCACTAAGAGATGTATAAGGCTCAGAAAGGATGACAAAAGGAGGTTTGATGTAAAATATAGCAAGTGGAGATTCTATTTTGTGAAAAATCCAAATGGAAAACGCTAAAATACCATACTTTCATCTAAATTAAATTTTTAGAATACTATCTCCTGTTTGGGTTTTTTTTGGAAGTTATGCAGAAACAATGATGACAGATCTCTTTGGGAAGCTAAAAGGAATCATAGGGTCTCATCAGTATTAATGTCGCTACAGAGAAAACAAACAAAAATAACTTATTACCTCCTCACTTTCTTTATTGGTAGAAAATGTATAGTATGGTCTCAGATGATATATCTGTATTACCTACAGCACATGAAGCATTGGGATGGAAATTGCATTATGTCAATCCATAAAGGGTGCTTTCTAAGATGACATTCTTCTAGGTTCTTTTAATACCAATAACACACTACATGCAGCATATGTATGGTAATACGTAGCAATTACCTACTTTATTCATAGTATATTTATAGGAATACTTTCTCTCATGTATTTATACTTTATTACTGCAAGACTAAAGAAAAATCAGAGGATCATGAATGTAGTAATTGTAGCATTTTTTTCAAATGGTATATTTAATAAATATTTTAAGATTAAAGAAATCCCACCAACTCTTCAACCCTCAGCCCATAATAAGAAATGAAATAAATAACTTTATTGAAACAAATATCTAAGATGAGATATTCTGCAAAAGGCTTAAATGTAAATGCCATAGCTTAGTGGACTGGGTTAATGAGCCACTGAAGGAAATTGGGTAGTGTATTCAAACAAATTAGCCACCAATTTATGTCAAGCAAAAGCTCCTTTCAAGCAAAATAGTTTACAATATAAATCCTTGTTAGCTAGACAATTTCATACAAGCTAACTGCATCTGGATGCTAGCTTTGAGTGGACACTGGGCCGAGTTCGCATCTCCAGTAGTAAAGAGTTTATTGTGTTTGGCTTTGTGTAGACTGAGAAAATAAATCAGCTTTGTAAACACACACACATACACACACACACACATTTTAACTAAGAAATTTGAATATGACTTTGCACCTAGCATAGACATCTTTGCACATAGTATAAACAGAGAGATCTATGTTTAAAAATGTATTAGTTGGTCATTGTGTCTTCTAGGCATGGGCTGACTATGAGCAGCAAACATATTTCAAACAAATCCCAATCTGGACAAACTCTTCAGGGTGTTGGTTAAACACACTGAGCTACACCTCATGAGGCACTGTGTCCATATCCTTAATTAACTGTTCAGAAGCTATGACAACATATTTAAAAATATGTTAGGTTCCACTCAAGATGGATTTCTAACAACCACCAAACTTGTCTACATTAGTGCAACAAAAAGCCTTGGAAAAGCTTTCAAAACATTTACCAATGCAAATATTATGCAAATTTTAAAGTTCCGAAGTAGGCAAACAGTACATGTACTTCCAAAAATCATCAGTTCCTCCTCAAATCTATCACGTATCCTGATTATGGATACATAAATCCTCCCACATAAGTATATTGAGTCTCTCTTCTCTCTCATTAATTTTGCCACTCCTCCCAACACATTACTTTTCTCTCCTCTGTTGTTCTTAAGCATCAATTCTATTTCTCCCTGCAATTCATTAGCGCGCACACCTCCAGGCTCACCCTTTCAGTTCCTCCTCCCTTCAATGTACCCCTTAAGCAAGGCTCCTGCCTTAGCAATTGCTGTTCTTATACTGCAGCTCCCTCCCTCTCTTCCTTCCCCTGATGGCTACTCATCCCAAGGCCTGGTCAAAAGTTTTCCATCCAAACATTTGTTCACTAGAAAACGGGGTTTTCAACTAAATGAAAGTTTTTGCAAACAGTATTTACTATCCTCAAAAAACAACAACAATTTTTTCCCATCAGAAAGCCATTTTCCATCAGTTTTGGTTGAAAATTTCAGTTTGCAGCAGTTTTTGGTTTTTCAGTGGAAAGATGAAATTTTCATGGGCAATTGCGATTCAGATTAAACATTTGCAGTTTTCATCTACATTTAGCACAGAACTCCCTCTCCCCCCTTTTTCTGATCAGCTCTTCTCTGGGCTTCTCCCCTAGTAGCCTCTGGGTGCCTGATGGAGGAGAGTGGAAAAGCCAGTCAGCAACTGGATCACAGCAGTTAGCCCTGGCTACTCTCATGCTATCCAAAGCTGGAGACTCAGTAGGGCAGGTGGAGGAACCAGAAAGTAGACCTGAAAGCTAAGATCTTTTGGTGAGTTGACATTTTCAGCCCTGAAAATACCACAGTAATTGTGGTATCTATTTGATGTAAAAGGGAGACAGCCTAAAGTGGAGAACTAGCTACTCTGCTGCAGCGCTAGGAGCATTTTAGAAACAACTTCATTTATTCACTCTCACTACGAACATTACATAGCAATAGCCTACTTACTGTGAGCAACAGCAGAAAGGGGTAAGTGCTAAACAGTCTGAATTTGTAAGGCCACTACAGCAGTAACCATCGGTTGTTACCATGCAGAATCCACTTCCATTAAGGCAAAGTGGCCACTCTTAGCTTTTTGGCTATTTTATGCTGATTCTACTGAGTTTGCTGCTATGCTTGCATCATTTCTAAACAACTGGGGTAAAATGGAATCTGAAAAGCCTAGAATTGTACTTTCAATGATGCTGTTCATATCTCAGCAAAGAGACCAGTTTTAAATAGAACTTTCGTCTGAGTACAAGCCACTCTGAAGAAGTGAAATGATAAATGAATGAAATACAGTACAGTTAAATTCTAGTCAATGGGTTTGGGCACTTCAGTATTATTTTGTTCCGGTCACTGGGTGTAGATTTGAAAATGAACTTGAGACTCTAGGCTCTGGTTCATGTGAGATTATGAAGAATACCGGAAATACCTCAGGCTATGTGCATACTAGAAGTGCTTTACTGGTATAGGAATCCTGGTTTACAATACCAGCAAAGCACTCCGAGCGTGCATGCAGCAATCCCAGCAAAACTGTACTGTTTCCTGGAATAATAAACCACACCCACAAACAAAATAAGTGCAGTTTTGCCAGTATGAATATGCTTACACTAGGGGCTTCTGCTGGCTGTCATGACAGTCAGGGATTACACTTATTCACCTCCCTGACCACCATAGCTATGCTGGCAGAAGTCTATTGTATAGACATAGTCTTAGATGGAAGAGACAGAAGAGAGGGGAATCAGACATACTGGGCAAGACTCCCTCTCACATTCAGCTACCTAATTAGGAAATAGAATCGCTATCAAGTGTAGATATGCTCTCTGGAGCTGGAAATGGAGGAAGAAACAGGCAGGAATACGCTCTGTCAGATTTCATGAAAATTACTAAAGGCTAGCGGAGTTTAAATGTTAAAATAATCTTTACAAAATTCTCTTCTAATTTTAAAAGGATCAACCTGACATAGCGATGAGACAATAGTACATTGAGTAGCCCTGCAGAAATTGCGCGTTCAGATATAATATTAGATTTGGGTTCTTGCCTGCTGATCTTCACTGGCCCCCAAAATTTCTGCCTTCATTGAAATCAGTTGGGTTAGATGAATGTAACTGAGGGCACAGTTTTTCTGAACTAGTACCTGAGGAGAGTGTTTAAACTGCTCTGCTCTTCTAGTATCACCATTCAGATATGTATAGAGTAGTCTAGATCAGTGTCCCCAATCTTTTTCGTTTGGCAGGCGCCGTATGACGAGCCATGGAGGACCTTGGTGGCGGACGATCATGCGCCGAAATGCCGCCAACAAGCGGCAATGTCAATAGACGTCGCCGCCAAAATGCCACTGTCACATTATTGATTTGAACTGGGACCAAATAGAACATGGTTGCAACCAAAGTCCTGTAATGGCACCAAATCTTGTATAAAGGGGGTCAAATGAGGTGTCTAAGACAAGGTTATGGTTTGCTGGTTACGATTATACTGTCTATACATGTGTATCAATTTTGTAGTTGAAGTTATGAATATTGGCTCTATACTGTCTGTATTTCAAACTTATGCTATGCTTCTGGGAAACATCCCAGACAAGTTGGTGTTAGCTCTGCCTAGCCTGCTTGATGCCCCATTAAGGACCATCAGCTATACAATTGACCACTGAGAGAAGGCAGACACACCTTGTAACTCAGCAAAGTATGCAGGAACTTGCCCACATGACCCCAGACTCCATTTTGCTGTAATTTTCCACAGTAAGAACAAAGAGGTGTTCTTACACCTGGAAAAGACTATAAAAGACTGATGCCTCATCTCCATCTTGTCTTCAATCCTGCTCCATACCTCTGGAAGGATTTTGCTACAAACGGAAGCTCTACAAAAAGGACTGATGACTCATCCCAGCTGTGGATATATTCCAGAGACTTGTTTTGAACCTGCAGCTTATTCTATTGGTGCTGCAAGCCTGAACCAAGAACTTTGCCATTACTGTATGTAATTGATTCCATTTAACCAATTCTAGCTCTCATCTATATCTTTTTCCTTTTATGAATAAACATTTAGATTTTAGATTCTAAAGGATTGGCAACAGCATGATTTGTGGGTAAGATCTGATTTCTATATTGATTTGGGTCTGGGGCTTGGTCCTTTGGGATCAGGAGAACCTTTTTTCTTTTACTGGGGTATTGGTTTTCATAACCATTTGTCCCCATAACGAGTGGCACTGGTAGTGATACTGGGAATCTGGAGTGTCTAAGGGAATTGCTTCTGTGACTTGTGGTTAGCCAGTGGGGTGAAACCAAAGTCCTCTTGGTCTGGCTGGTTTGGTTTGCCTTACAGGTGGAAAAACCCAGCCTTGGGCTGTGACTGCCCTGTTTTAAGCAGTTTGTCCTGAACTGTCACTCTCATTTGGGTCCCGCCAGAACCAGCATTGTTACAGCCGCCAACAAGCATCATCATCCAGAGGCATCGGCGGCATTTCGATGGCGACGCCTCTGGATGACGCTGCTTGTCAGCAGCATTTCTGTGGATGCTCATCTGCTGGCCAGTACGCAGACGCACTTAGATGCCCCAGCGGACACCATGGTGCCCGCAGGCACTGCATTGGTGACCTCTGGTCTAGATAATAGCCAGGGTTCATCCATATTACTGTTCCTTCCAGCTTGAAGAAAAAATACTAAAAAGGAAGGATAGGATGTGACTTAATAGTTTCACTGCTGCCTTAATGTAGTTGATATGTGATGGTCCAGGAACTTGCACAAGACTTTGAAATGCATATATTCCAATGTAACATTACAAAGGAAGATCAATGCATTCCTGTGCAGCCCAGAAACTTCCATGTGGATCAGTTGTCAAGACTAGGGTGACCAGACAGCAAGTGTGAAAAATTGGGACAGTGGGTGGGGGGTAATAGGAGCCTATATAAGAAAAAGAGCCCAAAATCAGGTCTGTCCCTATAAAAACGGGACATCTGGTCACCTTAGTCAAGACATTAAAATGGGAAAGTTTTTCCAGATGAAGAGATAGCAGAACTCTCTTTTATACAGTCCATTTATAATTTTGAAGTGGACAGATCATTTAATCAACTGTGGGGAGGGGGAAGTGAGAGGAGGGATGGAATGTATATACATTTATGTTATTGTAATAATGATTTATACTCATTTGGCACTAGAGTCTGCTCTCAATTAGAATAGTGGAAAATTGGAATATCTCCACTAATTTCAGTGCTGTTGTAAATAATTTCATTGCTGTAAAGGGAGGAACTTGAAAATGTACAGCAAAAAACATTTTCAATTCATACAAGTCACTTTTATCCAGTGAGAGTCAGTATTTAACAAATCCAGAAATATAAAAGCCGTATGGTCCAACACTGGAAAGAAGGCATCAGAAAGAACTGCAGTTCAATACAAAAATAACATAAAGAGCCAGGCACTTTGAAATTCACAGTTGTGATTTCAAGATGGCTGTGTTACAGGAAGCAAAGTTGTAACATTAAATACTTTTCAGACAGTCATCATATAGTTAGCTTAAGCTAACTAACTTACACATACTACAATGCTGTACATATTGACTTGGATTTTTCTAAACATTAAGAAACAAATGATATTTTATGGGTATGACATAAAATCACTCTGACAACATGCAGCTATGAAACTGACATTCCCCCTCCAAGATGGCAGTGGAATTTTTCTTTTGATCTATTTGTTGGAGCACTGCATAACATGGATGGGTGCAGTTTGATCTCAATGGAACAAATATTACCTTCCCAGACTATGTCGAATACAAACTAGGTAATTTTTGTTTTGGTATCTAACTTCATGAAGGAAGAGAGGAGACTTATGAATGGCCTAGTCACAATTAAGTTCTCCTAATTCTTTTACAAATAAAGATAAATATTCAAAAAGAATCAGGTACCATTAAGCTTAGAAGAATTGTTTAATATTCTTCTGCTTCTTTGAGGCATGTTATAGTGAAGAGGTAGGTTTTACTGTATGACCTGGAGATATAGAGGAAAGGACTTTTCTCAATATCCTTTAGGAGGATATTGCAGAGCTTTGAATCTGCTGTTGAGAAGGTTTGAGCGCCAGCTTCATTGAATCTATACAAAGGCTCTGCTAAGCGTAGTACAGATGACCACAGTGGCCATAGGAAGTCATGGAAGAAGAGGCAGTCTCTGAGATAACATGGGCAGATTCCGTTTAGGGCTTTGTAAATCAGAAACCTGAATGGGGAAGCAGCATAAACTGTGAAGCATAATATGTTGTCTTTGACTTATCCTTTATAGGAGCCAAGCTGCCATATTCAGTAATAGTCATAATCATGTGCAGCAGGCATCGCAGGCCAGGGGAAGTTGAATCTCCCCAAACAGCCAGGGGTGGCCCCGCCCACATTCTGTCCCGAGGATTCCACCTGCTTCCTACTCTGCCCATGTGGCCCGGGTGGTTCACGTGCCGCCCATGGCCACAGTTTCTTCTGGAACTTCTTACCTAGGGCCAGTTACAGAGCATTACATCAGCCTGAAGGTGATGAATTCATGAAGCATTGTAGCTTGGTCATTTTCTGAGAGAAATATATACAGCATTCTTACTAGCCTAAGGTGGAGAATTGTGCTTTTGGCAGCAAATCCTATTTGATTGTTCTGGGTCAGTAATAGCCCAGGGCTACATGCTTTTTCTGTTTCTGTCTAACTTGTTTTTCAATGGAAAATTGGATTCTCAATTTTTTGTCAAAAAACTAAACACCCGAAAATCAAAAAGAAAAATCACCCTCCAAAATATTTTATTCTGGAAATGCCATTGTGGTTCCTCATGGGACTTCTCTATGGGCCAAGCTCCCCAGCTAGCCTTTATCTCACATGATGCACTGCGTCTACTCACCAAGAGGGGGACCACGGTACATCATGGGAGATGTAGTTTGATTAGAGAGCCCAGCCTCTAGAAGAGAACGGGGACATAAGGCACCACAGTGGCATTTCTGAATCAAAATATTTTCATTTGCAGTCAAAGTATGGATTTTGATATTTTTGTCAAAAAGTTAAAATTTTCTGCAGGAAATTCCCCCTCCCTCCCTCGTTTTCTGACTATGTATAACAACCTCACTGTTGCTTGGGAACAATATAAACCAGAAGCTGCTTTATTCACTGGGATATCTGTCATACAGAACTGTCTGTGCTGAAGGAAAAAGGTTATATAGAGCTGTGTGACAGCTTTTCATTAGTACAAGTTCCACAGTATAATTATATTTGAAATCAGCAATTTTTTTCAAGCATTTTATTCACTGGTGGAGGCGGCGGGGAAGAGGAGCGGTCAGAAGTCAAATACTATGGCTGGGTAATGTACTGATCATTAATAAGCTAACATTTATAGTCATGCAAGATAAGGAAAGTCCAATCTTATGCTCCAGGCCATAAAGTTGACTGCCACAAGGTCAGAAATGAAATTCCTCTCTCCTCATTTCACATTCAGGTACATCTGAGATACTTATGCTAACAGAGGCAGGATATCAGAATAGATGGTACAACATTTTGAACATGTTGAGCAAATCCTTATTTTTCTAATGGCAGTTTGTTACTTGGTTAACGTAGCACATTATTTGATTTCATATGACGTCTATGCTTTTATGACAAAATAGGAATAAAGTAGTTTGAATTCATATAACACATTGTATAAGGCTATGTCTACACTTAAAATGTGTAGGTGCAGCACTTCAGTGTAATCCACCTCCCTGAGAGGCAGTCGCTAGGCAGACAGAAGAATTCCAGTACTTCTACATCGGTTAAGTTGACCTAACTACATCTCTCAGGGATGTGGATTTTTCACACCTTGGAGAGACACAGCTGTAGACTAGCCCTAAGTGTACCAGCTGGACAACCATGCAAAGTGCAGCAAAGCTTCAACTTTTATGGTCTTCCATGCGAATCAGCAGCTAGTTCCATCTAAGAAAGAAGCAGCATCTTGCAGCATGGGAGGGGAAGCTAGTGAAAACAGAGTACTCACTGACTTGCAGGAGCAGGCCTTTGGCTAATTGATGCTACATGTTTTATTTCTCTGAGGAACTAATGCATATACAAGAAACAAAAACAAAATCATAATAAAACAAATAGTTTTGAAGACTTCTTTTCAAAAATCCTATATTTCAGCTTGATTTTGGATAGGGAAAATATCTCATTTTAACGAAAAAAACCCTCCCTGAGCTATTTGTCTCATATATGCAGCATTAGAAATGAATACGAACACATGGCCAATTTTTACAGTAGCCTCAAGCTGGTCTTCAACTTTGAATGTGCAATTAATTACAAGTCCAAATGCTACTGTTATCACCCATTTGGCAGATGCAATCAGGTAGTTAGATAATAGTCCCTGATTCTGCAAACATTTAGCTCCCAATTGAGGGAAACATCCCAATTAAGGAAATGTTGACTGCACTAGGACTTAAACATGTAATTAAAGTTAAACATGTCTCAATGCTTTCCTGAGTCAGAGCTATAAGCACTGACCTTCTAAGTTAATCACAAGACTCCCATTGGTTTCACTGGGCATTGGATAGGCCCTAAGTACTTCCTACTTATAAATGTTAGCAGGATTGGAATCTTAATGCTAACATCTGTGTTTAAGTTAACTATGCCCTCAAAATTATGCCAGAAAAACTGGAAGGCATTTTAAAAAATCAGATTAACTCATAGCTGTTGAATAATTCAGAAGACTGAGGTCATTAACTAATTCTTCTCAGACTTTGTGGTTAGGTCATCCATAAATGAGCATATCTTATTGAATGTGTTATGTCAAAGCCACAGTATAAAATTTATAGATATAAGTATACATTATATACTAGTATATACTTACTAGTATATATGTAATATTTACTTCAGTGAAAACATTATCCGTTGTATGTCTTTATCTGAAAGAAACAAAACTGCAAATGCAAGTGACAAAAATGTAAAAAAAAAAGAACGATGGCGGATCATACTGTGTCGGTGAAATCATGCAAAGAGGAAATACATAATACCTCAAAAGAAGGAAGAAGAAAGAAAAGAAAAAGCAAACACGTAAAAGGCACTAAAAAGACTTACAAAAAGCAAATACAAACAATGCTAAAATATTTCTTACCTTCTTCAGTCATTGAGTCATAATATTTTAGTTTTCCATATGATCCAAGCTCTACAACATTACAATAAAAGACACAAAGATAAGGAACCAGCAGACGTTCAAGAAATCTACACATTTGCACATGTGCTTAATAAAGTTCAGAGTGATTATATAAAATTTTTGCAGAATTATAGGCATACATGGATTGTTGAAATTGTGAACAGTGATTTTTTTCACTGCAAATTTCAGAAGTCACTTGCTACAGTGAAGTGACTTGACTGGATGAGATCTGGGGACAAGCACTATAGTTAAGGACTAAGACTATATCTACACTAGAGACCTTACAGAAGCACAGCTGTACTGCTTCACCTGTGCTGCTGGAAGGTCTCCTATGTAGCTTCCTTGTGCTGGAGGGAGAGAGCTCTCTCGCCTGCATAATTAAACCACCTTCAATGACCAGCGGTAGCTATGTCAGCAGGAGAGCATCTCCAGCTGACAGAGCGCTGTCCGCACCGGTACTTTTGTCAGTGAAACTTATATTGGTCAAGGGTGTGTTTTTTTCACATGCCTGACTGACAAAAGTTTTACTGACAAAAGTACTAGTGTAGACATAGCCTAACTTTCCGAGAGATGAGTGATTTGTGGTACCATCATTTATTTTAGATACTTTACAGAGGCCCGAGTTGCAGAAGTGCTGAGAACCTGCCCTTTGCAAATCAAGTTCTTTTAATGTGTTTCAAGTTGGGCACCCAAAAATTGAGGCACCTCAAATGACAGTCACTTTTTGAAAATGCATGACCTAATGAATGGGACTGGGTCTCTAGGTCTGGAATCTAAAAACAAAGGTTCTAATGGTGGTTCCGATGCTGACTGGTTGTCTGAACGTGGATAGTTAACTTAGACTTAGTTTTATCATCTGTAAAGCTAGATAATTTGTATTTACCTACTCCATGGGGTTATGTGACATCTACTTAAAAATGTTTGTAAAGAGCTATATGTGTACACAGTATTTATTAAGGCCAGCCAGTGGAAGAAGAAGGAATAGAACTTCGGAGGACCGTCCTGACACTCAAGCCTGTGATTAATCCTCTAGAGAATTTGGTTTTTGTGAGGCATCACCTCCTCTTCATCCAGAAGTTCATTTTTTTCTGTGAAACTGTTTCTTTCCAGTTTTGCATGATTCATTATGAATAATTTCCAGTCTTCCAAAATGTTATGTAAAATGATATTTGAGGGATTCAAAATCATGCAAAATGTCCTGGAGAAAAATTTTGCATAAATGTGACATTTTTCATCAATTTCACTCAGTTCTATCTTTAATGTAAAACTTTAATAATTGCACTTCTGAGTATTCAACACTTAACAACAATAGCAATCTTAAAATTTATAGATATCTAACAAGCTGATGAGGAATTTTCAGATCAATTATTCTTTCCTCATATTCATGAAAGCACTTAAGAAATTAATTATAAAAATGCTAGCCCATTATTTTGTTCTTAGCCCATTGTTTGGAGATGATGTACTGCATGTTCTATTCAAAGAGTTGTTTTCACTTGGGTAAATTTCAATAGACATCTTGATCTTAGTTTTCATTCTAAGATATTATAATGATATGCAAATCTGGTATTTAAAAAGATCCTTTGTTTCTACTAACAATTTCAAACACTTGATTCTGTTAGATGAGCATTTCTGAGGCCACTTATGTGATACAGGGAAAACTGGCATAAAAATAAAGTCTGCAGTCTTTTCTTTATCACTATGATTTTTAAAGTGCTGTACACTTTACACTATTCTCTGTAAAAGGTTGTGTTACATGAATAATCAACATATTAGCAAAAATTGATCATATGTAATGATATGTATTCATATTTGTACAGTCTCTGTTCTTTTCTCCATGAGTATGTAAATGTGCACACATACATATACATGTGTATAAATGTTATCATTAGTCTCATTTAGAGCAAAGAGAAGTTTACTGAAGAAAGGGTTTTATATAGTTTTGTAAAAGTCTTTCTGTAACAAAGGAAGTTCTAGTCTGTACATGCTGGTTTTAATCCTAAAAAAAAAAAATACGGTGATGATTTAGCACCTGAATTCCTTACCCAGAGAAAACTCCCACTGACTTCAGTGTGGACTTTCCCTGAGTAGGAAGCTCAGGACTGGATACACTGTTTAGTTAGAACTCTGGTTATCTTAACTACAGGCTTCAAATTTTAACAGTTCATCCTCTTTTAAACTTGCTCTCCCTGATGTCTGTCCCAGTTCCCCTGGGATCAAATGCACTGAAGACTTGGGAGAGAAGCCAGTGGAGGTTCTTGACAGACAGAAGAGTGAAAGGAGGCCCTAAAAGAAAGAGGAGCAGTGAAATGGGACCAGGAAGCAGATGCATGGGAACAAGACAGCTGATAAGGGGATGGATATATTAATCAGGAAAGAAGAGGCCAGTAGGGAGGGGAGCAAATGGAGTAGGGGATAGGAAGGGAATACAGCACTGTGGGAAAGAAGTCATCTACCCAAGAGAGGTTGGGAAACTGACAAAACAATAGTGTGGAAAGGCACTAGTGTAAGACAGGGGACCTGCTGGGAATGGGATGAGACACAGAGGAGATTTCCAACAAAGGAAGGGTGAAGAACATAGACTCAGATACCCAGGCAGAAGAAAGCAAAATCACAGTAGAAGGGCACAAGAGGCAATATAAAGGAAAGAAGACATATGGTTGTGTTCCTGGAGTTTAGATATAGTGGGTATGCTGCCAAGACCAGTAATTTCAGACTAAAAGGATTTAAAATAGTGTAAGTCTCACATTGTTAGAAAAACTACTGTCCTGGAAACTCAGACCTTGCAGGTGAGAATACATTCCCCAAAGCTTTTATAGTCCTGCTCATGATTTGCGCAATCAAGAGGGTAGTGAGCGCACTGCACACTGACTGCGCTATTTTACAGTCCACTGTACTTACTGATGTGAGTTATCCCATTAACTTGAATAAGACTACTTGGGTGAGTATGTGCTAGTCAATAGCAGTATAGGTAAAAGAATTGAGTGCTAAATGGATACAACAAAAATGAGAGTAAAAATGTTAGCAATGTCCATTCTGTCACACTTTACCACTTGGTATGTCATCTCTGGAGTTCCATGGATGCAGGCATTTCCAAGACTAAAGCTCTTGCATGGGAATTGCAGCAGTGATAGGCCACAGTGAATAGAGCATGTCACAGACCCACTGAAATATCTGGGGATTAAAATCCAGTAAACAGACAATATAGGATGTGATATGATATAACTAACTTTAAGATTCCCTCCTCAGATTGAGCCTACTTTCTGAAGATTTAGGCCAAAATTTTCAGACTTTGGTGCCAAAAATTGGGCACCAAAATCTATATATACAAGTTTGTTGTTAAAATATTTCACATTAATATTAACCTGATATAAACCTTCCAACAGGTAGATTTTACTGAGTACATATTTTGCACCTATTGTGCAAAAACTAGGCTGTCTTACTGCCACCAGAGTCTCATATCTTGGAATGTGACAGCTTCTGTTGCACAAGCCCTGGAGTGCATCTGACCTTTGGGGTTCATCTGAAATCTTCCCATTGTAATAGATCTTTCATTTTTATCATCTTGCCATTGAAAGATGTTTTAATTAGGGAGGGAGTGAACTGGTTTGCACACACTCAAAAACATGGAGACCTGAGAAAAGAGTCAGAATTTGGGAGGAGTATGGGCTGTTGTATCAGGGATAAAGGTGAGACAAGACAGAACTGGTGGGGAGGGATCAAATCAGTATCTTAAATGTCTGTATACTAATGCGAGAAGTATAGGGAATAAGCAGGAAGAACTCAAAATGCTAGTAAATAAACACAACTATGACATAGTTGGCATCACAGAGACTTGGTGGGATAATCGGCATGACTGGAATATTGGTATAGAAGGGTACAACTTGCTCAGGAAGGACAGCCAGGGAAAAAAGGGATGAAGTGTTTATTACCTTATACATTAAAAATGTATATACTTGGACTGAGGTTGAGATGGAAATGGTAGATGGAAATAGGAGACAGGCTTGTTGAAAGTTTCTGGGTAAGGATAAAAGGGGTAAAAACAAGAGTGATGTCATGCTAGGGGTCTACTACAGACCACCTAACCAGGAAGAAGAGGTGGATGAGGCTTTTTTTAAGTAACTAACAAAATCATCTAAACCACAGGAATTAGTCATAATGGGGGACATCAACTACCCAGACATACGTTGAGAAAACAACACAGCTGGCACAGATTATCCAACAAATTCTTGGAATGTACTTGAGACAATTTTTTATTTCAGAAGGTGGAGAAAGCTACTGGGGAGAGGCTGTTCTAGATTTGATTTTGACAAATAGGGAGGAACTGGTTGAGATTTTGAAAGGAGAAGGCAGCTTTGGTAAAAATGATTATGAAATGGTAGAGTTCATGATTTTAAGGAATGGTAGGAGGGAAGCCAGCAAAATAAAGACTATGGATTTCAAGAAGGCAGACTTCAGCAAACTCAAGGAGTTGGTAGCTAAGATCTCATGGGAAGCAAGTCTATATATTTCATTGTAGAATTGCACCTAAGACAGAAAGAACCATATAATTACTCAGTCAGTAGTACAGTAATAATTTTGAATAACAAAACTGATTGTTCATTTGTTCAATGCCGTATTCCATGTAAAATGCACCCAGGCTCTGTGTTGACAGATTGAGTTTTGGATGCTTTGGTACTTTGCATAAGCTTTTATGGAATGAAAGGCTTGAGCCCAGAATTTGAGGGCCACATTTACCACTGTTATAATAGTGAAACGCTCACTGACACTGTACTCACTTATGCCAGCAGTGAGTTTGGCCCAAAGTATCCCAAAATGCTACATAAAATAAACTGTTATTTTAAAAAGTCAATACTGTCAAACTTGCCATAAGGTAAATATTATTGACACTTACCCTTTTCAAGGAAAATGTCAGGCCAAACTCACAAAACTTCAGTATTTATTATTTTTCAAACAAAAAGAATACACAGTAGTTGTTTTAATAATTTGCTAAATTTTGCATTATATACTTCCTATATATATTTCAGGGAACATTTAGGGTAAACAACAAACATAGAGCTAAACTTATTATTAAATTAACCTAAATCTAAAGCAATTAGAAAATTTTTGAAGAGTAACCACTGAAGGTTGCAGGGTTACCTTATCTTGTATATTTTAAAAATCACAGAAGCTGAAAACCTCCATTGCTACACAGTGAAAGTGGCAATATATTTGACATTTCTGGTATCTAATTCTTTGGCTGTGTGGACATTAGGGTCTAGATGTGGTGGCAGTGGATATGTTTGTGTGTGTGGGTAGAAATTCTGCCTGTGGTTTACAGCCTGTAGAATTGGATGGTTTGTCTCATATGTAACATGGGTATTTTATCTCTCCAATGTATACATTATCTGTTAGGGATACAATCAGATTTGTGAAAGCTCCCTTCAATATGGTAGGGAGTGCTGCTTTGTGTTCATCTGATTTTTTAAATCCTGTTGTCTGTGGATAATGTTAATTTGTAGCTGATTATCAATACCAGTTGGATAAAATATTTCATTCTATAACTAGCCAAGACTAAGGCCAAAAGACAACATCTCCTGTCTCAGTATACCCCACCTGCCTCAGAATCAAATTCTACAGAGTTGTCTTAGGCACTCAGATAGGGTGACCAGATATTCCGATTTTATAGGGACAGTCCCGATTTTTGGGTCTTTTTCTTATATAGGCTCCCATTACCCCCCATGCCCTGTCCCGATTTTTCACACTTGATGTCTGGTCACCCTACACTCAGATCTCATGGTGATGAGTACAACATAAAAATGTAGCCTGAAAACACTTATGCATACACTTAACTTTACTCACAGGACTTCTTCATAGGGACTACACCTATGAATAAAATAAAGCATGTGCATAAGTGTTTGTAGGATTGGCATCATAGATAAATATACACAATTACAGATATAGATAAAGAACAATAGAAATGTAGTTTGGAAGGGACTTCAAGAGGTCACCAACCATCTCTTTCCTCACCCCAGCACGCTGAAGCAAGTATACCTAGCTCATCCCTGAAAAGTGTTTGTCTAACCTGTTCTTAAAAATCTCCAATGACAGGGATTTTGCAGACTCCCTTGGTAACTTATTCCAGTACTTATCTATCCTAACAGTTGGAAAAATTTTCCTAACATCTAACCTAAATCTCCCTTGCTATAGATTAAAAAGATTACTTCTTGTCTTAACTTTAGTGGACATGGAGAACAATTGAAGCTAACCTAGTAAGGAGGGCTTTGAACTAGGTTCGACGGGACAGGTGAGCAAACCCCACAGGTAAGTGGGGAACAAGACCTGGGAGATGGGTTGGAAACAGGAGGAGCATGGGCTATAATGGCAGAGAGAAAGGAGGGTCAGGGCAAAGCTGGGAGGCAAGATCAAACCAGTATCTTAGATGCCTATATACAAATGCAAGAAGTATGGGTAATAAGCAGGAAGAACTGGAAGTGCTAATAAATAAATACAACTATGACATTGTTGGCATTACTGAAACTTGGTGGGATAATACACACGACTGGAATGTTGGTGTGGATGGGTATAGTTTGCTCAGGAAGGATAGACAGGGGAATAAGGGAGGAGGTGTTGCCTTATATATTAAAAATGTACACACTTGGACTGAGGTGGAGATGGACATAGGAGATGGAAGTGTTGAGAGTCTCTGGGTTAGGCTAAAAGGAGTAAAAAACATGGGTGATGTCATGCTGGGAGTCTACTACAGGCCACCTAATCAGGTGGAAGAAGTGGATGAGGCTTTTTTCAAACAACTAACAAAATCATCCAAAGCCCAAGATTTGGTGGTGATGGGGACTTCAACTATCCAGATATATGTTGGGAAAATAACACCGCGGGGCACAGACTATCCAATAAGTTCCTGGACTGCATTGCAGACAACTTTTTATTTCAGAAAGTTGAAAAAGCTACTAGGGGGGAAGCTGTTCTAGACTTGATTTTAACAAATAGGGAGGAACACCTTGAGAATTTGAAAGTAGAAGGAAGCTTGGGTGAAAGTGATCATGAAATCATAGAGTTTGCAATTCTAAGGAAGGGTAGAAGGGAGTACAGCAAAATAGAGACAATGGATTTCAGGAAGGCGGATTTTGGTAAGCTCAGAGAGCTGATAGGTAAGGTCCCATGGGAATCAAGACTGAGGGGAAAAACAACTGAGGAGAGTTGGCAGTTTTTCAAAGGGACGCTATTAAGGGCCCAAAAGCAAGCTATTCCGATGGTTAGGAAAGATAGAAAATGTGGCAAAAGACCACCTTGGCTTAACCACGAGATCTTACGTGACCTACAAAATAAAAAGGCGTCATATAAAAAATGGAAACTAGGTCAGATTACAAAGGATGAATATAGGCAAATAACACAGGAATGCAGAGGCAAGATTAGAAAGGTAAAGGCACAAAATGAGCTCAAACTAGCTATGGGAATTAAGGGAAACAAGAAGACTTTTTATCAATACATTAGAAGCAAGAGGAAGACCAAGGACAGGGTAGGCCCACTGCTCAGTGAGGAGGGGGAAACAGTAACGGAAGACTTGGAAATGGCAGAGATGCTTAATGACTTCTTTGTTTCGGTCTTCACTGAGAAGTCTGACGGAATGTCTAATATAGTGAATGCTTACGGGAAGAGGGTAGGTTTAGAAGATAAAATAAAAAAAGAGCAAGTAAAAAATCACTTAGAAAAGTTAGATGCCTGCAAGTCACCAGGGTCTGATGAAATGCATCCTAGAATACTCAAGGAGTTAATAGAGGAGGTATCTGAGCCTCTAGCTATTATCTTTGGGAAATCATGGGAGACGGGGGAGATTCCAGAAGACTGGAAGGGGGCAAATATAGTGCCCATCTATAAAAAGGGAAATAAAAACAACCCAGGAAACTACAGACCAGTTAGTTTAACTTCTGTGCCAGGGAAGATAATGGAGCAGGTAATTAAAGAAATCATCTGCAAACACTTGGAAGGTGGTAAGGTGATAGGGAATAGCCAGCATGGATTTGTAAAGAACAAATCGTGTCAAACTAATCTGATAGCATTCTTTGATAGGATAACGAGCCTTGTGGATAAGGGAGAAGCGGTGGATGTGATATACCTAGACTTTAGTAAGGCATTTGATACGGTCTCGCATGATATTCTTATAGATAAACCAGGAAAGTACAATTTAGATGGAGCTACTATAAGGTGGGTGCATAACTGGCTGGATAACCATACTCAGAGAGTAGTTATTAATGGCTCCCAATCCTGCTGGAAAGGTATAACAAGTGGGGTTCCGCAGGGGTCTGTTTTGGGACCGGCTCTGTTCAATATCTTCATCAATGATTCAGATTTTGGCATAGAAAGTACGCTTATTAAGTTTGCGGACGATACCAAACTGGAAGGGATTGCAACTGCTTTGGAGGACAGGGTCAAAATTCAAAATGATCTGGACAAATTAGAGAAATGGTCTGAGGTAAACAGGATGAAGTTCAATAAAGATAAATGCAAAGTGCTCCACTTAGGAAGGAACAATCAGTTTCACACATACAGAATGGGAAGAGACTGTCTAGGAAGGAGTATGGCAGAAAGAGATCTAGGGGTCATAGTAGACCACAAGCTTAATATGAGTCAACAGTGTGATACTGTTGCAAAAAAAGCAAACGTGATTCTGGGATGCATTAACAGGTGTGTTTGTAAACAAGACACGAGAAGTCAGTCTTCCGCTTTACTCTGCGCTGGTTAGGCCTCAACTGGAGTATTGTGTCCAGTTCTGGGCACCGCATTTCAAGAAAGATGTGGAGAAATTGGAGAGGGTCCAGAGAAGAGCAACAAGAATGATTAAAGGTCTTGAGAACATGACCTATGAAGGAAGGCTGAAGGAATTGGGTTTGTTTAGTTTGGAAAAGAGAAGACTGAGAGGGGACATGATAGCAGTTTTCAGGTATCTAAAAGGGTGTCATCAGGAGGAGGGAGAAAACTTGTTCACCTTAGCCTCCAATGATAGAACAAGAAGCAATGGGCTTAAACTGCAGCAAGGGAGATTTAGGTTGGACATTAAGGAAAAAGTTCCTAACTGTCAGGGTAGTTAAACACTGGAATAGATTGCCTAGGGAAGTTGTGGAATCTCCATCTCTGGAGATATTTAAGAGTAGGTTAGATAAATGTCTATTAGGGATGGTCTAGACAGTATTTGGTCCTGCCATGAGGGCAGGGGATTGGACTCGATGACCTCTCGAGGTCCCTTCCAGTCCTAGAGTCTATGAGTCTATGATCACCATCCTCTTTATAACAGCCCTTAGTATATTTGAAGACTATTATCAGTTACTCCCTCAGTCTTCTTTTCTCCAGATTAAACATAATCAATTTTTTTCAATCTTTTCTTATAGGTCAGGTTTTCTAAACTTTTTATCATTTTTGTTGCTCGTCTCTGGACTTTCTCTAATATGTCAACATCTTTCTTAAAGTTTGATGCCCAAAACTGGACACAGTACTGAAGCTGAAGCTTCACCAGTGCCAAGGAGAGTATGACAATGACTTCCCATGTCTTGTGTCTCGACACTCCTGTTAATACACCCTGAATTATATTAGCCTTTTTCACAAATGCATCACACTGTTGTCCTATAACCAATCTGTGATCCACTGTAACCCCCAGATCCTTTTCATCAGTGCTACTGGCTAGTCAGTTATTCCCAGCTTTATCCTTGTGCATGTGATATTTCCTTCCTAAGTGAAGTACTTTGCACTGATCCCTATTGAATTTCATCTTGGTGATTTCAGACCAATTCTTCAATTTGCCAAGGTCCCTTTGACTTCTAATCCTGTTCTGCAAAGTGCTGACAACCTGTCCCAGCCTGGTGTTGTCTGCAGATTTTAAGCATATTCTCCACTCTGTTATCCAAGTCATTAATGAAAATACTGAATATACCAGACCCAGGACAGACCCCCTCCAGGACCCTACTAGATATGTCCTCCAAATTTGACAGCAAACCATTGATAGCTACTTTATAAGTACAATTTTCCAATCAGTTATGTACCCACTTTATACTAGATCACATTTCCTTAGTTTGCTTATGAGAATGTCATGTGGGACTGTGTCAAAACTTTATTAAAATCAAGATAAATCATTTCTACTGCTTCCTCCCACCTAGTAGGCCAGTAATCCTGTCAAATGAGGAAATTAGGCTGATTTGGCATGATTTGTCCCAAGGATTGTCAGAGGTAATTTCAGCACATCAGGTGACAGTCCCAAGGGGATCTCTGTGACCAAACCCATCACATTGGCTATTACATATGACCCTAGTAGCCTCTAGGAACTTACAAACTGATTGCTTAACAACTTGTTCCAGTATCTTTCTAGGTATTGAATTTAGGCTGACTAGCCTTTAATTCCTTGGGTATTTTTTGTTCCTTTTTTTAAAGATAGGTACTATGTTTGCCCTTCTCCAGTTGTCTGGAACTTCACCCGTACTCCATGAGTTCGCAAAGAGAACCACAAAAGGTTCAGAGATTGCTTCAGCTAGCTCCTAAAATATCTTAAGGTGAATTTTGTCAGGCCATGCTGACCTGAATACACCCAATTTATCTAAATATTCTTTAACCAATTCTTTCCTTATTTTGGCTTGTGTTCCTTTTCTCTTGTTATTATACTAATTGTGTTAAGCATCTGGTCACAATTAACTTTTTTAGTGAAGACTGAAGCAGAGTATATAATAAACATCTCAGCCTTCTTGGCTCTTCTTCCCCACTAAGTAGTGCACCTACACTCTTCATCTTTCTCTTGCTCCTAATGAATTCATAGAAATTCCTCTTATTGCCTTCTATGTCTTTGCTAGATGAAAATCATTTTGTGCCTTAGGGCTTGTCTATGCTACAGGTTATGTCGGTATAACTTATGTCACTCAGGGGTGTGAATACGCCACCACCCTGAGTGACATAAGTTACATCAACTTAAGCGTCAGTGTGGACAGCACTATGATAAACTCTTCCACTGATGTAGCTACTGCCTCTTGCGAAGGTGGTTTTATTATGCTAATGGGAGAGCTCTCTCCCATTGGCATAGAGCATCTTCATCAGATGTGTTACAGCGGTGCAGCTGCACCGCTATAGCACTTCTAGTGTAGACTAGCCCTTAGTCTTTTAGATTTTCTCCATATATGCTTGTGCTATTCTTTTGTACTCCTCTCTAGAAATTTTTCCACATTTTCATCTTTTGTAGGATTCCTTTTTGATTTTCAGGTAATTAAAGAACACCAGATGCAGCTATACTGACCTCCTACTAATCTGCCTATGTTTCCTTTGCATCAGGATAGTTTGCTCTTGTGCCTTAAATCAGGGCCGGCTCTAGCCATTTCGCCACCCCAAGCATGGCGGCAAGCTGTGGGGAGTGCTCTGCCGCTCGCCAGTCCCGTGGCTCCGGTGGACCTCCCGCAGGCGTGTGCCTGTGGAGAGTCCGCTGGTCCCGTGGCTCCGCTGGACCTCCCACAGGCGTGCCTGTGGATGCTCCACTGGAGCCGCGGTGGACCTCCCGCAGGTGTGCCTGCAGATGCTCCACTGGAGCGGCGGGACCAGAGGACCCTCCGCAGGCATGCCTGCGGGAGGTCCACCAGAGCCGCCTGCTGCCCTCCCGGCAACTGGCAGAACGCCCCCTGCGGCATGCTGCCCCAAGCACACGCTTGGCGCGCTGGGGCCTGGAGCTGGCCCTGCTTAAATATTGTCTCTGAGAAACAGCCAAGCTCTCCTAATTCCTTTTTCCCTGAGATTTTCTTCCATGGAACTTTACCTAACAGTTCTCAGAGTTTGTTAAAGTCTGCTTTTTTAAAGTCTATTGCCTTTATTCTGATGCTCTGACTCCTCCCTTTCCTTATGTAACCCTTGTGCCCCTCTGAGTTGGCAGAACAAGGGCCGGGTTCAGTATCCAGGGGTTCCGTTTCAATAACACAATGCAAAACCAGCTCGAACCCCCACCCAGTGACCTGGGACAATTACATACCACCCCCCCAGGCGTCTCTAGGAGGCAATACTTCCCCACTCACAAGCACGGAGTCTGAGTGTAGCAAAATCCTTTTAATAAAGGAGGGAAACAATGCGGCATCACGTTGGAGAAACACCACAAACAGGATTATAACACAACCATAAGCTAAAACCCACCTCCAAGTACGTTTGGCAATGTCCTTTCCCCCTTAGGGTCTTAACTCCAATCACCCCAAAGTCCAATAACCCCAAAGTCTCTGGTCAGTGCCACCCCAGAATTCAAAAGTTTATCTGCAGAGTTTTACCCCCCCAGCCTGGGTGGAAATGGGGAGGGCACACACAGGGTGTTAAAGGGCACCTTATGCGGGCCAGGGCCAACTGCTCTGCCTCTCTGTGGAGTTCTGCTGCAGGCTTTACCACGACTAGCTCCACTACACCAGCTGTGCCGCTCCTCCAGCCGACTCATGAGCCACTCCAGCTGTCCCCGCAAACTGCTCCACTCCACTCACTGCTCCAACATGCTGCAAACTGTTCCACTCTGCTAGCAGCTTAGCGATAGATCTTCAGGCTCCCCCACTAGTTAACACAGCACTCAGTGATCTCAGCTCAGTAAGCTTAGCTCTTTTAGTGATTTCAGCTCTTAGTGATTTCAGCTTGTAGTAGGGGAGCCCCGGTGCTGGTGCACCATTGACCCAAAGTGAATTCAGCTCAGCAGCCTCCGGATGGACTCCTAATGGAATCAAAATTAGCTCTACTCTTCAACAGTGGAGAAAGGAGGATGTGCAATTGGTGTTCCAGGCCCTCAAAAGGGGCCCATACCATAAAGTACACACACCAGTCCTCAACCTCTCTCATTTCAATGGATTTTGGCACCCATTTCCTTTGTCTAGCAAGTGCTACTTAACTGATATTGAGACATCTCTGTCATAAAGCAGTCTCATAGTTCCTTATTCACATAATCAGGGTGACAACACTTTATTCCTCCTGCCCCAATAACAAAGAAATTGGGGATCCCAGAGCTGTCAGAATAACCATCCCAGGCTGCTGTGGGCTATGCTAGGTGGGGTGGGTGTGCCAATGCAAATACTTGAAATTCCTTTGCACACTCCCCATAATTCACCACCAGATGTCAGGGTAGAGCTTATCCTGACTCCGCTTACGTTTAGAATCACATCATCTATCATTTCACGATCACTTTCACCCAAGTTGCCTTCCTCCCTCAGATTTGCAACCAATTCTTCCCTGTTTGTTAGAAACAAGTCTAAAATGGCTAACCTTGGTTACTTTTTCCACACTCTGAAACAAGATGTTGTCCTCAACACATTCAAAGAACTTTTTGGACAATTCTACTGGCTTAGGCCTTGCCTAACTTCTAACTTGACCTGCTAAAAATCAAGCTAAAGCTGTTAAACTGTGTCTACATTGGTGTTAACTGGGATTTTCAATTGAGGTAAACTCTCTCAACTGAGCTAACTCAAAAGCATCTTTTCTTCTAGTCTAGACAAGGCTTAATGGAGTGGAGAATCAGGTTTATGTCAGTATAACTAAGATGACTATAACTCTATGATTGAGAAGACTGAGAATAAAGGCTAAGATCTAGTGAGAGATCTGTAAAAAGCCTGGAATGTATTTTCTGAACAACTTTAAACAATTTAGTTTGATAATTTTGTTTTGACTGCATTGTCCTATATATGAGAAGGTGGTAGGTTTGGCACATGAAATTTAAAGAGTTTTGCAAAAAGTCAGAGTCCTGAATGGAAATTTTTGTGTTTGTCAATATCCTACATTTTTTTTAAAGAAGTGTGTAACTGCATTTTGATTAACTGTATATTTGGAGGTGACTTTAAAGAAGTAGAGAACTATTTTTTATCTTTGCCACATTGTTTATGGATTGCTAATCAATATTTGTGTATTCATAATAGTCAACTTCTCCCTGGTTATATTCTGAGGTGGATTTCCCAGCACAGCTCACCATATAGTTTTCCTATTTTGAGGATTTTTTCTCATTTAAATCCTTAATTATAAATTCTGATTTGTTTTTTTTTTAATTTTTAAATGCTTTATGGAATCTTCTTTGCTTTTCATTTATGTCTCCTAAAAGAAGACAGAAGGTCCGAGAGGGAGGAGTGATAGAAAAATTCATATTCTGACAACAAAAGGGATTAGGTTCTCTCTCTCTTCCCAATCCCTTTTGCAGTCTCTGCTAGCCATTATTTCTTTTGCAGCAATTCAATTAGCTGATCAGAGATTTACCCCTAAACAAATGGTAATAGAGGTGACTTCAAAAGTTTTACTAGACACAATTCTAGCAGCTATTGAATCTAAATTTGAATCAAAGTTGGATTTGGTCTCATCAAAGATGTTAGATGAGAACAAAGAACCACCACTGTTGAAAAAATGCTAAAGATCTAGCAGAGAAGATTAACAGAGCACAGGTGCAAAATAAGAGTTCTAAACCTCTAGCAGGCATTTAATAAAAGATAATACTTTTGTACATTGAAAAATACAGGTAATGAAAAAGTCTATATAATCTACTAATAAAAGGATATTAGGCATTCTGGAATTTAAAGGGGAAAGAGTTATTTTGAAAGAATTTCTTGTTTGTTCAATCTCACACCAAATTTGATCCCACTCCCCATCTTTTACATATTCCATAAACCTAGCAAGTCTTTCATAGTTTATTCATTGTCTGTTTCATCTGTCTCAGATGCATAATCACAACGACTCTGATATTGCTGCATGACGCAGAATATGTTATGACTAAAGCATGCAGAAGAAAAGGGAACATTTTTTTTTAACAAAAAGATCTTTTTTTTCCCCTTTCTGATATTTGCTGAAGTACTCAAAGCCAGAGAAGAAAAGTATTGGTACAGAAGACTAAATTCTTATTAGATTTTCAAACTTCCATGATGTTTCTTGCAAAACTTAGACTTTTCTACTCTGTTTGTACAGCCTCACCATATGGGGCACTGGTCCATGACTAAAACTTGAAGGTGCTATTGCAATAAAAATAATAAATAGTAATTGTAAAAGTACAGTTTTTCTTGCATAGATGATGCCAATGTCATCTCATTAACACATTTAAGCAAAAGTATTTAATGGTACTGAGGACGATATGCTCATCCTCTTTTTCTTTTATCACACTTTCTACTTCTTGTGTCATGTCACAAAGTACAGACCCATTATTCCTGGATGCAGAGCTTGCAGATGTGATCCTGCTCACGCTGAAGTCAAAGGGAGCATCATCATTGTATTTAATAGAAACAGGATCAGACCCCAGCATCCTGAAGAGATATCATGCATGTGGCTCCAGTTTTATGCTAAATAAACCAAGGAACCAATGACACTTTTTGACATTCTATTTTATTTCATAAATACTTTTAAAAAACAAAACAAAAACAGAACAAAACTAAAGCCCTCAAATGCAAATTGATAAATCAACTCAAAATATTACTTAAAAACAAAAATCTCTGCCCTATTCTAAAATATCATTTGCGTTGTACCAAATGCACATATCTTTGCAGAAAGTTCAAACTCTCCAGCTATCAAAATGAGATTTATTTTTGATATGTGCCACAGGAAAAGCTGGAAATTCTATTTTCTATTATCTTTGGCTTTGAAATCTGAAGTAATGCTTTGAGATTCCCTGAGGAGGAGAAGAACTATTTAGCTTGTTTCTTTCTCTGCTTTATGATAGATATTAACAGGGCTATCTAAAATATCTTCTGTAGCTAGCCAAACACATTTGCATTTAGTTGCACACAATCCAAGATCTCTGTTTTTGCTATGTTGTTGCTCACCTTCTGGCTAAGCTAACCACAAACATTTTTCACATTGTCTTAAGTGTTTGGTTTTTTTTAAGTTTAAGGTGAACTGAAAAGGTTTTTTTGAAAAAGTGGCTGAAATCCTAAACCAGTAACATATTATTTCTAGAGGCAAAAATTTCCAATAATTCCCCATTAAAGAAAAATGTCTAGAATCTCATTCTCCTTTGCTTTCCTGAAAAGTCATGAGGTTTCTGTGTTCGGTCTAGAAAAACACTGAAAGTAGGGCATTTTGCTGCATTGGCTTCTTTGCTTTAGATGCTAGGGATCACTCCAAATCTTTGCAAATGAATGACAGAATCTTCAACTCAGTGAGATCTCTCCTTTGTCAATAAAGATCCCTGGCACAAGTTATAGGGATGCTTGTCTCAATGGGAGCAGGGGAAGGAAATATCTGCAAGGTTCACTCTGTGAATATTTCTCCTCAATTCAGTTTTACATATATTTAGCCATTAATTCTCTTACTAATAAAATGCAGGCAACCTTTGTGGTAAAAAAAAAACATATATAATAAATCACAGCCTTTCAGCAGCAGTACATTATATAATAGGATATTTTGGAGGTAGAGTATAGAAGGAAACAGTAACTCATCCAATTGGGTAATTGCAAGATATAAATCTGTGAATTTGGGCAAGACACTGGGTGCAACTGTGCCCCATGACTTTTTAGGCAGAAAGTCCCCTCTGTGTATGGGTCACACCTTTCTCACATGGCAACAGGGGAGTCGGCCATCTGTCTAGCAGAGTTCTTCCTATTGTCCAGACCTCAAGCAGAACACTTTGTTAGTCTAGGGATTCGTGAGTATCAACAAGATGGAAATGAGTGGGCTGTCAACAGCCCTGCAAAGATTCTTCAGGAAAATTAATATATCCTCAAGTTATATTAACTTTCTGGATCCTCCACACTGTGATTGAAATCCCTCTTTGAGTGGAGCACTTTGGACAGCCACCAGTAGAAGAAACCACAGCTTCATGGTTGCAATACAGTTACACCTTGACCTCAATATAACGTGACCCGATATAAAACAAATTCGGATATAATGCAGTAAAGCAGTGCTCCGTGGCGGGCGGGCGGGGGGGGGAGGCGGGGCTGCGCATTCCAGTGGATCAAAGCAAGTTCGATATAATGTAGTTTCACCTATAATGCGGTAAGATTTTTCGGCTCCTGAGGACAGCGTTATATCAAGGTAGAGGTGTATATTGCCAGGGAGTAAGAGGAAGAGTTGTCAGGACACAGAGCCCATATGGGATGGGGCCTTGGCACAGATGGTCCTGTCTCTCACTGTATCTGTAAGACGGTGGACAGGTTCTACAGCTTGTTCTACGTAGGGGTTGGGAGGGTAGACCTGGCACTTCAACACAACAAGTAGGGAGAAATATTTGAGCCTTGCAGCTATTTCCTTCCCCTGCTCCCACTGAGACAAGCATCTCTATAAATTTTAAAATGTGCCAGGGATCTTTATTGACAAAGGAGAGATCTCACACAAAAAATGGTACCCTCAATAACATAATGCCCATTAGTGTCAGGTAAGGGTTGGCCTGCCACCAAAATTACACTAAGTGCTTCTTTGTTTTTGTTGTGAGAGTCCTTGACAGAACCAGGACTGGTGCTAGGGGTTTTAGCGCCCTAGACGCACTGCAATTTCGCCGCCCCGCGCGCTGCTCCTGCAGCTCCGGTAGAGCTGCCACAGTTGTGCCTGCGGGAGGTCCACCGGAGCCGCGCGAGCAGCCGACTGTCCGCAGCCACGACTGCGGCAGCTCCACCAGAGCCGCCTGCCATCCCCTCTGGCAAAACACCACCCACCAATAATCCTGGTGCCCTAAGCGATTGCCTAGGCCGCCTAAATGAAAGCGCCGGCCCTGGACAAAACAACAGTTTAAAAAGGTAGCCTTTTCCAATAAGGAAATAAAGATGTGGGGGAGGGATTTATATTTTTCATTAGACTGACAAAGAGGGCTGAATCCTGATGGGCACTCAGACCCCTTACTCCCTCAGAGTAACTACAGCCACCCTAAATGATCCTGGGAATGGTCAGGTGAGCACAGTATGGAGCAGCTTCTCAGCCATGCAGCAGCCACTTATCCATTCAATGGGTGAGTCCCGCTAAAGCAGAGATAAGCTTCACACTACCCTGACAAGCCTTCCACAGGTTTCAGCCCCCAAGTTTCCCCTGCAGATGTCCTACAGAAGCTACTGCAGCTTTGGAGTTGCAATAAACCGGAGCAGCCTATACAGAGAGACAAGAGCCTCAAGGAAAGTGTGGTCCCCAAAATGTTATCTGGTAGAAGTGGTGTGAATGGTATTGGAGGAGTCTGTGGTTCTGGCCTCTGAACCCATTTGTTTGTTGGTCGATGGGCTGTTTCCTGCCATTCAGAACTGTTAGCTCGTACTCAGGGAAAGGGCACCACTTGGTCTTCTCACTGTCTGTCCAACTTAGACTCCTTGCTGTCAGCTAGGTGATGCTCAGGGATGCAGGGGGTGGCATTTTTTCACTGCAGTGTCACTTCCTGGCAACTCTCTAGCAATACATAGCATGGGGAGAAGAGAGTCTTGGATTCCACTACCAGGGATGGAGAGCAGCAGCTGCTGACAGCATGCTGGCTGTTGGTGAGGAAAGCCCGGCTCCCACTTCATGAGTGCATGCAATATTGCTCTCTGGGTGCGAAGCCTGGGCAGGCTGCAGAGTTTTGGTAGGTCTCTGCAAATGCTGAGTGTGCATCAATCAGGATTTGTCCAACAGATCTTCAGATGGTTAAAATGATGACCATGGGTCTGATCCTGTGAGTTGCTGGATACCTCACATGTCCAACTCACAAGGTAGCTACAGTGGAATTAATTCAGGAAGGAGAAGTAAAAGGGCAAGGATTAGGAACACAAAAATAAATCATTCTGTCTGATCTTTTCTTTGGCTTGCAGAGGTAATTTTCAAAGAAACAGTTTGAATGGTAGAGGTTATACTCTTGGGTGTTACTAAATGTAATGCTTCCACAGACTTTGTGATGTTAAAATAAATAAGGCAGGCAGGCTAGCTCTTACTGAAAGTTTTGAAGGATCCACATCTATAACCTATAGAATGCAGTAGAGATGAAACCAGTAAGATTTATTGAAATCATTTGAAGCGTGTTATGGGATTTAATAGAGGATTGTAGTGAGGTGCCCTGGCTCCCAGCTGCGCCTGAGAGAGCCGAGCCCCTGCAGCCTCCAACGTGGGTGGAGCCACCGCCGTCCATTCCCGCCCCCCGGAAGTCAAGGGGCAGGACAGGAAGTATAAAAGCACATCCCCGGCGCTCACTTGGAGGCCAGCAGCCGAAGAGACCAGACACGGGTGGCTGAGCTCCCGCCCGGCCTGAGCTTCCCCGTGCCTGGTATCCTGAGGAGGACAGGCCAAGCCTGCCCCGTGCCCGGTATCCTGAGGAGCTGCCTGAGCTTCCCCGTGCCCGGTATCCTGAGGAGGACTGGCTGAGTCTGCCCTGTGCCCAGTATCCTGAGGAGGACTGGCCGAGTCTGCCCTGTGCCCAGTATCCTAAGGAGGACTGGCCGAGTCTGCCCCATGCCCGGTATCCTGAGGAGGACGGGCCGAGCCTGCCCTGTGCCCAGTATCCTAAGGAGGACTGGCCGAGTCTGCCCTGTGCCCAGTATCCTAAGGAGGACTGGCCGAGTCTGCCCTGTGCCCAGTATCCTAAGGAGGACTGCCAAGACTGCTCCGTGCCCGGTATCCTGAGGAGCTGCCTGAGCTTCCCTGTGCCCGGTATCCTGAGGAACCCATGGTCTGGGACCCACCGGAAGACGCCGGTGAGACACAGGTACCTAGAGAGGGGGAGGTCGGAAGTGGCCCAGGGGTAGCCGACCCAGGTTCGGCTCCCGAAAAGCCTGAACCAATGTCAGTGTGTTGCGGCCAGGATCCCCACTGACAGCAGCGACTCTTGGCCGCTGCTAGGGCCCCAGGCCGGGACGCAGTGGAGTGGGAGAGCCTGCGTTCCCCCTGCCACCCGTCCAAGGGTGGCAGACTCCCCCTCTCACTGGCCTGAGGAGGCCGTTCTCGTAGACTAAGAGACTATTTGTCTGCTCAGCCTCTGCTGAAGGGCCTGAGCTCTGAACTGCTTATTGTCCCGCCCTGACCCAGGGCCTGAGCTTAGAGACTATTTGTTTGCTCAGCCCCTGCTGAAGGGCCTGAGCTTTGAACTGCTTATTGCCCCGCACTGACCCAGGGCCTGGGCTTATCGACTATTTGTTTGTTTAACCTCTGCTGAAGGGCCGGAACCAGGAACTCTTTGCCGTCTGTAGTGAGGCGCCCTGGCTCCCAGCTGCGCCTGAGAGGGCCGAGCCCCAACACCGGATGGTTACACGGATGATACCCCTTCCATAGAATTTTAAAACCAATGTATAGAATTTAATAGAGAATTATATCCTTGTTATAGAATTCTATAGGTTGATTAAAAAATTCTATAGAAACATAACATTCTCTTTTAAATCCTATTGGATTTTTTCATACAGCCTGGTGTTTTTTACCTCTTCTCTTCTATTTTTTTTAATTTGATGTTCAAAGAAGATCCCTGCTTCCCTGCGTTAAATTGGTGAAGGGTCAGAATTTAAAATACCTAAGGTTACTTAAGCCTGAGATCTGTATTTCTAAGTACAAAGTGTGAAAGGTAAGATAGAGGCACAATGAAATGCCCTTTTGTATATGAAAAAAAACGTGAAAGGTCTTTGCAGACAGATCCTGAAAAAAGATTTCGCAGATTTTTATTTCCAAACATAAAAAACAAAATAACAAAAACAAAACAAGTTTTTTAGAATAACGACTAAGCCATAGTAGTATGGTGTCCAGAAGATTAAGACAATCAACCTGTGAAGCACTTAGATACTACAATGATGGGCGCAATAGAAACCCCCAAAATAGATAGATATGGTAGATGGCTTGACCTGTGTAATCACTGTGACCATTTAACAGCAGTATTTGAACAAGAAAGAAATTGTAGAGACTGGCAAGAAGCTAGCACACAGGAGAAGAGGAAGAGTGGGATATTTACAGACCTATAAGTTGCTCCTAATAAAAATAAATTGAGGGATTTTCTGCAGCTTCCCAGCAGTATTGCCCTGATCCAAAGTCCATTAAAATCAATAGGAATCTTTCCACTGACTTCAATGGCCTTTGGATCAGGACCTAATTATACACGAGTCAGTACACTGAGTCTGATCCTGCAGCCCTTGTTGTCATGAGTAATATTGATAGAAGTAATTCATCTGACTTCATCAGGACTATCAAGTGAGAAAGAGTTGCAAGGTCAGCACTTAAGCAGTAACAAATTTGGCACAGGACATTTCCTGGAGATTAATGACTGGCTGGGAATAGTTGATGGTCTGAAGCACAGCCATTCATTAATCTTAATCCCCAAGAAATGTCCTGCTGCAAGGTCATTATTGCTATAATAAGATAAAAATGGGAAAAAAAACAGCGCCACATTGATTTTGTTTTAGTGATGCAATTTCAATTGATATGCAGAGATCATTTCTAGCTAATGAAAGTCCTGTACATTTGCCAGTCCGAGTGGTTAAATTGATAGTAGTGAACATCTACACTATGGCCAAGATTTTCAAAAGCAGAAGCATAAATTAGGCTTTTAAATCCATATGTGGAAACCTACCTGATTTTCAAAAGTGCAACGCATGCAACAGCTCCCATAGACATGAGTAGCTATCATTAGTTATTATTAATATTTGTATCAAACCCACATGTGTGTTAAGCAGTTTGCAAAACAAAGAGTCGGAAAAAATTCCTGCCCCCAAAGACCTTACAATCTAGAATTCAGACACGACACAACAAGAAAAAGTGAGAACAAACAGGAGGGAAATGGGGAGAGGAAGGACAGGATCACATTAACAGAATCATGTGGTCGTGACTAATAATTCATGTATATTTTGCGGTGAGTAAAAATTGCTTTTGTTATTTTTTAACATAATTGCAATTTATTTCTTGTTTTCTTCCCAAAAGAAATGAAATTTTAAGTGTCTGAATAGGTAATAGTGGTGGCTTGACAAGTGAATTATTCAAGTGTGAATACTATTAACTATTTTCACTTAAGTACATTAGGTGCCAAGGCAAATATTAGGTCACATAGATCAAACTAACTTTTTTACTTAACAGACCAACTCTATGTATGCATTCAGACCCATATCTGCTGACTTTCTTTTCATTCTTGGTAGCCTTACAAAGCCATCACAGGTCTGGGAGAATGAGCTAGATTCTTTTCTGGCACATCCATTTTCTACACATTGTTTACTGAATTACAAGTGTAGAATTTTTATTACCAATGTTGATATATGAGCTAGAAAAAAAATTAAAAACATGACTTGATTTTCCAATCCCAGAGTGTCAATGTTGTAGAAGGTTTAGTAAAGATCTGTAGAACTCTCCATGTGTCTGCTTTACAAACCTCTTGGAATGCAGAAGATCTGAAGCCCTGAGACTGAAGTCTCTCTGAAGATGTTTGAACATAAACTTGGTAAACCATAGCAACAGAATATGAAATCAGATAGTTATTTTCACATGCTTTTCCTAGACACAGCCTAACAGTCATTACTATATTTATGGGCAAATCAGGGTTAAAATCCTTGTCCTATTGAAGTCAATGGGAGTTTGATATTTGCACATCCAGATAGTCATTATGGTGCCTAACTAGTGATCTGTACATTAAATTAGTGTGGTCTATCACAGTAATTACATATGCAAATGTAGGCATGCAGTTCACAGACATTTTTGCATGTGCAAGTAGGTTTCTACTTTTTGAAAATTTAGCCCACTGCGTCTCTGTTAAATGAAACAAAAATGTGGCTAGACTGTCTAAGAAATCCAGTTAGAAGCCAAGAGATTGTTCAATTCCAATTTGTAAAGTAAAATCATGCCAGGATGGACATGAAGGCATGGAAGAAAACATGAGAATGGTGACAGAGATGGTGGAACACTGAAGGAAGCTTCCTTGGATATAATTTAAGATGAATGCAATAACCACTAAGCAATGCTCTATTAAATAGTATTGACTACATATTTATTTTACTAACATGAATTAACTACTACATACAGCAAAACATTATTGAGTTATTTGCTACAGTAATTACATGATCTGATTTTTAAAAGAGCCCAGCACCTACAGCTCCCAAATTAGAACACAGATTTAGAAAGCTTTCCTTCGGAGACTATTCTAATGAGATGATCCTAAGTTCCTCTTTGGTACATGTTATATGGAGCAAGACCTGCAATGGGGAAGAATCATGGACAATGGTATATAGAGGAATGAGCTAGGCCTGAGAAACATGAAATATGTTAGGCTAGGCAAACAGGTTCTAGATAAATAAAAACTGGCTGATCATTAATCTTACTTCTGAATCTTTACTGAGGCCTGTATTGGGGTTCAGTTAAGAAGTTCATGTGATTCCCTCTCCCGCCAGAACCTTCCAATTTTCCTTTGGTCTTCAATCTCTCACTAAGGCCCCTCCACTGTTGACTGACTCTCCCTAATCCACTTTTCTGCAGCAATCCTCTACGTAACCTCTAGTAACTCCTACCTTTAAAAATGAATTCAGGAATCCCATTTGTGTCTAGGCTCAAGTGCCTCCACTTTGAATTTCTCTATACTCTAGCACGTGATGTGATTGGAATAGTTAAACCAGAGTGTGCAGTAGCACAGATGGAGCTAGGGACCTACAAACTTATTTTTAAGGATGGGAAAGGAAAATGGAGAGGTTTGGGGGGGGGAAGCGTTTACATGCTGTGCTGGTGATATATCAAGCTTCTGGATGACGGAAGGTCTGCCTCACTGGAAGGTGGAGATGGGACCTGAGTTGGGATTGGGAAAGGAGTTGCAACATTGAGAATATCTGCTTGCTTTGACATTAATAGATTCATATCTATCCTCTTGTATGGTTATTCAGATGAAGGATTTCAAGTGGGTTGCCCCAATATGTTTCCTAGTTTATTAGGTATGGTAATAGGACTAGGCACAGTTTGTGACTGACTCTATGCTACTTAAAGGGGCAGATTTTGGCAGTTACATAATGCAGCATCTATTAAATGGAGAAGTGCAGCCTCAATTGCATCAACAGAGAGAAACCACAGGGCTTCTGTAAGATCAAAAGCAGTGGAGGCTGCTTTCAGGTGGATATGTGTTTTGTGTTCTTAGTGTCCTTGTGATAATGGTTTAATTCTAACAAAAATAATAGCTATATATTTTTTTTGGCAGATTAAAGCAACAAAGGGTTTGGATTTGTACTATAAACCTTTCTGAGTGCAGAATTAATGGTGTAGATAACAGAGGAGCTAAAAAATATGACACTTTCATTTTGCATAATAAGTGTTAACTTGCATGTCTGGAGAGTGAAATGGAAAGGGAGATTTACTGCTTTAAAATGATGCAGAGCTGCGTTTATTTTGTTTGGTTTTTATTGCGCGAAAAATACTTGCAATTTAAAAACATACCCAGTGAAATCTGATTTCTTGGTATGTACTATGAAGAGTAATTTAAATGTATTAGGGTGCTTCATATATTTTATAATCACTCAAGTTTGGAAGTGACCAGGGCTTTTGATATTCTTAGAGATTTAGGACTATTTGAGCCATTCACATCTTTTAGGAGGAATTATAACTTTGAAAAACACATGATTGCAGAAGACATACCCTATTGCAACAGGGAAACGTCATGTAATTGGAACACACATTTCACAAATAAATACTTGGGTTTGGATTTTTGGAAATCCATCTGAAGGGAGTGGTGGACAAGGTGATACTCAGTTTCAAACTAAACCAATACACAGTTATGTTTTCCATCTAGAGGATCACACAGTGAACACATTACTCAGCACTTTGATAATATCAGCAAAAGTGTGTGTGTGTGAGAGAGAGAGACAGACAGAGACAAAGAGAGGTGTGTGTGTGCGTGTGTGTGTGAGAGAGAAAGATGGGGTGGGAGTGGGTTTCAGATCAATAATGGCTCTGAGTTGATTGTGGATAATCACATTCTATCTGGTCTCAGTGAATATCCATCCAAAGCCAAGACTGCAATATCTCAATGTAGTCTACATTCCATATTACAAGGTAGTTCCATGTTTAGCTTCCCTGTTATATACCGACATCAAAGCCAGGAAGAGGAAATTGATATCCCACACAAGTAGCAGTAAAAACATCTTTCTAATTTTTACATCCTTGCCCAACATGAACTCTGTTCAAGCCCAAACTAGACAGAGAGAGAGAAAGAGAGAGAGAGAGAATTGGTACTTACAGTGCATCCACCAGACAGTCATGATTATTATTGGTATCACAATGAAAGCAATCCCTATATGTCACAATCCTTCATGGGACTGTATATACTGTGGCATTAGAGTGCAAGCCCTCTCTCAGAGATTGCAAAAAAAACAAAACAAAAACAAAAATGAGCAAACCAAAACCAAAGAGAAAGTAGTTCAGGTACAAACAACATTTTTGTAAGTAAAGGGGAAAATCTTTTTTTGTTTTGTTTGATACATCAGAGAAAGAAAAAAAATTATTGGGATACCTTCGGCAAGTGGGTCGAGTGTGTGAATCATAAGCTGAAAGATGCTGTTTCTCATTAGACTGTTGTGGAGAGATGCAGAGCTCCCGCCTCGCTGGAGACGTGGCTTGGTCTGAATGAAAAAGGAAAAGGAATTTAGCCTTTTCTTGAGAATGGATCCAGTAACACTATAAGCTGTATTCATCTCCCAGTGAAAACATTTCTGATGTCCACCGGTCACATTTTGTACTAAGTAATGTCACGTATACACCCCCTTTCATCCCAAAGGATCCACTGGTCATTCATTAGTAGACTGGGACTCAGCAGATGTGGCTTCAATTCCTGATTCTGCTACAGACTCCCCCGACTCGTAGGGCAAATCAACTGACCCCTTTAACTTTGTCCAGCCTAGGATTTAAGGGTGCGTTGTTAGAATGTGTAACTAATATGTTCTAAAAGTCTAGCATAGACAAGGCAGTGTAGACTTTATGTGCTAAATTTGTCAAGTTAAAACCTAGAAGGGATTCTTTTAGGGGAGAGAAAAAGCAGCTGACAGTCATGGCAATCTTTAGTTTCATTGTGGAACAATCTAGCTCTGTCCTGAAGTACACCAGCTTTTCATTTCAAATGCCTGCAGTCCATTACAGACCATTAGATATCATCAAAATGATGTAGAGAAAGGTAAAAAACCCACCCCATTTATACGATAGCAAGAAAGGCCTTAGGTCAGTTATAGTAACAATATGTGCCTCTGCCTATGGTTTTCCATCAGATGCAGTTGGCAAGGTTGGAAAAAAAAAAAAGGACTTTCAGAATGATGATAAATAATGTGCACACATGTGCATGCACAGACACACAAAATAACAGAGCTAAAATAAAAGATCTTTAATATATTTTAACAGGCTTATAAACATCTAGAAGAGACTCTCTTTCCTGTGCCAATAATTATATAGTATAACAGCAGCTGCAGTTGTACAACCACACGATTCTTAGAGAATACAGCCTTTTTGTGGATGGCAATATTCACAAAACATTCCATTTGGCTGGATAATAAATAATAATCAGAGCCAACAATTTGTAAAACTAACAAGCCTCTGACAAACCAATTAAAAAAAAAACAGCTGAAGGAAATATTTTGTTTTCAGTGAAAGCACGTACAGGGCACATACATTAATTCTTGGTGCTAAATGGAAAATTATAGAAACTGAATACCAGAATTAACTTGTCACTTTAACACTGGAACTTAATTATTTTTAATTGTATAGCAGCATTGGGGGCGGGGTTGGAGAAGGATGATAAGTTTATTAAAATGCTGAAGTGTGCCAAAGCAAAGTAAGATTTGGCTCAGAAACAAATGCCCAGACATAAAAATACAAACTGCTGCCTACCGTCAGTGTTTGGTCATCCTTGTCCCCAGCATTAGCTGGCTGCATGCATGGGAAAAAAAAAAAAAAAGAAATGTCACAAGGCACATGCACACATTTTCAGGGAAGAACATCAAATAATTGAAGAGGCAGTTAAACAGCATGTACTTGTGTACTGAGTGACATAGAGATTCTATAGGCTAGAATGTGATTTCACAGCTCTGGAACTATGTGATGTTAAAGACCTTAAATATTCTGTAGGTACTAGGTAATAGTGGATTCTTTTGAAAAGTTCAAGCTGAAATGCTCCTGAAACCTCTTATCTTTGCCTCTGATATGTTACTGAATTTCAGGGTCTCAGTTATAGCCAGTTGTCTAAATACTGAAGTCCTCATTTTTTATACAGTCTTTAGTGAGGCAAACTCACATTGGCTTTGATGGGAGTTTGCCTGAATGTTGAGAGTAATAAACTCAGTAAAATAATGAAGGTTGGACCATTATTGATAATGATTCCAAATGATGATATCTGAAAAAAAGATGTTATGAGTCATTATATGAGCTTATTTTTTTAAACACCCATCTTAATGGGACTCAGCAAAATGCCATATAGCCCTAATTGTCAGGATCAAACAGTTACAAGCAGATAACATGGCAGCAGAGTATTGCCCTCCCATGTACAAGAATCAGACTCTGGGGTGGATTTTGAAGACATTGCAAACTACAAAATAGATGATTTGTGTCCCATAGATATTCTTTCATTCTTCTGAGCACAATAATGGCAAGACAATGACATTCATAGGATGAAAAACTGGGGAAGACTTTGGGTTTCTCTGCAAACAAGTCGACGCAGCGATCCCTAACCAATGTTATATGCCTGGGTTGTTGTGATGAACAAAAAATGTATTAGTGATGGTAGCCTGGATGTTTTGTGACACTACAGAACTATGTTTCTATAAATATTTTTTGGAGGCTTGTGATCATTGACAATAAACAGAGTCATAATGTTCTCTTAAATCTGCTGAAACCCACAGTACAGTGTTAATTCACCAGAAAATACACACAAAAGCACTAGTGAACTATGATTAATAAAACACTGCATACTCTACCTGTGTTACAGTCAACCTCATGTGATGATGCCCCTTCCCTCAAAAAGCAGTGTTGTAAACCATTTCCTCCATACCAAGTTTTCTTTCTATCTATCAAACAGCTCAACAAATGGTGCTGTATTCTACAGCACAATCCCCAGGGGGAATTATCCAGTGCAATGAGCTCAGCTTTTTGACACACATCGAGATTAACTGTTAACACGCCTTTTCAGTTAGTGAATTTAACGTTGGGGGTTAAGTAGAAGAGAAATAATTATGAGCAAATACTGATACTGATTCAGTTCATTTTTGTTCTGCAGTGAGCAGAGGAAGAACTGGACTTAATTCTTTATGTCCAAAATGTCCCCAGCTGAGAACATCAATTTGAAGAAAAGATTATGTGAGAAAAGGCTATCTTCTGATCTGTAATGGATTTCCCCCATCTCTCAAGCCAGGCTGACTCAGTGCAAACAACAACTGGGAAATAGCACCTGAGGAGAGAGCTTTTATTAGAACTTAAAAAAAGAAAAGAAAAGAAAATTTCTGCAGTAAAAGGTCAACAATTTGTGCTCATTTATCTTTAGACAGTATTTTGATGAGTACTGTTTAATAATGGTGTGTACATATATGTATACATATATACATTCTATAAATATATATGTACACATATATTATTCACATATACTTTCAGGGGTTGTTATTGTATTATTCCTTCCCCACAAATCTGATCTGCGTTCATACTGGGGAAAATTCACTCTAAGGTGAAATTTTCACCTAAACAGGGACAAGGCCGCCCGGAGGGGGCAAGTGGGGCAATTTGCCCCAGGCCCCAGGCCCTGCAGGGGCCCCCAAGAGAGTAGTCTGGCCCGGGCCCCGCCTTCCCCCATCCCCCGGAGCCTCAGTGTGCCGCGTACAGGAGCGCCCCTGGGCAAAGCTAAAGTGGCACGGCTCAGGCAGGGCCTGAGCTCCATCCCGCTCGGAGTTGCATGAAAAGGGCGTGGGACTGTGAGCTCCGCAACCCTGCTGGAGTCACGCTGCTGTAGCGCTGTCCAGGGCTGTTCGTGAACGCAGCACGCCGAGGCTCCGGGAGAGGGGGGAGGCGGGGGTAAGCAGCATGGCAGGGGGCCAGGGGGGAGGTTGGCTAAGGGGCAGGGAGTCCTGGGGACAGTCAGGGTACAGGGAGGGGGCAGGGGATCTGGGGGGCGGTCAGGGAACGGGGAACGGGGGTTGGATCGTGGGCATTCCGGGGGTCTGTCAGGACTCAGCGGGGCGGGAAAGGGGTTGGGGCAGTCAGGGGACAGGGAACGGGGGGTTGGTGGGGGGTGGGGTCTCGGGGTGGTGGTTGGGGAGGGGGTCTTGGGGGGGTGAGGGGACAAGGAGCAGGATGGGTCAGAGATTCTGAGGGGGGCAGTCGGAGGGCAGGAAGTGGGTGGGGGTCGGATAGGGGGCAGGGCCAGGCTGTTTGGGGAGGCACAGCCTTCCCTACCCTAAAGCTCATTCAGCAGTTTGAGGCTTGCAAACAGCTATTTAACACAAAGAGCCAAGCTGTTATCTTTTCCATGGGGGAGGGATCACATTAGAAGAGCAATATCCTACACCACCTACCCTCCTTCCCAACCCTACTAAGGGAGACCTCCCTCCCCTGCATTCCCCGAGGCTCCAGAGGGGTTAATTCAGTGGTTCTCAAACTTTTGTAGTGGTGACCCCTTTTACATAGCAAATCTCTGAGTGTGATCCCCCACTTATAAATTAAAAACACTTTTTTATATATTTAACACTATTATAAATGCTGGAGGCAAAGCGGGATTTGAGGTGGAGGCTGACAACTCATGACCCCCTGAGGGGTCCTGACTCCCAGTTTCAGAACCCCTGGGTTAATTTAATTTTAGCACCCTGTGTCCATTCACATGCATGTGCTATTTTGAGCATTTCAGTTTTCACAACATAGGCTCATCCCAAATTCTGGAACAAGCTCAAATGCTCAGTTCGTGGAGTATGTACATAAGCTATACTAAAGAAAAACCCACAGTAACCATTGCCAGTGTGTGAGGGACCCTGTGGAGCCAGTCTCTAGGAAACAGATACATTCATGGAGGTTAAGTCCATTAATGGCTATTAGCCAGGATGGGTAAGGAATGGTGTCCCTAGCTTCTGTTTGTCAGAGGGTGCAGACGGATGGCAGGAGAGTGATCACTAGATCATTACCTGTTAGGTTCACTCCCTCTGAGGCACTTGGCATTAGCCACTGTCAGTAGACAGGATACTGGGCTGGATGGACCTTTGGTCTGACCCAGTATGGCCATTCTTATGTTCTTAGCTAAAGGAACCCAAAGTTATGGAGACAGATATGAGTCAAGGATGCCAGCAGAGTATCAGAAACCTGGAAAAATCTCTGACGGGATGGGCTCAGGCGTTTGGTCACAAGCTGAGGTGATTCAAAAGTTTTGGATTTTTTTTAAGCAGAATTTTTTTTATTGTTTCTTTAAACAAACACAGCAAGCAGCAAATATTTGGCCACACACTTCTGAAACCTCAAACCATGTTCAGGTTTTGGCAGACTAATTTCAGCTTTTCAATTAAAAAAACCAAAACAAATTTTGAAGGAAAGCAGACATTGTCCATGATTTTTTTCTGCTTTTTAAAAACTCCTAGTTTTTGATCCAAAAAAAGTTTTGACAGAAAATATTTGTCCAACCCTTTTAATGAGCTTTAGTGCCTATTAGCACTAGCTGATACGAGAACCAGTGATACCTTGTAAAGGTGACTTGAAAAGAAGTTTTCTCAAAACTGGGTTTGTGCCGAGATGTGGAAGGTTTTTAAATGTTTATTTTTCCCAGGGCTTCCCAGGGGGAAGGGGAGGAAGTGGGGCAATTTGCCCTGGGCCCCGCAGGGGCCCCCACAAAAATATAGTATTCTATAGTATTGCAACTTTTTTTTATGGAAGGGGCCCCTGAAATTGCTTTGCCCCAGGCCTCCTGAATCCTCTGGGCGGTCCTGAACAGGGATCAGCCCAAGACCATTTAAGTAGCTCTTAAACCCCCAAAATAGTCTCATTGAGTTCAGTGGGCCTAATCATGTGAGTCAAATTACTCTTATTCATGTTTGAAAGACTGGGTCCTTAATATGAATGATAAAAATGATCAACAAAGGCTTTTGTATTTGAGGAAATATGTGGTCGAGTCCAGATTTTGCATTTTGAAAAAAGATCCAACCAAGGATGAGAAAATATTAGAGTTTTAGCCACTTTTTGGACATTAAACTCCCATTAAAGTCAATAAGAGCTGAGAATGATCAGTACTTCTCAGAAGCACCTATCACTGTGTAGGATCAATACATAGTCCTGTCCAACATGCCTTCAAATCAGTGGAAAGGCTGCCAATGGCTATAAATGGGAGCTGGATCAGGCCAGGTAGATATATTAAGATAAACAGCTACCTTGCTTAAAAGAAAATTCATAGTCTGTACATTTTAATTTGTATGAGATAATCATTGAAGTAAACAGAAATACTGGATTTTGGCAATACATATTCCATTTATATTTTTAAAAAAGATTTCACTAGGATGGAAATACACTTCTGAAATGGCAAAGGTATTCTCTCTTTCTACTACTGCAATATGAAGTATAAAACTGTTAAATGGATATTTTTTCAAATGTGGTAAATAATATATTTGTTCCTGTGCTGAAACCTTATATATCAAGTTGCATTGCAGAAGAAATATTCATGAAAAAAATATAAATACAAGTTTGGGAAGAAAATGCTCACACACACTTTAACAGCAGCAATGCAAACAGTGGGCCCACATTTGAGTTACTGAACACCATCAGTTTCCATGGACTTCAACAGGACATTTCATAGTTTGCAGGATTGGATCCAGTGTCTCTAAGTCTTGTACAACTGAGCATACTTTTTGGGCCTGATCCTGCAAATACTTATACACATGACTAACTTTATTCACATCCGTGCTCCCATGGAGCTCAGATATTTTTGTCAATTATTTTAAAACCTCTTAATCTATTTTATATTAATTATAAACTCTTTAATACTGCAGTGCAAGCACAATTAGTTCAAACTGATGACTGACATGAATAAAGCTTTTTATAAACTCCAAATGATATCAAACAGGCTAACTGTATTTGTGTTGTACAGCAAATGAGCCAAAAAAAAAATCTAGTGGAAAAAGACTACACCAATACAATATTTCTGTTTGAAAAATATACTTCTGAATTGATTACTAGTGTTAATATTAAAGAGACACAGTCAACTAAAAATCACATATTGCATAGAAGCAAATTTTATTATTTGTTATAATTATGTCTTAAAATCAAATATATTTGTCACTACTTATGCCCTATTTTTATCTTTTTGTATTTTTTTTTTTTTAGTTTGGACAATGAAAAATCAGCTAAGCCCATTTTTCTTTTCTTTCCAGCCAGTTTCACATTCAGGTTCTCAGTGCTGCAGCATTTGGATTTTGAACACTTCAGGGGAATATTTACATTCAAAAATATTGTTTTCTTTGGATTATCTTAATTGGAGAAGCCTATTTTTATTAGTCTTGGGTTTTATAAAGCTTACATATTTAATACAAAATTTAAAATTTGGCCCAAATTTAAATCGATGATGTCCCTTTAAACCAACTGTGAATACAGTTTTTTGTACATAGCTACAATGATATTAATCTTTTCTTTAGAAAACAAACATTCTGTACAGGAATGTGTGCACTTGTATCAGGACAATCACCACATATTAGCTCCTTTTTCAACTGCTATTTCCATCCTTTTGTTTTGACTTTTTAATTTCTGCATTGCAGATAGTTCTAGAAAAGATACCAGGAGATGAGCACCATACTCGTTGTAATTCCACATCATAATTAACTTTATAGCTGTTGATATTTTTCATAGCATTGCAAAATACATACAATTGCTTTCTGATATAGTATCCAGTAGACCATACCTTATTGTGCTTACCCAATAGTATTCTATCTTCATATCCATATGATGGTTAAATCTGTAAGGTTTTTCTTATCTGATCTTAGAGCCCCAAGCATTTATTTCAGGAACAATCCCATATTTTTCCTGCTTGCTATTAAGGCTGGAACATTGGAAGCCCTCCCATATGCCTATGTCTACACTACCACTTATGCTGGTATAATTTATGTTGGTCAGGGGTGTGAATAATCCACCCCCCAAGCGACATACGTTACATCAACAGAAGCGCCGGGGTGGACAGCGCCTTGTTGGTGGGAGAGCTTCTCCCACTGACCTAGCTACTGCCACTCATTGGGGGTGGATTAATTAAATCAATGGGAGAGCTCTCTCCTGTTGGCTTAGAGTGGCTACATATTTCATAGATAAAGTTTTATATCTGTTTTTCAATTTTTTTGGTTTAGCCTCTTACTTTAAAAACATCTAAAAAAATACCCTGACATGATGATGCCATAAATACCTCCACCATCTGGTATAACACTGTTTGACAAATATCTGATAGTAATCCATGTAGATATTAATCTGATACTCAGTGGGTACATCCTGTCCAGAATGCCGAACTGACTGAGATTATCCATCACCTCTCTCCCTGAAATGCCAACATCCAAGGAACTGACTCAAATTACATAAACTGTTAGCAAATACTTTTCAACAGAGGCACAAGGGAAGAGCAAAAGCGTGGCCTTGCTTCCACCTGCCCTTACTCACCTTCTCATGCTCATGCATTATGGTTAACCAGAACCTGTCTATAATGGTGACATAGTTTAGTTAGACCTAAAATTGACATTAAAGTCCATGTAATTCTTTCTTTAAAATAATTTTGATTGTTCTAAATTACAAATAATAAAAATATAAATAACGATTTATTGTACTTTCCCTCTAAGAAAAACTAATGTCCGTACATGAGTAACATACTGGCTGGAAATCTGTGCAGTGAAAAATCTGTGTAATCCACAGATGGCATTGTTCCTCTCAGAAAATATTTTTCCCAAAGAATGGGCCAAATTTTGAAGAATTCTCACCAAACAGCTACATATTCTTGCAGGACTAATGAACCCTCATGAGGATTCTCCCAAAAGCTAAGTGCCTAGGCCTGACGATCAGTATTCTCATAGTTCTCCTTGGTCTAGTAGTTGAGCTGTCAGGGTGAACATCTCTCTATATTATCTATCTATGCATTAAATGACACTAAACGCCGTCCTATCTGGGCACCATCACGCTCCAGATCTCCATCGTTTGTGGGGATCATTTCCAGGAGTGAGGAGAGAAGATGATGGAGAGGAAGGATGGGGAGCTAGGAAGATAGCAGCTCATTGTTGCACTGGTTGCTCCTGCCACCAACATGCCCACATGATAGCTTGGTGCAAAGTTAATGCACAGTGGATCAGCCAGGAACGTATATGAGTTCCCAACCTACTCATTCAGTGAGGCCTCTTCTAAAGAGGTGTTTGGGGTGCAACAACAGTTGGCAAGGCCATGGAAATAAGGGAAGAGACAAACTGCCAGGGAGTGAGGTGGTGGAAGACAGTTAAGGGGCACAACACCTCCATATGGATGTCTCTGGCTTCCAGTGAGTCTTGGGGAAGCTTCAAGTTTTGGGACTTGAAACCTTTGCCACTCCAGAGAGAAGGGATGGTTCTGGCTTCTAACAGAGCTCAGAGAATCTTCAATTGCTATCCCTTTCAGAAGAATGGTAAGTAAATCCATGACTAAGTTTCTTCTCCCATACACAGGAATACCGAACCCATAAGTAGTTAATGGGGCTGCTCCTGCTTCCCTTGAAATCTGTGGGAGTCTTAGCATTGAATTCAGTGGGAGCTGGACTGGACCCAAAATTTGTACAGAATTTTGAACATAAGTGCAAAATATCACCATCATCAATAAAAGACACTTGGGAACTTCAATTCTCTATCAGATGATCTTTCCATTTCACTCCAAAATCAAAATCAAGAATGCATCTGGATTTGGTTTAATTTTTTTAGGAATATATGCTTAATGATCTGTGACAATTAGACAATTGTACAATCCCACTCTTCATCCCAAACACAAACTAATTACAAATCAGATTAGGCATTCAATTCATTTCATTTAGCACCAGGTTATGGTATCAAACAGTGAAGTGTAATTGGCTTACAACATCCTTTTTAAAGTTTGGACACAAAAATTGGAAACAGCTTTCCAGTAGTGGTCCCACCAATTAAGAGGTAATTATCAAATCCCTGCTCCTATTTGATAGCCAAGGATAGGCTAGTTTTTGTGAGCTGTCAGGCTGTGATTCAGCTCTTTAGCTGAAAGGATATTATACAAGTTTGACATGTCTTTTCTCTTATCTTAAATATTTTTCTAAACATTATAATAAACTAAAAGAGATTAATGATTTACTGGATGAGCCATCACTGGAAGTAACGAAAATACAAGATGTGCATTGACTGGTAGAGGATAGTGCATTACAAACTGTATTTAAACTCTGTAATCTGGTTTCTCTGATTATTTTTCTGATATAGAATGTGGGGTCAAGGTTAGGGGCTTTACAAAGAAGTTGTCCCAGGTATATTTTATAGGTACATATATTTTTATGGATGTCTTCTTGCATTGCTTTTCATAAGTAGCATATGGCTCATTGCAATTATACAGGTATCAGTAAGTCTTTGTTTGTTGGCTCTCAAGAAAATTATAAAAGGCATTTATTTTAGGATGGAAGGTACCCAAACCTTTTAAAGAGATTGAGGTTTGATTTGAAAATGGGTGAAATAAAAAACAACAACTGCAATTCAAAAGCACTCACTTAGAACAGAGAAGCATAACAACGGTAATGGGGCATAATGGAGGAAGTCCTACTGACTTCAATAGGAGATGGATAGTCCTCTTAAAATGTAGGTTCCCAGAGAATGACAGTAATGTGCTACATATGCATGGTGTACTTGGCATAAGACCATTATGCCATTTATCCCTAAATTATCCCTAAATGCTGGAATGCATTAATACATAGCTAAAATTCATTATGGGGAGGAAAAACATACAAATACAGCTGGCTAAATTCAGAAGCAATTCTAGAGTCTGTCTGGAGACAATTTAAGTTGAAGTAAATTACCAGGCCCCTCAAAGTGTACGTTTGCACATTACACCAACATAGACATCCTTTAGGCCCCCTTAGACATACTTACTTATTTAGACTCCTTCAGACTCAGAGACCACATTCAGAGGTGTTCTGTAATTGTGGGTGGGTATCTTCTCAATGATCCTCACATACCCACTCTTCTAATGCCAAAGGGAGTCTAAGTGAGTGTAGTTTACATACCAAAAAGCTGGAAGGTGTAATTTATAATGATCCTAACCTACTTTAACTTAAACCTTCTGCTGAATGCTCAGGGTGAAATCTTGGCCCCACTGAAGTCAATGGAAGCTTTGCCACCCTCAATATGTAAATCACATAGGATTTCACTCCCAGTATGTAAATTACACTTCCTTAGACTGTTACCTAATTCCCTTAGACTGAGAGTAGCTGAGAACGAGTGTGAGTATGAGGTGTTCTTTCTTATATATTATCCAGTCTGAGTTAAACATCACCTGAACGTGACCTGTTAGAATCCAAAGCAAATCGCTTTGTAGATCTTATTAAGAAAAGAGCTGGAGAAGCTAAAACTCCCCTTTTTACAGGAGGGCTTCCCAAGGGAGAAAACATCTTTATTCTATGAACTAATACATTAAGTTTCACAAGGGCTGTTTTCTGAATTTAGTTGAGCTTGCAAGCCTGCTTTACTCGCCCACATCAAGAAATTTCTGAAGCGAATCCTGACCCTGAACAAATATTGAGACAAATTTTCAAATTTGGGCGCATGATTGCATCTGCAAACTGTGTGTACATTTCTGTTTTGTCAGAAGTCCCAGCTCTATGCATATCTAAAGGGTTTTATGCCTTCAAATGAGGTATTTCCTAAATACCAGTTTGTTTGTGTAATTACCCAGTGTGTGATGCACAAATTGAATCTTATCATAGATATATTAAGGAATTGCATCTTTGTTAATTTGAGAATGACAAATAGGTGGCTTAAAGAGAAATCAGCTGTTAAATCACATTCTAATCTGAAGCCAGTTGCTTTAGATCCAAATTTTGAGACATTTACTCATGTGAAATAGTACTTTACTCCCAGGGCCGGTGCAAGGATGTTTCACACCCTAGGTGAAACTTCTGCCTTGAGCCCCCCCCCCCCGCAACCCTGCCCTGAGGCGCCCCCCCGCTGCAGCTCTCCCCCTCCACCCTGAGGCGCCCCCCCGTGGCAGCTCCCCACCCCCCCACCCTCCGTCCTGAGGGCCCCTCCCGCCCCAACTCACCCCTGCTCCACACACTAGCACACCGTTGCTTCACTCCTCCCACCTCCCAGGCTTGCGGTGCCCATCAGCTTAGGCGCCACAAGCCTGGGAGGCAGGAGAAGTGAAGCAGCCACGGCGTGCTCATGGAGGAGGCGGGGCAGGGGTGAGCTGGGGCGGGGAGTTCCCCTGCATGCCGCCCCCTCCCTTACTTGCTGCAGGCAGCCCTCCCCGTGCTCCCCTGCCCCAGATCCCTCTGCCTAAATGCCGGTGGCGACCGGGGTGGCCGAAGATCCAGCCGCCGCGGTCGCTGCCGAAGAAAATGGTGCCCCCCAAATCCCAGTGCCCTAGGTGACCACCTAGGTTGCCTAAATGGTTGCACCAGCGCTGCTTACTCCTCCAGTCGGTCAATGGGACCACTCCTGGAGTCCTGGAGTAAGTACCTACTGAACAGGAGTAAGAGTTTAAATCTGGCCCACTTGTCTTAACTGCTCTGAACTTACTAAAAATCAGGTATCCTTGATATTTGGTTTAGGAGAGCAATGTAATAGCACAATAATAAAGGCCCTGTGATAATTTAATTACCATAATGCCAATCATAAACATGTACTTTCAAGATGTCATTTTAATCTTAATGACTTGTCATTGAAAGATTTGTCTCTTTTTTCCTTTTAATTGCAATCTAATATTTTTAAAGACATTGTTACAATTGTTATTTAAGTCAACATCATTTTTGGCAGTTTATACGAAAGGAAAAAGGAGAGGATTTTTCAAAAATGGGAGACTAAACTTAAGCTCTTAACGGACACTTAGATATGTACCTACCCAAATTAGCTGCCTACGAGTGTCAGATTAAGTGCATAAATATAAATCTGTATTGGCTAGCTTCAGGTACCCAGATTTGAAAACTAGGCTCATTACTTTTAAACATGTTTAATTAATATGCTGCTATTGTATTCATAATATGGCAAGTTTAAAATACATTGGAAGAATGTTATTTGAGTGCTTGATTTGTCAACCTAAAAGTTAGGAAATGCCAGAATTAAGGTTCTCTATGTAACCTTAATTTGGTCCCCTTGTGTTTTAATTACATGATCACATACTGTTCTTTTCACAGGACCCTTATCTCATTCAATGTACAGGATGGATGGTGCTCCGGGTGCAAGGCAGCTATTCAATATTTCTTATTACCTCCATAGTTTAATGTGTGGCTGTTGGCCTACCTTACTCACATGATCCAAAACTTGCAATTAATACAGAATTATTAATTTCCTCATGCTCTTTTCTATGGCACTCATCCCCATAGTATCCAAGTGTTTCAGAAATATTCATGAATTTATCTTCACAACTCCCATGCAAAATGAGAGAGGAGTACTATCCCCATTTTCCAGGCAGAGTGGCTGAGCCAAGAGGACAAAGTAACTTCACTAATCCAATTTACAGCATCAGTAGCAGAGCCAGCATTACAACTCAGAACTCCTGATTTCCAAACCTGTGTTCATGCTGCCCAACTGCCAGAGCTGCTGAGCATCCACAGCTCCCACTGACTTCAGTTGCAGTTGTCTCAGGTTGTGTACTCAGAAAGTGAGGAACATTCATTTAGTGAAGTTTTAGTAAAAAGTTGCAGAGACCTGGATAGAATCTAATTCTGAGTTGTGATTCACTTGCCTTAATCACAAAAGCATGCTTTTTCTTCTCATCTCATTTCTTGCAGAAGTTGGAAGGTGTGTAGTGAATGCGACAGGGTCTTATAGTTGATAGCCTCTGTCACTACACAACTCTCATTCACTCACTGAGCACCATCCATCCTGTGCACTAAATGAAGCAAGGTCCCGTGAATAAAAATAATATGTGATAATGTCATTAAAGATTGAATCAAAATGTAAATACCCAAGGGAGCGGAATTTAGAAAATGCTGGAATTAAGATTGCCCAGGAGACCTGAATTTCGAGTGCTTGACTTTGCTGCCTGAGGACCTTTACTTTAATGTAGTTTCCCCCACTTTTTAATTTCCAGGTATTTGTTTAAAAGGCAGAGCCAAATTCTATTATGAGAAACTGACAACATCGCCACCACGTACCAGCAACAACATTCTGCACAGGTGTTACATGTTAAGCTACAAGACAAACTACATTAGCTGGAGAAAACTGTTACCCTGTGTGAATCAGGCCACACAAAAATCAACACAAACTCAGAAACAGGGTTTCATGCACAAGTAATCTTGCTTTTTCAGACGGCATATAGAAGGCCCAAGATATGACATGCTCTTTTTGAGAGGCAGTGTGGCTACCGGGATGGGACTTGGATTCTAGGCTCAGGTTGTGTGGCCTCTCAGTGAAGTGAGAGTCCTTGCTTAATGAGGCTCAGTCTATACTAGTTATGTTGGTATAATTACATTGCTCAGGGATGTAGGTCTACACTGGGGAGGGGGGAGTCGACCTAAGATACAGAACTTCAGCTACGCTAATAACGGAGCTGAAGTCAGGGTATCTTAGGTCAATTTATCTGGCCGTGAGGATGGCAGAGATTTGACTGCTGCCACTCCCCCCATCGACTCTGCTTCCGCCTCTAGCGCGCAGTGGAGTTCTGGAGTCGACGGCAGAGTGATTGGGGATCGATTTTATCACGTCTACACTAGACACGATAAATCGATCCCCAATAGATCAATCACTACCTGTTGATTCGGCAGATAGTGTAGACATACCCATAGTGATGTAGTTATACCGACCTAACCCCCAGTATAGACAGTGCTATGTCGATGGGAGGGCTTCTCCTGTCAACATAGCTACAGCCTCTTAGGGAGGTGAAGTACCGGTGACGACTGGAGATGCTCTCCCATCAATGTAGGTAATGTCCTGTAAGTGGAGACAAGGCCTAAAATTAAGGGGCTAGAGTTACTAGCATAAGCTAAAAGTTATAAGTCTGAAACTCAGGGTCTCCTGGCTCCCAGAACAGGGCACCCTCCCCTAAGCTAAAGGATATTTTAATAGCGGATAGGTAGCAGCTGTAGGAGGAGGATGCAGATAATCCATTTTGTCTGTGCTTCATCTGGAGTTTGACCTCTGTGTGACATGCTGAAGTGAGACCTCCAGGTGGGTGCATACAAAGAATGTGGATAGTTTTTGGGATGTTTCCAAGAACAAGGTGTACTGTGCCAACCACAGATAGGAGATAGTGATTTTTGAATTTTCATAACCCAACCATATCTGAATGGATTACCATGAATCTAGAAAGGAGACATTAGAGCTCTTCATAGAAACAATTGCATCAATTGTTATGGTGGAAAGTGTTACTCAGCCTTACTACAGGTTAAGACTATAGTGATTCACATTGATCTATTGATTATATATCTGCACCGGGAGAGACACTGCACTCTAAAGGTGATTCACCTCAAGGGATGCCAGGCAGCGGTATCACGGTCTTTCTTCCTTCAGGATTTCTGATGTGGGAGGGCAGTTTTAATTTCTGCTGAGGACTCTATAGGAGTCCTACTAGCATACACTGCTGAGAGGATATGCTGAATCAGTGAACTCTCTCTCATTCCCCCTTTCTGGCTGGTACTTTTCACGTCATCTCCTTTCCACTGCTGCATCCTTTCCACCTCACTAAACATTTTGCCACTGGGGCCCTGCACCTGGATTTCTGCCAGCTTCAACTGGCAGAAACCTAAACTCGATCTATCTGAGTCTGAAAAGAGAAAAATAAAATAAATTATGACTGAAGTATATAAAATAATGCATGAACAGAGAAAGCAAGCTGAGCATTGCTAAAAATTACTGTTTTCCATAATATCAGAACAAAATTGCACTCAAAGGAAATTTAAAAGGCAACAACACTTAAAATGGATAAAAGGGGAAAACTTTAATCACACAATATATAATCACTGGAACTCACTGCCACAGGATATTGGCAAATAGTTTAGTAAGAGTTAAAAGAAAGATTGATCACATTTATACTAAAACAGGAAAAAATAAAAGTAGCATCTGCCATTATATGACCTAGGATAAAACTTCAAGAGCTACCAATAAACATACTTCAAGAAGTACAGTGATCACTCTTTGGGATCAATAGGAAATTTCCTTCCATTGCTTAATATTACACATTTAGGTGCATGATGGGGTTTTAAGCCTTTCCCTGAAAATTTGAACACTGGTTACTGATAGTGACAGGATACTGGACAAGACAGCACTTTGGTCTCCTTAGCTATGAAAATTTCCATGTTCTTATTCTTTCTGTGTTTGGGTTAGCATCTTCTCTACACTACAGAACAGCACTCCTCAGAGACTAGTACCTGAAAAGATTCTAAGTGCAAGATCAAAATACCCTGGCTGGCACATTTTGTGACTCACCAAACATCAGTCTCACTATATTTTGAGACGATCCACCTTCCTGATACAGATAAGACTTTTCAATTCTGATATTAAGGCATGTCAGACTATAAAGTCACTGAAATCAAGCCATACAAAATGCTTATACTTTTTTAGTCTGATAGGAAGTTAACCTAATTCTGAAACATTGTGAAAGGAAAATAGGAAGAGTAGAAGCAGTTTATTTAGTTCATCTAAGAACTGGAGCATATTATATTTTCTTACTTTTAAAATATAAACTTAAACATCAAATTCAAATCTCAACAAAAAAGAATTGCTTACTCTTAATGCTGATTCTCAACCTCAGGCCCAACAATCTGGTTCTCTCTGTGACTGACACCCAAGAGCTACTGTCCTTCCATTCCTCTAAACATAATTGCCCCCAACTACAGTTTCCTCTCTGGTGCCAAATCTCCTACTGTGTTTCCATTACTTTCAGCCTACATGTGTTGGAGGAGACACACCCTATAAGGCTTTCATTGTGTTCTGGCCAGGGTGTAACACAATGGCTTACATACACAGTAATGAAAAGAAACAGGATTTGAACTGTATATTTGGTCTGCATGTTCCTTAGTAAATAGTGTAGGAATCTAGTAGAGTCAACAGAGCAAATAGAAAATTCACCAAACACTTCTTGGTTGCATAGATCCAGCTACATCAGCAAACAGAGTTGGCTTTAGTATTTGCTCCAGAACTGGAAAACATTTGGCCACAAAACCTATGTATCCCCACTCAAAAAAAAAAAAAAAAAGGACAGATTCCCATTTCACTCTCTCAACCCCTCCCTCTTGACTCTTTCCCACCATGATCACAGCCCACTCTGTACTAATGTGAATCAACACCATAAAATCAGTTTTTACAAATATCTAAAGTAAACCTGTGCCCTGGAAAATTGGGAATAGCCTAAAATAAACTGAGATTCTAGGCCCACCAGGTGGAGGATTAAATGTGCATTCCAAAGAAATTTAGAATTTATATTTTTGCACTTTACAAATATTATCTATGTATTTCCCACAACCCCTGTGTGAGGTTGGTAAAGTATTATTAGCCCCAGTTTGCAGAAGTGGAAGCTGACTCACCAGAAAGTTATGGCCAACATTATCAAATGTGGGGGTATAAAATTAAGCACCTAAATCCAGATATCAATCTTTAGGCACCTCGATTTGAAAATTTTGGCCCATGTAACTTGACAAAGGCCACAGATGGAATCAGAGCTGTGACTGGACTCATTCCCTTCCTGTGTGCAATTATGGTTTCCCATGTTTAAGAAAGATGAATTCAACCTGAAACAGATGCAGAGGCCTACTAGGATGACCCGAGGAATGGGAAGACTACCTTATGAGAGGAGACTCAAAGAGCTTGGCTTATTTAGCCTAACCAAAAGAAGGCTGAAGGGAGATATGATTGCTCTCTATAAATACATCAGAGAGGTAAATACCAGGGATGGAGAGGACAAATGGATATAAACTGGCCATCAACAAGTTTAGTCTCGAAATTAGATGAAGGTTTCTAACCATCAGAGGAGTGAAATTCTGGAACAGCTTTCCAAAGGGAGCAGTTGGGGCAAAAATCTTAACTGGCTTCAAGACTGAGTTTGATAAGTTTATGGAGTTGATGGTATGATGGGATTGCCTACATTGGCATGTAGCCCATCGGTGACTGCCAGTAGCAAAAATCTCCAATGGCCGAAGACAGAACACTACATGGGAAGGGCTCTGAGTTACTACAGAGAATTCCTTCCCAGGTATCTGCCTGGTGGGTCTTGCCCACACGCTCAGAATCTAACTGATTGCCACATTTGGGGTCAGGAAGGAATTGTTCCCTGGGTCAGATTGGCAGAGAACCTGTGGGGAGGAGAGGTTCACCTTCCTCTGCAGCTTGGGGCATGGGTCACTTGCAGGTTTAAACTAGTGTAAATGGTGAATTCTTTGTAATTTGAAGTCTTTCAACTATGATTTGAGGACTTCAGTAACTCAGCCAGAGGATAGGGTCTATTACAGGAGTGGGTGGCTGAGGTTCTCTGACCTGCAATGTCCAGGAGGTCAGACTAGATGGTCACAATGGTCCCTTCTGACCTTAAAGTCTCTGAGTAGTCCACTACGCTATGCCACCTCTCATACTACTGACCTGCTGTTCCTTGCAGCCATAGACATAAATGAACCTACTCCTATGCAGACAGCTGGCTGATAGGGAGCTTGTTGGTAAGGTCTATCAGTGGTAACATGGATGATGCTGCCTATTTCCTTTGTAATAATTCATAATTCGGCTCTGCTAACAACCACCTAACACTAAACCTGTTATGACAGTTTTGGAGGAGAATTACCATTGTGAGTGACAGGAATTAAGCCCCGAGAATGAATTAACACCACTAGTGGTGATTAAATAGTGCATGGAAAATAAAGAGGTTCTATAGTTCTGAAGGTTTGATTAATACAGCAGTGAGTAGCAAATAAATACACAAGAACAGTATATTAAGAAGTAAGGTCCTGTGCTTAGGTGCTAGCCTGGGACTTGGGAGACCCATGATAAATTCTCTGCTGCACCATAGGCTTCCTGTATGACCCTGGATAAGTCTTGTAGCATGCTCTCTCATACACTACATCCTTATAGCAAGAAAAGTAATGGGCATGGGAAGTGTATAAATACAAACCTGAGATCTGAATAGGAGATCAGAAGCCACATTGAAATACCTGAGGAGGGCAGTCTATTTAAAAGAAAGAATACTCTTTAATTTGCACGATGAATGAGCAAATACTTTGCAGTTGTTTGAATAATCAAACCCTGACTCCTGCAGCCTTGTTTTAGATGAGTTTGTTATTGGTTCTGATAGCTTTCCAATATTTTCATGTAAGTGCCTAGATTTTCTTGTAATGTACCATACTACTGTACCGACAATTGTCTGGTCATTCCAGTAAAAAAAAAACCCCTCTAGTTAGCTAAGAGAAACCTTTTGCCCTTGTTGAATTAATCATGCAAAGAAAATTATAAGATAAGCACTCTGAAATCATTATGCTTTATGCAACTTTAATCTGTTTGGAACTATCCCATGAAAAAGTCTTTGGTTTTATAAAAAAAACCAGTACTCCAATTTCTATTAATCAGACATTCAGGTCTCAAAACACCTCATAAGCATGTAGAAGCAGTCATTATAAATACATACAGCACAGACTATTCTCTTCAAAATCTTCACCTACACTTTGCAATCTCTATCTAACTAAATCATCATGAAAAGTGCTACTCTCTTGTAAGAATTTCTGGGGCTCCAATCAAGTTTTGATGAGCATAAGCCACTACCTAATACACAGTGTTTCTAGACACAGAGTTTTTATATTAACCAGAGTTTGTGTTAAGCATGAAATAAGTGTATTTGATTTTTGGAGCAGCACAGTCTATCCATGTGTAAAATAGTCTGTAGCTAATGTGAAGAATAAGCAGATTAAACTCTCTCTTGTTTCCGTCTGTCCGCCTCATAAATTTGTTTTATTGATAATTGTTTAAGAAATACCTCAGTTTATATATGTTATGCAAACACTGCAAAAATTATAGTTGTGATGTCAAAAGACCAGGCGACATCTGAAAAGTGCTTTATTGTGGTTATTATTTTTCTTTTAATCAGAGTCTGAGCTTATTAAATGGGAAAGAATCACCATGGCTACTGGTGACTAATTTGTGTTCATTGTGTCCCCTTCGCATATTTGAACTCTTTTATATCTAGTCATGGAAATCTCCTCGTCATATCACACACTTTCAGGATTTCAATTATTTTTCAGAATTCTGGTTAAGGGGAATTATTTATCAAAAGCTACTCTTTCTAGATCACAGAGGCTTAGCAATTACAGGTCAGGTAAAATCTGGATCTGAACAGGAATGAAGAAATTAATAAAGAACTGATTCTTGTTTTGGTAAAGACAAAGTTTAGCTCTGATTCTGACCCTCACACCATGTAGCCCAATTGAAGTCCAAGGGCTACACTGGTGCTAAACTAGTATGAGATCAGAATCAGACCCAGAATGTTTAGTGCCATCAGAACTTGGCACTTAAACAATATGAAATACAATTACATCAAAGATCATTTTTATTTTGTAATATGTGTTTTCCTACAAATGTTATTTTTACATCTTCAGCGTGCTACAAGCTAATGGGTCAGACACCACTGAAACAGCAGCTAACATGTTGGCAATTCATAGGTCTCAAACTTTCTCCAGATGTTATTGGCCCCTGGCTACACTACAGGTTTCCTAGAGGAAATGCCCAGAGGCACCCTCAAGTGGAGTAGAACTGCCATAACATCTCCAAAGTCACCCCTCTTCTATCTCTTGGCACAGAGGCTATTCTAAGAAGAAAGAGGATATGGTTAGGGTATGCCAATGATCTGGAAAGCCTCAGGGTTATCGCTGTCCCTAGGCAGCCGCAGGACCCAGAGATCTTAAAGTGTCTTTAAAAAACAGTGGCCCCACCCCAAGGGTCTTGTACCAAATACAGCTCTGCTGGGCTAGAGGATCTAGGCCCAAGTCGCTTTCTTTAAAACAATCCAACTAGGCTCAGGATGAGAATAGGTCAGTTGCTCTAACAGGATTAAACTCTAGAACATTTTTAGAAAAAACAAGTATCAGAGGGGTAGTTGTGTTAGTCTGGATCTATAAAAAGCAACAAAGAGTCCTGTGGCACCTTATAGACTAACAGACGTATTGGAGCATAAGCTTTCGTGGGTTCACTCATGAAAGCTCATGCTCCAATACGTCTGTTAGTCTACAGGGTGCCACAGGACCCTTTGTCGCTTTTTAGAAAAAACAGTTAACGTTATGTCCCATCCATACTAGCCAACTGCATTATCAGTAGCCATTTAAAAACAAACACGCTTAAGACGGTTTCCTTACACTGAGGGAAACAACCATAGATTAGCCCTTAGTATCTTTTCCCCCATTGGCTTCCACAGCATTCAGAGTCACAGAAAAGAAGTTAATAAAAAAAGTACAAAAATTCAAAACTTTCAACTAAAACTACTAACTGGCCCCTTGAAAAAGAGGACAAAACAGAATTAATAATAGACAAAGCCTTTCATCTCTCATTTCCTTTCTGATTTCTGTCTAGTGCCTAGTGGAAATATTTCCTCAAAACAAAGGACACACCAACTGGCACTATTTGGGATCCTTTTTGGCATAGCAGCAAAAAGGTACAAGACTGAGTGGGTCTGGAGACTGAGTGGGTCTCTCACCAATAAGGCAGAGATATATTGTCTAACAGGATTCTGTGGAAGTTGCTGACCATGCTGTACCTTTTTTTTTTGGAAGAATCGATTTCAGTCTCCAGGGCCATCAGTTTCATCAGCAATTCATCTATACACAAATATTTTAAAATAACAAAGACACAAACAGCAGAAAGGCTCCTATGGCAGGAAGTCATTACTACAAAACATTTGCTTTCAGAATAAAACCAATTAGTGTGCAATATTGCAAACATTTAAAGTAAAAATTATTTTCTTCACTCTCAGAGTCATTATTATGTTCTGAGGGGATATAGACTCATAGACTCCAGGACTGGAAGGGACCTCGAGAGGTCATCGAGTCCAGTCCCCTGCCCTCATGGCAGGACCAAATATTGTCTAGACCATCCCTAATAGACATTTATCTAACCTACTCTTAAATATCTCCAGATGGAGATTCCACAACTTCCCTAGGCAATCTATTCCAGTGTTTAACTACCCTGACAGTTAGGAACTTTTTCCTAATGTCCAACCTAAATCTCCCTTGCTGCAGTTTAAGCCCATTGCTTCTTGTTCTATCATCAGAGGCTAAGGTGAACAAGTTTTCTCCCTCCTCCTGATGACACCCTTTTAGATACCTGAAAACTGCTATCATGTCCCCTCTCAGTCTTCTCTTTTCCAAACTAAACAAACCCAATTCCTTCAGCCTTCCTTCATAGGTCATGTTCTCAAGACCTTTAATCATTCTTGTTGCTCTTCTCTGGACCCTCTCCAATTTCTCCACATCTTTCTTGAAATGCGGTGCCCAGAACTGGACACAATACTCCAGTTGAGGCCTGACCAGCGCAGAGTAAAGCAGAAGAATGACTTCTCATGTCTTGTTTACAACACACCTGTTAATGCATCCCAGAATCATGGTTGCTTTTTTTGCAACAGGATCACACTGTTGACTCATATTAAGCTTGTGGTCCACTATGACCCCTAGATCTCTTTCTGCCATACTCCTTCCTAGACAGTCTCTTCCCATTCTGTATGTGTGAAACTGATTGTTCCTTCCTAAGTGGAGCATTTTGCATTTATCTTTATTGAACTTCATCCTGTTTACCTCAGACCATTTCTCCAATTTGTCCAGATCATTTTGAATTTTGACCCTGTCCTCCAAAGCAGTTGCAATCCCTCCCAGTTTGGTATCGTCCGCAAACTTAATAAGCGTACTTTCTATGCCAACATCTAAATCATTGATGAAGATATTGAACAGAACCGGTCCCAAAACAGACCCCTGCGGAACCCCACTTGTTATACCTTTCCAGCAGGATTGGGAGCCATTAACAACTACTCTCTGAGTACGGTTATCCAGCCAGTTATGCACCCACCTTATAGTAGCCTCATCTAAATTGTACTTTCCTAGCTTATCTATAAGAATATCATGCGAGACCGTATCAAATGCCTTACTAAAGTCTAGGTATATCTATACACAAATATTTTAAAATAACAAAGACACAAACAGCAGAGAGGCTCCTAATGAGGAAGTCATTACTACAAAACATTTGCTTTCAGAATAAAACCAATTCGTGTGCAATATTGCAAACATTTAAAAGTATAAATTATTTTCTTCACTCTCAGAGTCATTATTATGTTCTGAGGGGATATAGACTCATAGACTCCAGGACTGGAAGGGACCTCGAGAGGTCATCGAGTCCAGTCCCCTGCCCTCATGGCAGGACCAAATATTGTCTAGACCATCCCTAACAGACATTTATCTACTAGACATTTATGACTAGAATTTTCTTTAAAAAGTAAGTAGCGAGCAGTAAGAAAGCAAAACACCAACACACCAATCTCTCTGACCATGGAGCAACTGAACATTGTATCCACAGAAGCAAAAGCTATCCTCGAATACATCCTTTTATCAAATAAGGGCAGACACTGAGAGATTGGAAATTTAATTTGTCAGAGCTTCTCCTTTCTGTCCAAGAAAATGCCATAGTTGTGGACAGAATTCTAAGCTTCAGTGGTTAGAATTTGTGGAATGCATGCTAACTTACCCCAAATAGAGTTCAGAAACAGGGGGTTGAATTCTGTCATCAAAGGTAGACTTGGAAGCCTTAGCTAACATCTTGCAACAGTTACTTCACGCAGAGAGATAATTATGAGTATTGGGTAAATCTTCGAAACATGAAACATTAATAGAGTCAATCAGCCATGCCATTGTGGACCATGAAAGGAACCCACAGAAACAGGGTCACACAGAATGAAAACAGTGGAAGAGTCAATAAATGGAATCCTTACATCTGATAAGCAAATTGAAAATACAGAAAACCTGCTGAACAAAAGACAAAGATGACGTATCCAAAAGAAACAAAAAATACTCAATACTGATGGAAAAACAAAAATTTATATATACTACACATACTCATGAAAACAAAGAGAAAGGGATTCTGCTGAACAAATCCTAGTTATACACAAACTTGTTGAACATAATTTAGCAACAGTCAGATATACAGTACAGATCCATTTACGCACTAATCCGCTTAACACACAGTAGTGCCATGCCTCCCAGTGCTACCTATTTAACATGCAAGACTCGTTAACACGCAGTACAGGAACTTGCTAAGTAGCACTACGGATTTGCTCACTAACTCACTGACACAGAAATCGACAGAAAGTGCAGAGCGGAAACGTGTTGTATGTCTTTACCACTGATGGGGGGGGAAGGGGCAGCAACGTTAAAGCTGCCACACTTTAAGGACAGTCCTTTGCTACGGCAGAGCTGGGCTACCGACAGTGGAGGGGGGCGCAACATTAAAGCGCTGCTGTGGCAAAGGACCCTGCAGCGCCTTAAGGTCCCTTCCCCTTTTGCCCCACTTTGGCCACCGACGGGCAGGGGGGCAAAGGGAGCAGCTGCCTCAGGTCTGGTGATTTAAAAGGGTCTGGGGATCCAGACATTGCTACCGCAGCAGCGGCATCCGGCGCCCCGGGCCCTTTAAATCACCATGGGAACCCTAGGCCGTGAAGACCAGGCAGCCTGGAAGGGCTGGCTGGGGGATGCTGACTCCTAGCCCTGCCCTTCCACGTGAGGCCCCACCCCTTCTGGGGGCCAGAGCCGCCCCAGGCCCGTACCAGTAAGTGTCCTGAGTTACTTTCACCCCTGTGTAGTAATAATAATGTTTTTATTAGATTACACATTTGAATTTATATTCTTGCAAAGCGCTGTTAACAGATAGTGTCATAAACAGACAGTTAAGGGTTAGTGTCTCTTTTACCTGTAAAGGGTTAAGCAGCTCAGTGAACCTGGCTGACACCTGACCAGAGGACCAACGGGGAGGACAAGATACTTTCAAATCTTGGTGGAGGGAAGTCTTTGTTTGTGCTGTTTGTTTTGTTTGTTGTTCGCTCTTGGGGCTAAGAGGGACCAGACGTATACCCAGACTTGCCCAATCTTTCTGAATCAGTCTTTCATGTTTCAAAATTGTAAGTATAGCCAGGCAAGGCGGATTAGTCTTATGTTTGTTTTCTTAACTTGTAAATGTGTCTTTTGCTGGAAGGATTTTTACCTCTGTTTGCTGTAACTTTGAATCTCAGGCTAGGGGAGGGAAGTCCCTCTAGTCTATATGAATCTGAGTACCCTGTAAGCATTTTCCATCCTGATTTTACAAAGATATTTTTTACTTTTTTCTTTCTTTAATTAAAAGCTTTCTTTTTAAGAACCTGATTGATTTTTCCTTGTTTTGGAATCCAAGGGATTGAGTCTAAACTCACCAGGGATTGGTGGGGGGAAAAGGAAGGGAATGGTTAATTCCTCTTTGTTTTAAGATCCAAGGAGTTTGGATCGGTGTAGCTTCCCAAGGCAACCCAGGGAGGGGAAAGTCTGGGGTGGGGGAAGAGGAGGGATGGTCTATTTCTCCTTGTTTTAAGACCCAAGGGGTTTGGGTCTTGGGTTCCCCAGGGAAGGTTTTGGGGGAACAGAAGTGTGCCAAACACTATATTTTTGGCTGGTGGCAGCGTACCAGATTTAAGCTAGTAATTAAGCTTAAAAGTGATCATGCTGATCCCCACTTTTTGGATGCTAAAGTTCAAAGTGGGGGAAAAACCTTGACATGGTGAGCAGTGTTGGGATTTCTAGGACCCAAAAGCCAGTAGGATTTTTTTTCTCTCCTTTCTAGCTGCTTGGAAAGCAACCTGAGGGCAGAGGTGTTAAGTTTTTTTAATAAGGGTCTTTGTAAGAGGAGGCTTCAAGCTGTGAGCCAGCAGACAGCCAGCAAAAGGCATTTACAAGTGAATTGTTTTCTTTCTTTCTAGCTCTCGGGTATAGCTAGTTAGAAAATCTCTGTTAACCAAGCAGCCTGAGCTGCAGAGGGGTGCGGGCAGCACAAGAAAGCAGAAAAATGAGTGCCAAGAAAGCAGTTAAACAGCAAATGGCTAGGCTGGACACAGAAGAAAAAGCCACAGAGGCTGCCCACAGAAGAGCTATAGAGATGAAAGAAAAAGAGCTGGAAATGAAAGAAAAAGAGCTGGAGATCCAAAGGGAGGCCCACCAGCAGGCCCTGGAATTAGCAAAGGCTAAGCCAGATGTTCCAGCCAACCCTAACAACCCTTCTCCAGGTACTGTTTCCAATCCCAGAAAATTCCCCACCTACAAGGCAGGTGATGACACTGAGGCCTTCTTAGAAAATTTTGAAAGGGCCTGCCTTGGGTACAACATCTCTACAGACCAGTACATGATAGAACTGAGGCCACAGTTCAGTGGACCCTTAGCAGAGGTCGCGGCTGAAATGCCTAAGGAACACATGAACGATTATGAACTTTTTCAAACCAAGGCCAGAATCAGAATGGGGCTAACACCTGAGCATGCCCGTCCGTGGTTCAGAGCCCTAAGGTGGAAACCAGATGTGTCATTCACCCGACACGCCTACCACATTGGAAAGAATTGGAAAGCCTGGATATCAGGAGCAAATGTTAAATCTCTGGACAAGCTTGTCCCTCCTAACGCAAATGGAACAGTTCTTAGAGGGTGTTCCTGAGGAAATAGAAAGGTACATCCTAGATGGGAAGCCCAAAACTGTAATCGAGGCGGGGGAGATTGGAGACAGATGGGTGGAAGTGGCAGAAAAGAAAAAAGCTACTAGCAAGGGGAGCGACTATCAGAGGGGGCAAACAGAAAATAAACCCTATCGCCGGAGGCAACCCAAGACCCCACCTACAACCCAAGGAAAGCCCCAGACACCCTATTGTCCCACCTCACCAGTCTCCAGCAATCCACCTCGGCCCAGTGACCAGTCAGTTGAGCGATGCTTTAAATGTAATGAACTGGGACATATAAAGGCCAACTGCCCCAAGAACCCCAACCGAGCGCAGTTCATTACACCACCATCACCCCAAAGATCCCCAGGCCCAGATGCCTCTCAAATACCCTCAGAGCGAAGGGAAACCTTGAGAGTGGGCGGAAAGAAGATTATTGCGTGGAGAGACACAGGGGCACAATTGTCAACTATCCACCAATCCTTAGTGGACCCCAAATTCATCAACCCAGAGGCCCAAGTGACAATTTACCCATTCATGTCAAAATCTGTAAACTTGCCTACAGCTGAACTGCCTGTCCAGTACGAGGACTGGTCAGGAATGTGGACTTTTGCAGTCTATGACAATTATCCCATCCCCATGTTACTGGGGGAAGACTTGGCCAACCAGGTGAAGAGGGCCAAGAGGGTGGGAATGGTTACACGCAGCCAAGCCAGGCAAGCTTCCAGACCCATCCCTGTTCCTGAGCCGTTCACAAGGGCCCTGTCTGTGTTACCAGAGAACCAGACAGAGGTGGTGGACCCGGATCCCCTGCCAACGACGGCAACAGCCATAGTGCATCCAGTCCCAGAACTGGAACTGGAAAAGCAACCAGCACCGGAACCATTGCCAGCACTGACGCCAGCGCTTGCAAACCCATCTCCAACCCCAACGCCAGAGGGCGCCAGCGGGCCTGAACTGGCAGAAGCAGCAGACAACCCTACCCAAGAGGTTCAGCCAGAGCCTGAAATATCGCCTAGTGCACCAGCAGAAAGCAGTTCACCATCAACGAAAACAATCCATCACCTACACCACTTGCAGAGGGACCAAGCCCAAGTCCACAGTCTAAGGAGGAACTGGTGTCTCCAGCCTCAAGGGAACAGTTCCAGACTGAGCAGGAAGCAGATGACAGCCTTCAGAAAGCTTGGGCGGCGGCACGGAGCACCCCACCACCTCTCAGCTCTTCTAACCGATCCCGGTTTGTTGTAGAACAAGGACTCTTATACAAGGAGACTCTTTCTGGTGAACACCAGGAAGACTGGCTTCCTCAAAAACAGTTGGTAGTTCCAACTAAGTACCAGGGAAAGCTCTTAAGCTTAGCCCATGATCATCCCAGTGGCCATTCTGGGGTGAACAGAACCAAAGACAGGTTGGGGAAGTCCTTCCACTGGAAGGGGATGGGCAAGGACGTTGCTAATTATGTCCGGTCTTCTGAGGTGTGCCAACGAGTGGGAAAACCCCAAGACCAGGTCAAAGTCCCTCTCCAGCCACTCCCCATAATTGAGGTCCCATTTCAGTGAGTAGCTGTGGATATTCTGGGTCCTTTTCCAAAAAAGACCCCCAGAGGAAAGCAGTACATACTGACTTTTGTGGACTTTACTACCTGATGGCTGGAAGCAGTAGCTCTAAGCAACACCAGGGCTAAAACTGTGTGCCAGGCCTTAATAGACATTTTTGACAGGATAGGTTGGCCCTCCAACATCCCTACAGATTCAGGAACTAATTTCCTGGCAGGGACTATAAAAGATCTGTGGGAAGCTCATGGGGTGAATCACTTGGTTGCCACCCCTTACCATCATCAAACCAATGGCCTGGTGGAGAGGTTTAATGGAACTTTGGGGGCCATGATACGTAAATTCGTAAATGAACACTCCAATGATTGGGACCTAGTGTTGCAGCAATTGCTTTTTGCCTACCGGGCTGTACCACATCCCAGTTTGTGGTTTTCACCATTCGAACTTGTGTATGGCCACGAGGTTAAGGGGCCATTACAGTTGGTGAAGCAGCAATGGGAGGGGTTTACGCCTTCTCCAGGAACTAACATTCTAGACTTTGTAAGCAACCTACAAAGCACCCTCCGACACTCTTTAGCCCTTGCTAAAGAAAACCTAAAGGATGCTCAGGAAGAGCAAAAGGCCTGGTATGGTAAACATACCAGAGAGCATTCCTTCAAAGTAGGGGACCAGGTTATGGTTTTGAAGGCGCAGCAGGCCCATAAGATGGAAGTGGCATGGGAAGGGCCATTCACGGTCCAAGAGCGCCTAGGAGCTGTTAACTATCTCATAGCATTCCCCACCACCACCCTAAAGCCTGAAGTGTACCATGTTAATTCTCTCAAGCCCTTTTATTCCAGAGACTTAAAGGTTTGTCAGTTTACAGCCCAGGGAGAAGATGATGCTGAGTGGCCTGAAGGTGTCTACTACGAAGGAAAGTGTGACAGTGGCATAGAAGAGGCAACCCCTCTCCACAACCTTGGAACGTCTGCAGCGGCAACAGATCAAGAAGCTGTGCACTAGCTTCACCCCATTGTTCTCAGCCACCCCAGGACAGACTGAACCGGCATACCACTCCATTGACAAAAGTAATGCTCACCCAATTAGAACCCCACCCTACCGGGTGTCTCCTCATGCCCAAGCTGCTATAGAACGGGAGATCCAAAACATGCTACAGATGGGTATAATCCGCCCCTCTACCACTGCATGGGCATCTCCAGTGGTTCTAGTACCCAAACCAGATGGGGAAATACGCTTTTGCGTGGACTACCGTAAGCTAAATGCTGTAACTCATCCCGACAACTATCCAATGCCACGCACCGATGAGCTATTGGAGAAATTGGGACATGCCCAGTTCATCTCTACAATAGACTTAATCAAGGGGTACTGGCAAGTACCGCTAGATGAACCCGCCAAAGAAAGGTCAGCCTTCATCACCCATGCAGGGTGTATGAATTAAATATGCTTCCTTTCGGGCTGCGAAATGCACCTGCCACCTTCCAAAGACTCGTAGATGGTCTCCTAGCAGGACTGGGAGAATCTGCAGTTGCCTACCTCGATGAGGTGGCCATTTTTTCTGATTCAGGGGCAGAACACCTGGAACACCTGGAAAAAGTCTTTGAGCGCATCAGGCAGGCCGGACTAACTGTTAAGGCTAAAAAGTGTCAAATAGGCCAAAACAGAGTGACTTACCTTGAACACCAGGTGGGTCGAGGAACAATAAACCCCCTACAGGACAAGGTGGATGCTATCCAAAAGTGGCCTGTTCCAAAGTCAAAGAAACAGGTTCAATCCTTCTTAGGCTTGGCCGGGTTTTACAGGCAATTTGTACCACACTACAGCCAAACTGCTGCCCCATTAACAGACCTGACCAAAAAGACCCAGCCGAATGCAGCTAAGTGGACTAATAAGTGTCAAAAGGCCTTTACCCAGCTTAAGGCAACACTCATGTCTGACCCTGTGCTAAGGGCCCCAGACTTTGACAAACCATTCCTAGTAGCCACAGATGCATCTGAGCATGGTGTAGGAGCAGTTTTAATGCAGGAAGGACTGGATCAAAACTTCCATCCTGTCGTGTTTCTCAGCAAGAAACTGTCTGAGAGGGAAAGCCACTGGTCAATCAGTGAAAAGGAATGCTACGCCATTGTGTATGCCCTGGAAAAGCTACGCCCATACGTTTGGGGACGGCAGGTCCAGCTACAAACCGACCATGCTGCGCTAAAGTGGCTTCATACTGCCAAGGGAAACAACAAAAATCTGCTTCGATGGAGTTTAGCTCTCCAAAATTTTGATTTTAAAATTCAACACATTTCAGGAGCTTCTAACAAAGTAGCTGACGCACTCTCCCGTGAAAGTTTCCCAGAATCAACTGGTTAAAAATTGTCCTTAAAATGTAAAAAGTCTTGTAGTTTACATAATTAGTAGTATATGTAAAGGTGCATGTGTTTTATTAATCTGTTTATTCTAAAGTTCTAAGAAGAAATCACTGCCAGTGTGGTTCCACACTGTCTGAGATTTGGGGGGGCATGTCATAAACAGATGGTTAAGGGTTAATGTCTCTTTTACCTGTAAAGGGTTAAGAAGCTCAGTGAACCTGGCTGACACCTGACCAGAGGATCAATTGAGGGACAAGATACTTTCAAATCTTGGTAGAGGGAAGTCTTTGTTTGTGCTGTTTGTTTTGTTCGTTGTTCGCTCTTGAGGCTAAGAGGGACCAGACATACACCCAGACTTGCCCAATCTTTCTGAATCAGTCTTTCATGTTTCAAAATTGTAAGTATAGCCAGGCAAGGCGGATTAGTCTTATGTTTGTTTTCTTAACTTGTAAATGTGTCTTTTGCTGGAAGGATTTTTACCTCTGTTTGCTGTAACTTTGAATCTCAGGCTAGGGGAGGGAAGTCCCTCTAGTCTATATGAATCTGAGTACCCTGTAAGCATTTTCCATCCTGATTTTACAAAGATAATTTTTACTTTTTTCTTTCTTTAATTAAAAGCTTTCTTTTTAAGAACCTGATTGATTTTTCCTTGTTTTGGAATCCAAGGGATTGAGTCTAAACTCACCAGGGATTGGTGGGGGGAAAAGGAAGGGAATGGTTAATTCCTCTTTGTTTTAAGATCCAAGGAGTTTGGATCGGTGTAGCTTCCCAAGGCAACCCAGGGAGGGGAAAGTCTGGGGTGGGGGGAAGAGGGGGGATGGTCTATTTCTCCTTGTTTTAAGACCCAAGGGGTTTGGGTCTTGGGTTCCCCAAGGAAGGTTTTGGGGGAACAGAAGTGTGCCAAACACTATATTTTTGGTTGGTGGCAGCGTACCAGATTTAAGCTAGTAATTAAGCTTAAAAGTGAGCGTGCAGGTCCCCACTTTTTGGACGCTAAAGTTCAAAGTAGGGAAAAAACCTTGACAGATAGGCTTGCAGTATTTGGGACGCTTTGAATACGTATGTAATCCTAGATAATTATACATGTATATATAGATATCTTAGGATATTTCAGCATGGCCATCTTAACCCACAGTCCATTAACACGCGGTCGTGACGGCTTGACTCCTGACATCCGTGTGTAAATAGGTCTGTACTGTAGTAATACTTCAGATTCTGCTTACGTAACATTTATGTAGAGAAAACAAACTTCTCTGGCATTATTGCTGCCAGGGGAATTTCCTGCAATGATAGCATGTTTACTATTAAATTGAAATGAAAGAATTCAAAGTCTTTACAGGAAATTCTTCATTATAAAGTGTATTGCTTCTAGTGGGGACTACAGTACTACATCATTTAATTATTTCTGGCATTTTATCTATCATACTGTGAGCTTCTGAACAGAACAGAGAATTAATGTTATCTCTACTTTGTTCTTTTTCATCAAGGACCTCAGAATTTATTTTGACATTTGTGTTGGCTGGCTTCTTGATGAGAATATTTATATTCTTATCCTCTTAAGTCATTTTTCTTTTTCATTAGCAAAACAAATCTATTCTCTCTATGATTTAAAGTCTACTAGTGCCTCACTGCTGATCTGACAAAGGATCATTTTATTTACCTAATCATCTCTTTTCTCTGAAACACAGGCCAATTCAGCACTTATAAATTAATGTGACCAAGAGCTTGTGTCTTGACCTTATCATGCTGTAGCTATGGGATGTTTTGATTTTGGGGGAAACTAGAAATATAAAGGTGTGTCCCAGCTTTCATTTATTTATAGTTTTGAATCAGTTTCCTTGTGAAGACTGCCTTGCTTGAAAACACAAGTTTACATAAATTGATGTAAGCCAGTCACTAGGGTTAGAAAGAACAAGCAGCTGGACTTCACTTCTGTTCCAGAACTCTGAGAGCGGAATAGAACACCCAAAGATCTTCTCCCACCCTGCAATCACACTTATGTAAAATGAGTTGGTTGAGTTGAGGGTATATCCCAAAGAATCATCCTACTGTCCTTTGTCCAAAAATCCTTGGGCATATTATTATTTGTATTGTGGTAGTACCTAGGAGCCCTAGACATGGATCATAACTACATTGTGCTAGGTACTGTACAAACACAGACCAAAAAGAGAATACAAGCCCCAGCCTATGGGTATGACCATGATGGTAAGTAATTGGTTATGATATGGAGTATATGTATATGTGTGGGAGAATGGCAAAAAAGAAATCATGTTCAAGTGCAGTTGTGATATTCACATAATTAATACACATGCAAAATTTTCAGATATAATTCTGTCTACTTCTCTTGAAATGTGGCCCTTGATATCAGATTTAGGTTCCAGATTAGATAATCAGATGGACACTTCATCAGTTTTATTGCTTTTTTTAAAAAAATCACGGAGCGTGAAAGATGACATACATTCAGATTTTTAAAGTTATATCACACTCAACAGCCACCACCTCTTGAGGGTCTAACAAAAAACATGCTTGTAGGAATTTCAGAACTTCCAAGATTTTACCGCTTCTAGTCTGGATTCACATCTTTATATAGAATTGTTTTAAATTGAGCATAGCTTGATTTATATGGGGCTAGTCTCTCCTGATTGCCAGAAATACAAAAACTCTTTTTTTCTCACAAATTGTGTCTGCCTAAAGACTTATCAGTGTTGACTTACAGGAGTACTTTCCACTGGAGCAAACATGAAAATTGAGAACTCCAATATGAAAATAATTTTTAATCAGCAATTTTCTGTCATTCCTTTACCATTATTTCACATATATTGGTATGAACAAATACTCCCATGCAGTACAAATTCTCATTACTATTATGAATGTTATAGCACCAATAATATTGTAGGTCTTGCTGGAGATGTATGCATGGCTAAAAGTGAACCAAACTAGGCCTTTTTAGAACAATAGCACTAGGTATTAGCTAATCAAATAAACACATTCATGACCTAAGAGGATGGTATAGGTACACGCAGCATTCTTAAGTAACTGTGTAAACAAATTCCTAAGAGAGGGCACAAGGACAGACTTCTCATAAGATAAGAATGGAATGACAGGATGAGGATGTTTTCTTCGCACTTGCAGGTGCAAGGTAGGTGGTGGTAACTAACAACATCTGGAATGTAATGCTAACTTTTTTTTATCAAAGTATAAATGGTGAAGCCTTAGGAGAGGCAATTTCATATCAGCCTAGGGGACAGCATCCTGTTATGCTGATTGAGCCTTTACTTTGTCACGGTAGACATGTGTTAATGTCCCTGTGACCCGTTGGATGGGGTGCTAATACTGTGCTTTGCTGACAATAAACCTGGCCGAGTGCCTTCACCACCAATCTGAGTGTGTGGTCTTTCTTTATGAGTAACAAAGGTCTGCTGAATCAGCAAGCTGCACTCTTTGCTAGTGGAGATAACACTGGAGCTCCAAGAACAGGAGCACTAGCAGCATTAACAACACTGCAGCACCAGCACCACTTAGTAACACTAACAACAAATATGTTTGTTGCTTTGAAAACAGGTAAAAAGGCAAGCTTCCTGCCTGGAAAAGTTTACAATTTAAATAGATGTAAAAAGAAAGGAAGGAGGATTAGCAGGCAACTGAAGTAATGTGAAGCAATGCTGAAATTAAGCAAGTCTTAGAGTCATATTTTATTTTTTTACTTTGGTTTGTTAAGTTTAGTGGCTATAATTTTCAGTCATTTATTAATTATTGATTTAGCTTGATCATGCAGAAAAGTCATAATACCATATGTGTGACATCACAATCTGTTGTCATAGAAGTGGCTATCACATTATAAATTCTGCATTATGGCTTCATTACAGGATCAATAAGGAATGATTGCAGACCAATGGTGTCCAATCTTCCCAACCTTAGGGCCAGATACATTAGTTCAAAAAAGTTAACTGGTCACAATCAATTCTTTGGTGCAGATTTTCTGTGCTGATGCTGCCCACAATTCCTATTTCAAGGATTATCTTGGAATGGGGATGGTCCTCAGAAAGCATAGAGCTGTCATAAATTGGTTTGTGTGTCTTCCTTTCCTGCAGCCTTTGGTGTTGGGATCATGTAGTGAGCACAGTGGACAGTAGCTGAAGTGAACTGTGTTCTGGCTATCTTGAGCTAATATGCGGACCTTTGGGAACCATAGCCAGTTGGTGCAAATTAGAGCAGTTCCCATGCTGCTCTAGTGGCACCAGGGAGAATCAGGGAGCTGTAAGTGGTTGGCCATTCTCACCTTCTCATCCCACTCCCCCTTGGGCTGCTAAGTTACAGAGAGTAACAATTCTTTGAAAGGTGTTTCCATAAGCCAGAAGAGCTAGACAAGCTCCTATCCTGTTTTTCCCTGGGGCTCCTACAGCCCAACAGGGAAAGAAACAATGGAGCAGCTAGAGATATGCAATATTCCCTCCCCTGCCATGAAACAGCCAGCTAGCAAAGAAGCTGTGGCAAGGGAGGGACAGCAGCTGCTGACAGCGCTCCCAGTACATGTCATAGCTGCTCAAGTGGCTGCAGGTAGACAGATGTAGAGGCAACACCACCTACATCCTCATTTGTAGAGATTGTGATGATTCAAAAGACATCAGTTTAAAAACGGCAAATGTGGCACAGGGAGCATGTTTTCAGTTCATAATTAAACACATTTCTTCTTAAGAGTCATCTTCAAGAGCCACAATTTAGTGCAAGGGCCTTAAGTTAAACACTGCTGTAAGAAGAGGGTGAGGGGAGTACACCATTTTATATTTGTGTCTGATTTATTTAATAGTTTTCTCCAGGAAGGAAGTCACTCTTCAATAAATTTCTCTTTCCCTGGATGTCATCATGACTTTTCAGCAGTCACTGCATCAAGTTCAAATACTCCTGAAAAAACAGGTGAAGAACACTGTTGTCTGCACAGCTGCTGCTTCATAATTCCTTCTTAATGATACCTCTATTTTTAGTTGTAGGTGACTCATTCTTGCATGTAGGTTCTGAGAGAAAAACTTTCCCTGTGGCTTTTTAAACTCTTCCTAAACTGTTTGTAATTCCAGTGTCTTAATCATTCATTCGATGATTGTTGTTTCAAAATATCCTGGCCAGAAAAGTAGAATGGCCACTGACACATCCCCAGAATACCGGACATTCGAGTACTTCCCATCTTTGAGATCCCAGCCTCACTGCATCATCCCACCCCTACAGTTCATGTGAGGTAATGCAGCACAGAGGATACAATTTTAAAGAACACTTTATACCAGCAGTAGGCAACCTATGGCACGTGTGCCGAAGGTGGCACGCAAGCTGATTTTCAGTGACACTCACACTGCCCAGGTCCTGGCCACTGGTCCGGGGGCTCTGCATTTTAATTTAATTTTAAATGAAGCTTCTTAAACACTTTAAAAACCTTATTTACTTTACATACAACAATAGTTTGGCTATATATTATAGACTTATAGAAAGAGACCTTCTAAAAATGTTAAAATATATTACTGGCATGCGAAACCTTAAATGAGAGTGAATAAATGAAGACTTGGCACAGCACTTCTGAAAGGTTGCTGACCCCTGCTTACTGACCCACCAGTATGACCTTGTACACATATCACTGCTGTGAGGAAGGAGTAGTGTGCTCTTCAAAATGGAATTTTCTATGCACGGTACCAGTCAAAACCATGTCCAGTTTTATAACAGTACTGGACAGAGGACAAGCCATACAAAACCAGGACTGGCCAGCTTAAAACTGGATGAACGGCCTGTCTATGGAAAAGCATGATTCAGGTTTTGGGGTCAGATTCCCAAGTGCCTGATTTTCAGATTGCCATCCTCAGGTAAAGAGTCCTCAGGAAGAGGACTGTTTGGTGGTTTGTTTGTTTTTTGGTTTGTTCAGGTTTTTTTTCTTTTTTAAATACTTTTTGAATTAGACTTTCTATTTTTATTAGGCTCTGGAGAACCAGAAGATGAGCTGTCCTTTCTTGGAGCATGCTTTCAATTTGAGCTTTCTTTAGACCTCCTTGTTTCCCAACAAGGATCAAGCTCTGTCAATGATTAGAAGTCATAAATGACCTTTGCTATGGTTCTAAAGATTTTACAGGGTACAGCCCCCGTATTATACAAATATGAAGTACTTACCTTAGTAAACTTCACTTCCTTAAAATAGCAACTTTGATAGGAACATCTGCAGCAAACAACAGATTCAGTTATGGCTAAAACATATATACATACAAGGAGATATAACTAGATCCCTGGCCTCCTTAGCTCCTTAAGCTTTGAGCACTTAAGGTAAAGGAGAACCCATTTAAACAGATAGCCACAGCAAGCCCCTTTATCCTCCCCATGGTCAACATCACTGTTGATGGGAAATTTTAAGGAAAAAAGGCTATTCTAGAGTCAAATAGTCTGAGAGTATGAAAATGGCAAATCCCCTTTGCTTTCATACAGCAAACATACTGTTCTCATACTTCAGCAAAACTACACAAAGAACTGGCCCCCTCTCTGGCCTTTTTGTCTCTCTAGCACACAAAGGGAGCAAAAAGTTCAGTTCCAAAGGTGTTGTAGATCTGACATAACTAGATTTACATCAATTCTTCCCAGCTATCCCAACGAGGGTTGGAGGGGACATGGCCATAAGCCCTTATGTTTCAGCCGTTTCTGTCTACTTATCTGCCCCTAAGAGGCCTATACAACTTGAATCAGCAGGGTATAAAGGCAGACCCACGAGCCTAAAAATAAATAAAGGTTCTTAATGATGGGCAAAAATGAGACTAATAACATCATAATGTTGTAGGATAAGAAACTTCTTCCCCCTCCCCCCATGTCATCGGTTTGCAATAAACATGTTTAAAGAAATAAAAAAAACAATATAATAGCAAACAGATACAACCTATTTGATCTTTGTTCAACTGCAATTTTAATGTGAAAAAGACCTTTAAATATTTTTGGATATGTGCTAAGAGAAATTGAAAATGGTAGTTTCTCAGTTCAATTCTGAAGACTAAAAATTAGGGTTTCCTGACCTTTAAGTTTCTCTGCAACATGTTTGTAAATGTAGAATGCAATCCTACGAGCCTTAAAGTTACACTGGGACTTCGTGTTTAAAGATTACTCAGATGAGTAAGAATTTCTGGGATTGGGACTGTAGTTTCTCTGAGCAAATACATTAGGACTTTATAAGCTCAAAAGGGCTTGTGAGAGTAACAATCCCTAAAACTTATTAAGCTATTAAGGTAACCAAATAAAGCATCTGCATTTTGGTCCGACTCCAATCTAACTTTACAGCACAACACTTTCTTACAGATGTAAAGAATACTGGAGAAATAGAACTCTCTTCTCTGAAGGATATCACTTTTTATTTCAGCTTCATTTATAAGAGGACACATCACAAAACCTTTTATAACGTTTGCTTTATGGGGGTGTCATGCTTTCCATACACAAAGATTAACCATATACTTTCAGTCTGAATAACTTATTTTCAAGGGAGAAAATAAAACAAGGAAGAACAAGGACAAGTGAAGTGATGGGATTTGGGGGAAACTTTTCAAACTTCTTTGGGCTGAGAATGAATGGAAAATTTCAGTCCCACGTGAGTTTTTCCTCAGACAGTTATGAATAAAATACAACAATTAACTACTTAGATGGCTCTATTTCTTTAGTGGACTTTCAACTAAAATTTAACTCAGGGTCAAATTTCCAAAACTAGAGGCCTGAAGTCCATAGACAAACAACAGGCTCCCAAAAGTGTACTTTTGAAGGGCAATTACCACAGCTGTTTGTGCCCACTTTCTAACTGTATACATATCAGAGTTTTAAATTTGCTAGACCTAGGAACTGACCATGCAAATTCCAAGTCATGTGAAGAAGGCCATTATGTTATTATTAAATTGGGCTAACAAAAACTATGGCATTTACAATTTCAAATATTGTTATACATGCTGTGGCTCTTTTGGATTATGTAACCAATAAGCAATGTTATTGATCAGCAAAGAAAAAGTGCAGAAGTATCTTCATTCATGTTTGATATATCCCAAGTCAAACTAAGGTAACGTTTAAGACTCCTACACATTGTCTCCTTTAAATTCAACCCTACTTACACCCATTTGCCGGTGGTGTAATTGACATTATTTACATAATGAGGAGTTGGAAGATGAGCTTAGAAAGCTACATTTTCTTACTATGCTGTAAATTACACAAACTTACTTTCCTTTAGACTTTCTTATGCTCAGGTAGACTTTGCAGGCCAAATGTAGGGATGAGATATACAGTGATATAGTAGTAAGTGGATATACTTTCAGCAAGCTGAGAAGTAATTTAAGTGTGGTGGGAAGGTGAAGGTGTATTTTACACCAAATTTAAGACTTGCTCTAGACTCCTTTACACTCATCCCCCCTTTATGTAAACAAATTAATTTTTCTGTTACATCCTGAATCCAATCCAACTCCCATTAAGGTCACTGGAAAGCCTGCCATTGATTTAATGAGAGTTGAATTAGCCTGTATATAAATAAGAGACAATGGTTTTCCAAAACAATAACTGAATAATGTAATTAATCAAACAAGAGATGAAAGAGACCTATCATATCATCCAGTCCATCGCTTTGTCAATGAAAGATTGTTCCCTTCAGTATATTATCTATTGTTTTCTCTAGAATATTTTAAAAGTCCCCAAGCAATGCATTTCCACCACTTCCCTTGGGCAATTCCACAGGCTAATGGATTTTACTGTCAGGAAGTTTCTTCTAATACTCTGATTAAATTTTCCCTTTCTTAATTTCATCCCACTACCCCTCATTGTCAGTCTATTTATCATACTAAATAATTACCTTTGCATTTGGGAGTTTATGCCTGTTAAACATTAGTAGACTGTGATCAGACCTTTACAACTTTTAGTCAACACTTAGCTGAGACATACATATATTTTCATATTGAAATCTTCCATCATAACTTAATTACTGCAGCTCATTTTTGTAGTTGTTCTTTGAGTTGAATTCCTTTTAATTTGTCAAGAAATGAATGCATATCCTGTCAAATCAATTCCTCATCCCTTCAAGGGATTACTGTATCTGGTCTAAATTCATTGGTTTCTTTTATCTACATACCATTTGCACTGTCACAAAGTAGTTGAACTGCGTCCACAGCCTATACTTCAGAGCTCATTTCTCAGAACGTTACAGCACCACCACATATGCTCCACCTCCATCAATGGTAGCAGCTTTGAAGTTCCATTCATCTATTTCTTCTACAAGCATATCTGTGTCTTTTTCCATGCTTCCTGCTAAGTATGGAATGTCTTCCCACTTCTTGTCCATCAAGCCATGACCCTCCCTTAAATTCAAGATCAGTTTAAAGACTAACTTCTGCTTTGCCCACAAGAGGTAAGTCGATAATTTGACAATCAACTAATAATAAAACATGTGTTGGTATCCCCTATAGGCTTCGATTTGCTTCCTGTCTACTCTATCTTGATTGGATTGTATATGCTTCAAAGCAGGGGTTATCTGTGTTTTATGTCTTGAACAGTATCAAGCACATTGTTGGTGCTAACCAATAACAGGTGTATCAAGACTTTGATGGAACTCATTTGATTACATTATAACACAAAGATCGGCTCTCGGGGTTCTGTTGCCCTATGCAAAACAGTGAATGTCCATATCTGATAGCCTCTAAGCACTGACACATTTGCTACCTTTGTAGCCACCTCTTCAGCTTGTGTGGTAGAACCAGCCCTCATGCTGCAACATGGAAATGCTTTACAATAATATTCATTAGGGGCCGTACTATAATCTTAGATGTGACAACTCACAAATGTATTTTGAAAAATCCATTACTATATACGTGTGAGTGTAGTGGGCCAGCATGGCTCCCCTCCTCCCCGGAGAGGGTCGAGCCCCAGCAGAGGCCAGAGTAGGTGGAGCTATGGAGCTCTGAGCCCACCCCTCAAAGGGTCAGGCAGCGACCCGGAACTATAAAAGCCGGCCCTCAAAGCTCAGTCAGGCTCCAGCGGCCAGAGAGAACAGACGTCCCTCCGGGAGCTCAAAACTGGGAGACGCCGGCGACCCAGAGGAGCTGCCCAGACTGGCCGAAGCTTCCCCGCACTCGCTACCAGGAGGAGCCGCCTGAGCTTCCCCGCGCTCGCTACCAGGAGGAGCCGCCTGAGCTTCCCCGCGCTCGCTACCAGGAGGAGCCGCCTGAGCTTCCCCGCGCTCGCTACCAGGAGGAGCCGCCTGAGCTTCCCCGCGCTCGCTACCAGGAGGAGCCGCCTGAGCTTCCCCGCGCTCGCTACCAGGAGGAGCCGCCTGAGCTTCCCCGCGTTCGCTACCAGGAGGAGCCGCCTGAGCTTCCCCGCGCTCGCTACCAGGAGGAGCCGCCTGAGCTTCCCCGCGTTCGCTACCAGGAGGAGCTGCCGGAGCTTCCTCGCGCTTGCTACCAGGAGGAGCTGCCGGAGCTTCCCCGCGCTCGCTACCAGGAGGAGCCGCCGGAGCTTCCCCGCGCTCGCTACCAGGAGGAGCTGCCGGAGCTTCCTCGCGCTTGCTACCAGGAGGAGCTGCCGGAGCTTCCCCGCGCCTACTACCCAGAAGAGCCGCCGGAGCTTCCTTGCGCCTACTACCCAGAGGAGCCACCGGAGCTTCCCCGCACCTACTACCCAGAGGAGCCACCGGAGCTTCCCCGCACCTACTACCCAGAAGAGCCGCCGGAGCTTCCTTGCGCCTACTACCCAGAGGAGCCACCGGAGCTTCCCCGCACCTACTACCCAGAGGAGCCACCGGAGCTTCCCCGCACCTACTACCCAGAGGAGCCGCAGGAGCTTCCCCGCACCTGCTGCTACCCAGAGGAGCCGCCAGCGCTACCGTGGCCCGAGTATCCTGAGGAACTCCCGGACCTACCACCCAGCCCCAGTCATGACGAGCCCATGCTCCTGGACCCCGCTGAGGCCGATGTTAGGACCCAGGTAGGTCCTGAGGGGGAGTACGGAAGCAGCCCGGGGGCAGCCGACCCCAGTCAGGCTGAGGAATTGCCGGAGCCTATGTCAGTGTGTTGCGGCCAGGAACCCCACTGACTGACCAGCAGAGTGATAGCTGCTGTTAGGGCCCCGGGCTGGGATGCAGTGGAGTGGGAGGGCCTGCGTTCCCCCTGCCACCCCACTCCAGGGTGGCAGACTCCCCCCTCTTCCTGGCCTGAGGAGGTTGATAACTGTTACGGCTGCTCGGTCCTGACCCAAGGCCCGAGCTTACTGACTCAGCGTTTGCTGCCCTCTCGACCTAGGACTGGGCCTTAAAACTGCTACTGTTGCTCAGCCCTGACCCAGGCCTGAGCCTACTGATTCTGTGTTGCTATCCACCCTGACATAGGAACCGGCGCCTCGCAGTTGTTACGGCTCAGCCCTGCCGGAGGGCCTGAGCCCCTCGCTCATCGGGCGGACAAGTAGAGCAGAGTGGGCCGGTGTGGCTCCCCTCCTCCCTGGAAAGGGTCGAACCCTGGCACCCACTCGTTTACAGTGAGCAAAAGCAGTAGTGGATTTACCACATGAGGCAGCAATGTATACTATGCTACCATGATTATACTCTGAAAATTATTTTATAATTTTTGTGGTATCTGATTGCAAGAAAATCTCATTTAAAAGGCACTATGTCTATCTGGTAAATATGTAATCATAACCTAATTTGCTATCTCTCCTTGAATGTGCAATCTCCATTTTTGTCAATTATTGCATCAAATGTTCTTCAGTTTTAGCCTTCTTTCCAATCCCAGCAACATACTTCTAATTATAATCCACAGGTAAAGACTGGAAATGAATTGCAACTGAATCAACCAAACAACATTGGCTCCAATAAGGAGCAGAAAGGAAGGGTCTGTTTCCATGGCAAAATATAACTGCAGGACAATAAATTCTGAAGGAATATAGAGAAACTGGGAAGAAAGCACCTTTCTTTAGAGATCAATATCAGAGCAGAATTTGTTTTTAAATATGCTATGTGGCTGATTAATTTATTTTTCTGTTCCTCATTCTTTGACTTCAGCTTTCATGTTGGGTAATGTTCATTTACCATAAACCACATCAGATGCAGACATTTGTAAATAAGCATTAGATAATTAAATCTAAAGCCGAGATAGCAAATATTGAGGACCTACAAATATTCAGTTTACTGTGGGTGCTTAAAAATACTTTATTTGGACCTGATTCTTTAATCCTTAGTCACATCACTGAGTAGTGTTTACTTATGTGGGTAACTCCATTGGTACCACTCAGTTACTTGCAAGAGTAAGCATTACTAAACATGAGCAAGATTGCAAAATTGGTCCTTTACCAATATATTGTTAACACGTTTGTTATAGTACCATTGTATGGTTGTTATCTTTTCTATCTGTATTATTTGGGCAGATTGCAAAGTGCCAATCCAACTTTAAAAGTATTAGTAGCAACATTGATCAAAGTTAACTTCCACTGGTATTTTTGAGTTTGTTTTGTTGTTTCCATGTGTTCTTTCTAAAGATCTCAAAATATCCGTATACAGGGGAGCATTCAAGAAGATAAAAGCTAAATATGTACCTATTGCACATAAGTATATTCAGAAAAATACTTTCCTCTAAGTTATTTTGCATAAATTTGTTTGCTTTAAAAAGGAATAAAATTAGAACCAGATGTAAATCGCATTTAAATATAAGATCATTAAACTGTCCAAATCACTCCTGCCAAAGATGCTTTATAGTCAGCTTAAATCAACTGTGTTGTCCCTATGCAAATGAAAAAGATAAGCAGGATCTGGTATGCAATCAGACTAATCTCACATCTCCATCTTCCTCAAGATCTGCTGCACAGCTGGGACACAAATGGCCCTGACAGTGCAACACAGTGAGATCAGAAAGTGCTCCTTGCCAGCTTTCTTTTACTGGTCATTGCTCCTGACTGAACACCCCCTACTTACAAAGCAGTACCTTACTGAGCTCCTCATACATTATTTCCTATGTAGCTTCAGAAGTAGCTCAGACCATTTTTCCTGTGGAATAGAGATTACCGATAGCATGGGAATATCTGTCCATAAAGTTTTGCTGATTTAGAGCTTTGTTATGATTATTAATAAAATGCCTTCTTATATTACTCAAGGGAAAACATTTTGTTTTCATCTTAAACTACAGCTTTGTGTATTACTAAATACTTTACAGCTTGCAATACAATGGGAGGTAACTTAATATCTAAGCCAATTTATTAAAAGGTGACTTTCACAGTAAGACATTGGGGTTCTTTTTAATTGTAGTTTAAGAAATGGATGTGGAATGGCACAAATAACCAAGGTCAGAGGGGTATTTAGCACATCTTAGAGAAGGTCCCTTCATGTCCAGTCTTACGACAGCTATGTGAAGCCATAGGTGATATCACTAGTTGTGATATCGCACTTACCGTAGAATCCTATTGTACATGGGAGCCTAATGGCAGCAATGCAGTAAGGGAATTCCCTTCCCCTCAACACACACAATTTTGTTTAAACTATATTCATTCTCAGACGAAGTATATGGACCTGTAACTGTGCCAGCTGCCTCCCATGCAACCACTATTGGCCTTGGATCACACTGCAGGCAGCCTGTCTTAGCTTCCCCTTCTTAGACTGTTCAAATAAACTTTACTTCAGGCTTTCTCTTGGTGACAAAATACCTCTGCATAGGGATTGAGTTTACTAATACAAAATAAACTGTAAATAAAACTCAACCCCCCAAAACAAAGTCCATTCATAACTCTACACCCAAATTTTCTCTTCCTTTTCCCAGGCTCCCTACCTTCAGAACTCTACAGTCCCTCCCTTGCTTGGACAGGTCTCTCTCAGACTTCCCTGCCTACCTAGAGAGCTCTCTACCGTAGCTCCCTGAACTTCCACTCCTTCACTGCACCCTGCTGCTGCTCTTTATAGGGAAATCAGTTTGATGTCTCCCAGGTATGGCTCATTCTGTAATCAGGGTCAGCTAGCTAGCTCCAGTCTTCCAGTCCTTAAGGAGCAAGCAAGCCACCATTTTACAGAGCCATATTCAGGTCTCCTAGTCCTATGTGAACATTCACAGTAACTCCATTAACAACAACAGAGCTACTCCGCTGTGATAACCAAGAACAGAATTTGATCCATTATATCAGACCTTATTAGGTTATTATAAAGAAAATTCGGAGTCTGCTCATCCGTAGTTGAACTCTATTTACTTCAGTGAGAATGTTCCCTGAATAAAGACTGATTAAAGATTTCCAGATTTGACTCACATATTGCACCCAAATAAAATAAGTACAAAACAACTAAGGGCTCAGTCCTGTCACCCTTATGTCATGAGTAATCCTTTTCACATGTTATCTCAACAATAGGGTGATTTGTGGGACTAAGGATTATTCATAATGGCAAGAGTTGCAAGCTTGGGGCCTAACAAATCATAAGGAAGAGTAGTGGTGCTATGGGCACATACAGACTAGGATAGAAATAACTCTAGGGTAGGACTCAATCCTTCAAACTCTTAAGCATCTGTTTCATTTGACATATGAGTAGTCCCAACCAGGCACATGTGAGTTATGCATACATTTAAGGCTTTATAGGACTGACGCCTAAATTTTCAGTCAGATTGAGGCCTGCTTTCCTGTTTACAGGCATAAACTGCAACTAAAAATTCTGGATTGAATTAGAGGCAGGGATCTGCTGAGAGTTTGCTCTAGTGCTGAGAGATGTTGTGGAAAGGAATAGTAGCCTCCCAACACTGATTTCCTCTACTAATAGGGAACTCCTTTATTTGGTTGTTGGTAATAATGCCATCTAAGGAGATAAGGACTCCTGAGAAGCTCTACTGGCAGAAACCTCATGACTGGTACACAAAGTCGAAACTGATCAGGAGGAGGTAAGAGATAATACCAATCAGGTATCTCGCTGCTATTTGTCCTTTCCTCCGCATGCTGGTTAAGCTCAGTAAGGGAGTCTATTGAGGAAGCTGGTGAATTTGCAGAGATCTCACTAGAGACATTGTCATAATTTATTTTTGGAGCCTGAAGTAATGAAAATTTCCTTGGCACCAAATAAGGTGTGAATGTAACTTTTTTAAAACAAGCTATAAACTGTTAATAAAGACCAATTAATAATCCAAACAAGGACAAGCAGTCTTAACGCAGTTTCAGGAAATTTCGTTAAAGAGGACATGTAGTTTCAGGAAATTTCGTTAAAGAGGATATGTAGGGCCAGCTGCGGGGAGGGCATGAGAAATGACCCCCTGCAAAAGAGATATATATTTACAGTTTTTATGATTTTTGAGCACAAGGACTGCTTGCTGCTACCTCCCCAAGTGGCACTGAGTATCCCAAACCAAAGAGGAATACATATTGCACCCTTTTAAAGGGAACTGCAGTTAGCCCACTACCCCCATAAGTAAAGGAGTTCCAGGAAGTATAGTGCCTCATGAAGCACAATGCCTTCCAGAGAGCTCCCCATTTGGCACTGAAGCTTCATTCTACTCTCAGTGCAGAGTAGTGCATAGCAGAGGACAATCTAGCCTGGAGCTACCAAGGAAAGTTGAACAAAGGCTGGTATCCCAGTTAACAGTATCGTAGTGCATTTAGGAAGATTCTGGATGTGAAATTCAATCCACCTACCAGTTGGAGAAAGCATTTTGAGTCAGGTGCTGCTTCTCCAGTTAATCAAGTTATTCAGAGTGATAATGTGGAGAGACAGCCCTCTACTGCCCTGTAGTCATGTGTTCTTTCCCTTTGATTAACAAAAAAACACCACACACACAAAAACTTCACCACCACCCCTGTTGCTATTTAAGAAAAAAAATCCTAAAAAAAAAAAAAAAAATTAGGAAAGTCTGTTCATGTATCCCCTGATATATCTTGGGTACCTACCCTCAGGAGAGTCACATTTGATGTACTAAAATTGAAATATTCGACTCTTGGAATGTAATAGGTGTCAAATGCTAACACCTTGTACAGAAAAATGCAGAGCTCTCTTGCTGAGTCATCACAGACCCAGCACTCAAACACTACACTGAGATTCTGAGTAACACTGCTGAGTCATACCAGCAGGTGGGGTCTAATTGGCTTCAACAAGGCCATGAAGTGGATGGCAGGGGTAACATTTTGAGCCACAGGTGATTAGGACAGAGGAGCTTTTCTGGGGAAACTGCAGGAACAACCGAGCTAGGGAGGGATGAAATTTAGGCTGAAATTTACACAGAATTGAAGTGAATTTCAGCAATTCAGAATCTGTATACACTCAGAATGGACAATGTTGCTATGTGCTGTTGAACAGCTCTCTGGGCTCAGTCCAGAAGTGTCAGCTTCTCAGTGATGGCTGAACTGGCACGTAGGTATAATTTGTACATGAATTTGTTAAGTTAGTAATGTTCTTTACAAGAAGAGGTGGGACACATTATCATTATGATGAATGCTATTATTAATACTATCATTAAACATCTAGAAAGACACAGTGGGGGATCAACACTTTGCCTATTTGCAACAAGCCACTAAATTGCATGTTTATCAACTTTTTCAAGCTGCTTAGTCCAGCCTTTGCAAGGATAATGGTGTCCTAAACTATCAGGATCTTAGTTTCATTGAAGGTTTAGTTTCATTGTCAGATAAGACTCTGATCACATTAGCAGTTCTAGTAGAGGTGAGGGAGGAGGTATCTCAAGAAGCTTACAAGTACTTTTGATATATCATACCAATGTCTGTATTATATGAGGTCTGAAGAAATATAGAAAACTTCAAAGTTTAAATGAAGAGAAAACATATTTCTGTGCCATGAATATTCCTTTAGGGCTAAATTCTGTCTCTGCAAGTTCTCTGCATGTCAATGGGAGTTGTTGTGTGGGTATCCAAGGGTAGAATTTGGCCCTTAGCCCTGGATTCAGTAATAAGAATGTGCTAAACCTGAAGAATGTGCTGAAGTCCTATTGTCTTCACTGGTACATAAGTATGTGCTTGACTGCTTTCCTGAATAGGGATGCTTTCCTGAATAGGGCCTTCACATATAAAGGGAGCAGGCTGAGGCTTTCAAATGTATCCACTAAGTGTGGATACCACAGTCTTGGTGACCAGTTTGCAATTCCTGGGACCAAATTTTCAAAAGTGACATTTTGGCCTCATTTTTAGAAGGCTCAACTTTAGACACTATAGCCTAACTTTAGACACCCACAACTCCAGCTGAAGTTAGTAGGCCCCGAGACTGAGTTACTTACCTTTCCCTTGCTCTTTTTTCCTTCCATAGAAGGCTGCAATACAGCTGTACAGTCACTGCAATTTTTGGACTTTTGGGCAGTAATTATTAGGCCTGTTTGGAGCCTCAGACTTAACTGCTTGAAGCTCTTTTATGAGGTTACAAGTTTAAAAAATTGAGATTTAAACAACAATTCTGTCATGCTTACCACATGGAAGCATAATGTTCAAAGTTATGCAGGAAAGATGCAGCCCTTACGAGGGCTGGCTATATAGTAATTTCAAATGCTCTCACAGAAAAGTATGAAGGATTGAAAAATAGGATGACAACTTAGAATTTTTGTTTTTTGAAGTATTGCAAAATATAGTACCTATTCAGGAAAACTTTCCCCATCCACAGGCAGTGTTTTCGCTGCAAACGTATAGCATAAGTGACCAAAAACTGGACATTCAGTGGAATCTTTAGGTATAAAATAAAAGTTTTGAGGTGATTCATGGTTTGCAAGGCCTTTACTCAGATGCTTCCTGAAGCCAAAATGAACAAAGCCCATAAATATTAAAATAAATTAATTACTTCAGCCAAACATTTTGGGAGGCAGTGCCATGTAGCAGAAAGAGCTCTGGACTGAAAACCAGGAGGACTCAGATGTATTCCTGGCTCTATCACTAACCTACAGGAGCAAATGACTTTAACTCTCTCTGTCTCTGTTTCTCCATCTATAAAATGAGAACAATGATACTACTTATCCTTCTTTGTAAAATGGTTTCAGATTTACAGATGAAAAGTATAATAAAGGTTCTAAATATTATTTAGCTCAATCACACAGTGCCTTCATTACACTCTTGTCAATATGTGTTTTGTTTCTATTTCCATCCACTTTTAGTGGTAGCACATCCATTTTGGGGACTCTTCTTTTCGATGTGGCAGACATGCATATTTCAAGATCCACCCTTTTTAGTACCTGCTATTACACATGCTCAAGGCTTCTGTTTGTTACTTAAATTCAAAAATACATCCAATGCCAAAGAACTGTGGCATAGAATTGATATGCTGAAATTATTTTCTGTTGATTCTATTATCTTCACAAAATTAAACTCTTCCTTTTTCAATACTTTAATGTCTTCTGGAATAAACTAACTGAACAAACAGGTTGAGCTGTGAGGACACTATCTATAGGGACATAATCAGTGTAACTAGAACTGTCAGAGTAAAATTTATAGCATGAGGATTTTCCATTAGTGTGTAATAAATGTGTAAACCCTTCCATTTATAGTCTCTAGAGTTCTACTGCTATATTAGATAAACTTTCCATTTAATGGCCTAGCAAGCTGGAGTTTTCTGAACAAAGCATATTGGAAAAGTATTTTATCTAATTAACTGTATCAGTTTCACCTGGAAATTGTTTTCTATATACTTGGTTCCACCAATTTAGAGGGACTGATATTTCAGCAAGACTGTTGATCAGGCAGATCAGTTACTTTGCTGTGTCTGAAATGTATGATCTCAGATCTTCTGGTTTATTCTCCTGCTCTTCAACTGCAGTTGAAATTGTATTAATTATATAATGAGACTATCTGGGAAGGAATTAGCCACCCCACCCTGCCAAATGAAGCTGTGATCCTGCTGTCGATTAGTCAATGGTAAAACTTCCCTTGATTTCAAGAGGGTCCCAATCCTAGAATTCAGTGTGCATGTTACAGAAATGTCTATACAACTTGCTGTTGATTGGGATGGTCTTCCAAGTAATAGAACCAAATCAAGAAAATAAATTCCATGTAACCGTTACCCCTTTAAAAAGATAACAATCTGGGATGAAAGATTCTGAAATTCAACAGGCTAAAAGCAGAGTTCTCAAAGCTTTGCAAATATGAGATATAGTACAACCCATGTAGCTGTGAAATCAGGGCTTTGTTCTTACTTTTTATATGCAGCCAATGCTACTTAGTGAAATGTATTCACAGTAAATACATCTGAGCTACCTTACTCTGCACTCAATTTCTCCTACAATAGGTCTAGAAATTGTGGTGATCATGGAAACTTAGCGTCTTATGAATTCTAAAAAGTGCTTCAATACCTTGGGATGCATTATTGTAGGCCTCTCCCTTGGTGATTAAAACCAAATAGCAAAATACACATGTAAGCTTCAATCCTTACACAGGCCTGTCTGTTTTTCACAGTGGCAGGGGACATTTAGTCAGATTTGGGATAGACTTATGTTGGTATTGTGCTAATTGGAAATGGATTATTTAATTATTCTTAGTTTTCGTAAATAGATGACGAGATTGTTTAATCAGCACATTTGGTAAATCTCAATAAATCTTCTGCTTCAGTTAAGCCTTATACCTAAATTTGATTTTATTCCACCAGAGTTTTGTTTGCTTTTTATTTGGACAAAGAGCTATCCTCTCTCCAAGGTGAAATTTAGCCTAGCACACAGGGCACACTCAAACTCTTTACCTATAGCTTCTGGTGGTGCATAGGGTGGTGCAGCAAATTGCACGCTATACAAAATAAGGCCAGAATAGCATTAAGTCATTTGTCAGATCAGCATATTTGTAGGAATCCAATCCTCCTTTCCCTGTTATGGACCCTATACATTTTGTATCTTAAAAGACTCTAAGTGAAGTAAGTCAGTCCATTTTTCAGTGCCAGCCTTGGCTGTAACACTTATATGGGTCAAATCACATCCATTGTTATAGTTGCTTCTCTGTCCCACAGACAAAGGCTACAATTATATTTACTCACTCAGTGTAGTGTATTCCACTCTGTATGTGGAGGGCAAGATTGGCGTGGACTTTGTATTACAGAGCAGTAATTAGTATCACCAGTCTTCTCTGTTTCCTTGTGTTAAAGGTCATTGAGACATGGCTATGCTAGCCTTACTGCAATAATATTAAATATATGATGAAGGAATTTATTCTTCTACATTTCTTAGTTAATATCTATCTCTGGGTAATGTGGATGCTACAGAATTTTGATTGTTCTAAACATTCTGAAATTCTTTAACTATCATTAATCATTGATATTCACAACTGCATATGATAGAATAAAACACTTTCTGATACTCATTAGTGGCTGACTAAATTGCCTTATTCTTATCAAATCCACAAGTTGAAAACTTGCTCAGAAGAGTCATTTTCTTGATATTGTTATAAGGCCTGCCTGTTCAGTGTTCCCCGCTGACTCCAGCCCTTCTCACTGTGATTTTGGATGACTCAGTAGCACACTTATTTAAATGTGAGATTAATGAGATTTTTCTGAAGTTCACACATTCTGCGCTCTGTTTATTTAAATAGCATAGGGCAGGCTGCTTTGCAAGTTTCTCACTCTTCTCCCTGTACTTTATATGCTTAACTGGGATGAGGAAAACTGAAGGTTAAATTCTGCAGATGATAATATTGGTGCATTGATTGTCTGAGAATCTCTGTATATTAACAACGCATTGGAAATCAATCTGAATACATGAGACATGCATGAGACATAGCATGGCTCTGACAGTGTGGGATAAGGCAGCCACTCTGACATTTGTCGCAGTCTGTTATACCCTACTGACTGTTCCACCAAAATCTCTCCACTGCCAAGATGACAACCATGCAGTTCCTGAATTCCAATCACTAGAGAGTGAGCAAACCAGCAGACAAAGGGGGCACCACTATAGGCCTCAACCATAATGACTATGTCAATGAGGCCAAGCAACAACTTCCTGACACCACCCACTCAACAACAAACACTTTGTCCAAATCATGAGAACAACCATGGCTGTTCATGGGTCACTTTGGGGAAGAATTTCTGGAAAAATGCATCACAAAACCAATGATAAACCTTGAAATATATCAATAATATTTTCATCCTTTGGACAGATGACCTAAACTCCTTCATCGGCTTACACCACAACCTCAACAACTGCCACCTGTTCATCAAACTCTCTAGAACACTCCCACACCAGCATCAACCTCCTGATCAGCTTCAACAATGGAAACCAATAGACAACTACATACAAGAAACCCCTGTATCACCACACTTGCCTTCATGGATCCAGTAATCATCCCAGACACACCAAAAAATCTTTTATCTACAGCCAGACCGAATAGACAGCCAGACAAAATATGCTCCAAAGGAAAAAGTCTGAGATTAACACATTTAAAACGTGCTTGACCAAACAAGGATGCTCCACCAGAGAAGTACATCTCATCATGGAATGTCCCACCCAAATACCTCAAGAGAACCTACCTGAATACAGGAAAAAAACACTAACTGCACACTCCTAGTTGTCATGTACCACCCCACACTTGAACCCATAAAGGTATCATGAAACAATTACAACCCATATATGAGGGGAACACAGCCTGAAATAAATCTTTCCTGAGCCTCCTATTCTGGCCTTCAAACAATGCTCCAGCCTTGCCAAGATCATCATCCAAAGGAAGCATCCCACAGACCAGGACACACCGACTCAAAGCGGCACCAGAACAGAACTCTGCCAGAACAACAGATGCAAAACCTGCAGATGTATCTCCACTGCTACAGTGATCAACACCCTTCACAACACACCTTTCAAGATCCATTGGTCCTACATACACCTATCACAAAATGTGGTGTACCTCATCCAGTGCATGAAATCTCCAATAACAACTCTGTGGGCAAAACCAGACATTTGCTACACTGTCAAAGGAACTTCACAGAAAAATTATAAAAGCCAAAAACATTCTCTGACCTGTGGGTGAACACTTTTCACAGAGTGATCACTCCATATCAGACCTGTCAGTCCTCATCCTCAAAGGAAACCTGCACGACACCTTCAAAAAATGAGCCTGGGACAGAGGTGAAAGTAAGCCGGTCCGGTCCAGCGTATCAGTAAGAAAGTGGCTGCCAGTACACAGCCGACCATACCGGCAGGGCCACTGATCGGGGAGGGAGGTGGCAAAAGGGCTGGAGCCACGGGCCCTTTAAATCACTTCTGGAGGCCCAGGTAGCGTGGGGTTGGGGCTTGGGAGAGCAATGGTTGAGCATCCCCGGAGAAATCAGAAAGTTGGCACCTGTGCTCTTAGCACAAAGATGATTTTACTATCTGAACTGTTTCTAGAGAGGAAACAAGGAGCAACCATGCCTGGGGAGAAGACAAGGTTTGGAGTTTTACACTGTAATTAATTTCTTTGTAAATGACCTGAAGAAGGGAATGAATTTTGTCCCTCTACGATATGCACGGACTGCTTTGGAGAGTGGTGGGGGAGGACAGCTACCTGTTCTGATGTAGGCACCACAACAAGTTTCATGTTATTGATTGCTGTATATGCATTGACTTAGAATCCCAAAGCAAACCTGCAGCTTTGAGGTAACACGAGCTATAGCTGGTTTGGGATATATTAAAAATTATTTAAAATTAATTAGGGCTGTTTCCAAAGTGACCAACACCAGATAAACCAAGGTTTATTTCTTCCTCAATCAGTTTTTTAAAATACTTGTTATTTCTTCTTACAAATTTCTAGAATCCTATATCTAGATCTTAAGCCATGGGGGCTAGCAAACACCATCAAGAAAGAGTCAGCAGGGACTGTTTTTAAACCACAGCCCTCTGAACTCTCCTATCCTAACAAGTTCAGAGGCTCATCCATGCTACATCATGCAAACTTTTTAATCAAAATTAAGTCAAATACAATTCCAAGTTCCACAGCTTTAATAGCATTCGCTCCCTTGAAAATCATAGCATCAATTTATTATAAGTAAATATATTTTAATTTATCAGAACCCATACCCCCTAATATCTCTAAGTGAATTAAATATCTACCACTATCTTTAAAAAAATCACAGGGAAAAGTACAAGATAATTCTACTGACTTAAATAAATAGTAGATTCAAAATTTACTATGAAATTTTTCATTGTTGGCACAGTAATATCCATTTCATGTGCTTTGTGAACAGATTCCACACATCTGAACTAAAAGTTGTAATGATGTGAGATAGGATGCACAGAAAGTTTAAATATTTGTTAGAGCATGGCCTCCTGAGGTCCCTTCCAACCCTGATTCTATGATTTTGTCATATAACTGGATTTTACAGAAATACATAAATATGGCTTTCATTTTAATACAGGTAAATTTCTCTGATCCTTGCAAGAAAGTTGCATATGCAATTACAGCATCTCTTTGTGCAAACCAGATGATGATGTACGCAAATGAGAAATTATGGTAACGTGTGAGCACAAGTACCTGATTTGTGCATGCAAGCTCAGTAATTGCAATTGAAAATGGCACGCCAATGGAAATTTACATTGCTTAAAAAGAATGGACCCTATTCAGTATGGGTGAGATTCTGTGATTTGCCTCTTAGAGTATATCTACACTATGAAATTAGGTTGATTTAATAGAAGTCGATATTTTAGAAATCGATTTGATACAGTCGATTGTGTGTGTCCCCACTAAGCGCATTAAGTTGGTGGTGTCCATCCACAGTATCGAGACTAGCATTGACTTTCAGAGCGTTGCACTGTGGTGGCTATCCCACAGTTCCCGCAGTCTTCGCCGCCCACTGGAATTCTGGGTTGAGTTCCCAATGCCTGATGGGGCAAAAACATTGTCGCGGGTGGTTGTGGGTACATGTCGTCAGGCCCCCCTCCCTCCCTCTGTGAAAGCAACGGCAAAAAATCATTTCTTGCCTTTTTTCCTGGGTTACCCATGCAGATGACATACCACAGCAAGCATGGGGACCGCTCAGCTCACTGTCGCCGTATGTCTCCTGGGTGCTGCTGGCAGATGCAGTACTGCAGTGCTACACAGCAGCATCCCCTTGCCTTGCCTTGCCTTGCCGATGGCAGACGGTACAACGCGACTGCTAGCCATAGTCGTCGTTCCATGGGTGCTCCTGGCTGACCTCAGTTAGGTTGGTCGGGGGCACCTGGGCAGACATGGGTGCTCCTGGATGGCCTTGGTGAGGTCGGTTGGGGGCGCCTGGACAAAAATGGGAATGACTGCAGGTCATTCTTTTCTTTAAGTTTCATCTACTGGAGATTCGGCGCTGCTTGGAATATCATGCCACCTGAAGGCTTCTGCCTCAGGCTGCCCTCCCACTCGGCAGCACTGAGTGGTAGCACCTACCCCAGTCTACCCCTTGCTCCTATGGCTCATGAAGCCTGGACAGTAGTAAGGAGCAGTTGAACTATAGGCTAAGCAAGTGCATAATAATGGTAGAATGTGCTTTCGGATGTTTAAAAGCTCACTGGCGCAGTTTACTGACTCAGTTAGACCTCAGCGAAACCAATATTCCCATTGTTATTACTGCTTGCTGTGTGCTCCACAATATCTGTGAGAGTAAGGGGGAGACGTTTATGGTGGGGTGGGAGGTTGAGGCAAATCGCCTGGCCACTGATTATGTGCAGCCAGACACCAGGGCGGTTAGAAGAGTGCAGCAGGGTGTGCTGTGCATCAGAGAAGCTTTGAAAACCAGTTTCATGACCGGCCAGGCTACAATGTGAAAGTTCTATTTGTTTCTCCTTGATGAAAACCTGCCCCCTTGGTTCACTCTACTTCCCTGTAAGCCAATCACCCTCCCCTCCCCCCTTTGATCTCCACTTGCAGTGGCAATAAAGTCATTGTTGTTTCAAATTCATGCGTTCTTTATTAATTCATCACACAAATGGAGGGATAACTGCCAAGGTAGCCTGGTAGGGGAAGAGGGAAGCACAGGGGTGGGAGTGTTGTAGAGGCACGCCCTAGAATGGCATGCAGCTCATCATAGAAGCAGCATGTCTGGGACTCTGACCCGGAGAGGCCGTTTGCCTCTCTGGTTCATGTGGCACTGCTGCGGGTCCCTGTTATAACCTCTGTCCTTCATGCCTTGGAGATTTTTTCAAATATTCCAGCATTTCGTCTTTTGGAACAGAGTTCGGATAGCATGGATTTGTCTCCCCATACAGCGATCAGATGCAGTACCTCCCGTTCGGTCCATGCTGGAGATCTTTTGCGATTCTGGGACTCCATGGTCACCTGTGCTGATCAGCTCGCTACGCTGGCCAAACAGGCAATGAAATTCAAAATTTCGCAGGGCTTTTCCTGTCTACCTGGCCAGTGCATCTGAGTTGAGAGTGATGTCCAGAGCGGTCACAATGGAGCACTCTGGGATAGCTCCCGGAGGCCAAAACCATTGAATTGCATCCACACTACCCCAAATTCGACCCAGCAGAGTCGATTTCAGTGCTAATCCCATCATCGGGGAGGAGTACATAAACTGATTTTAAGAGCCCTTTAAGTCGACAAAAATGGCTTCGTCGTATGGACAGGTGCAGGGTTAAATCGATCTAACAATGCTAAATTCAGCCTAAACTCGTAGTGTAGACCAGGGCTTAGAGATGAGGTACAGAACTTGCAGTTCAAGGAGAGGACTAATGACTGACTTTCATAGTTCTTGGAGCAGTGGAATCTTCCCTGACTGATATGGGACTTTTAGGGCTCCTTTATGCCACTTTGACCCTTGTATTTGGTGTACTGGGGCTGGAGCTGAGGTGAGGATCTCACCCTATGTTTAATTACCATGTGTCATTTGTTTTCTTCCCTTAAACCACATGTCAATTACAAATGCATAGAATGTAAATCAAACTAATTAAAAACAGAATATCTGATCTGGATTAAACAAAAGCATGTAATTCTCATAATATTTTATGATAGCGTACAAGTATTCAATTTCATACAATTGGACACTTCAAAGACTGACCTGAAATAATAGTCTTCAAATCAGCATTAAGTAAAACCACAGAGGAGAAATTCTACCTTGAATATCTGTATCATGCACATGAGAGAATTCAAGTAATCTTTCGTAGGGCTGGTAAAGTGTGTCATACAGGAGCACACTGCTGTCCATGGTATTGAAAGGAGCTTTTATCAACAGAGCTAAAAGCATTATTCCCAGAAAAGAAACTCTTAGTTCAAATGGAGTTCAGGTTGTAAGTATGTATCAATAATTTATGGGCAAAATCCTTAGAACATGGCAATTTTAAAGTCTGCTAGGGTCTTGCTAAGACAATCTAATTAAATGGGAAGTGTTCATATACTTCAATAATGGGCACAGAAATCCTGTAAAAAGATACAAAAATACAATTGTCTTAAATCTTCCACTTCCCCCTATTTTGACCCCTCCGCCCCACAAAACTTCCCAAACACTGGAAAGTATTGAAATATAGCATTCAGTTACATGCCTCCTCAAATCTATTGTGCCATTGAAGCCAATTGACATATTAAACATTGTATATCATGCTAGTTCAGCATCTGGGTGGCTGAGGACACCTTAAACCTCAAATACTTTAGCACCTAAAGCCATTTTAAACTATTTCCATAGCAGCTTATATAGCCTGATTACAACGTTTAAGATGTTTGCATGCCAAGGAGTTTCATTACTGTTCACAAGGTGAAATCATCTAACTTTCTGAATCTTTCCATCTCTCAATCACCTTGTTCAATTTCCCTCAAACATATCAGAAATATTCTACTTTTTCAGAAGATACCATCTATGCAAGTTCAGGTAGTTTGGTGTGGCTTTGAGAAGAGGTAAAAAAAATATCAAGTCTACAAGAGAAGGTAAACATCTAACTCACTTACGGAGTCAGTGCTGTTTGTTTTCAGTTTAGTTTGCTCTTGTCTTTTTCTGAAGTGGATAGCAAGTTTTATTAAGATCTATCCAGCAGACAAATCACTAGGTGTTAAGTTTTACCAGAAAGAACCTTAACTAAGCATAAATTCTCTTTAAAAAAACATTAATTTCAGGAGCAAAACCCAACCCTCACTTTGCAGTGAAAATATTGATCCAAAGCTTCATTCTCTAGCTGCACATATTCCCATCTCTCTTCCAATGTTCCTTTTTGCATGGAAGGAGGTCCTAAATCTGCCAATCATTAACACAATAGCTCCTTTGCTTACTGAATCCGTCATATGTACACAGGAAGCCTATGATCTGAAGGGCCACTCCAATGCAGAAACTTTACCCCACAATTATTTGTGTGAAATATTTAGATTCAAACTAGTTAAAGTATATATATAATAACTACTTTTACAATTTATATTCTTGGGAAAGAAGCTCCAACATTCTTCCTACTATTTCTTTGTTAGTTTGCTTTACCCTTAAAGGCTTAATTTCATGATGACTCTCACATTATTCAACAAAAGCTATCCTAGGTTGGAGTCCACTCTTTCAATCAGTCAGCAACATGAATGATGACAGAACGATGGCCTTGTCTGCCACCCTCCCTGCCTTCCAATACACCAACTCTACACCAAAGTGACCACAGAGAGGTTCTGGTTCAAGAGGTAACCATATGGTTTAGTTGGGGTTGATCCTGCTTTGAGCAGGGGATTGGGTTAGATGACCTCCTGAGGTCTCTTCCAACCCTAATCTTCCATGATTCTATAGCTAAGGCTACGTTTTAGTCATGGACATTTTTAGTAAAAGTCATGGAGAGGTCACCGGTGGTAAACAAAAATTCATGGCTCGTGACTTTTACTATATACCCCTGACTAAAATTTGGGGGGGAGAACAGCTCGGGGGGGTGGCCTTGGGGGCACCTCAGATGCTGGGAGGGCCATCCCACATGGTTCCATGGGTGCTAGGGGGGGCATGGACCAGAGGGGCACCGTGGGTGTGGGGGGGGACACGGCCCGAGGTGTCCTGCAGGTGCTTGGGAGGGGTGGCTTGGGGATGTGCTGAAGGTACGGGCAGGCCTGGGGGGTGCCGCAGATACTGGTGGGGAGTTAACGGGGCTGAGGCAGGTTCCCTACCTGGCTCCCGGGAAGCAGCGGCCTCCAGCTCCTAGCTCCATGTGCTGCCTCCACTCTACCCCAAGCCCTAGTTTTGCTGTTCCCATTGGCTGGGAACCATGGCAAATGGAGATACAGGGGCAGTGCCTGCGGGCAGAGGCAGCACCCTTCCATGGAGCCACCACCCCAGGTAAGCACCATCCTGCACTGCAATCCTCAACCCTGAGCTCCCTGCCCAAACTTCTGCTGCTGGGGGTTGGGAGGCTGAAACTGTCCCAGCAGCAGCTGATGCGACTGGCTTAGGGGCAGTTCCCAGACCAGCTGCACAGGCTGCTGCAGAAGTCATGGAGGTCATGGAAAGTCACAGAATCCATGACTTCCATGAACTCCGTGACAAACGCTGAGCCTCAACTATAGCTGAACCATTTGGTAATGACCACAATGTAATTAAATTTAGCATCCTTGCAGGGGAGAAAATACAAAAAAACCCCTAAAAAACATAAACCCAGCATAATAAATTTTTACGTTAAAAGGGAGAACTACACAAGAATGAGGATACTAGTTAGAAATTAAAAAGGGCAGTCTCAAGAGTATAATGCCTGCAAGCAGCATGGAGACTACTTAAAAACATCATAATAGAGGATCTGTCTAAATGTATACCCAAATCAAAAAAGACAGTAAGAAAACCAAAATAATGACACCATGGCTTAGCACCAAGTAATGGAGGCCACTAGAGGCAAAAAGGCATCTTTTAAAATCTGGAAGTCAAATCCGAATGAGGAAAATAGAAAGGAGCACAAACTCTAGCAAGTCAAAGTATAATAAGGCAGGTTAAGAAAGAATTTGAGAAATAATTTGCTAAAGAAGCAAAAACTAATGATTTTTTTTAAGTACATCAGAAGCAGGAAGCCTGCCAAACAGGCAGTGGGGCCACTTAATGACAAAAGGTGTTAAAGGAGCACTCAAGGAAAAAAAGGCCATTGCAAAGAAAGTAAATGAATTATTTGCATCAGTCTTCACTGCAGAGAATGTGGGGGAGAGATCCACAACAGAGCTACTCTTTTTGGCAGCTAAATTTGAAGTCCTAAACTGATGTATTTTAGAACAAACTGATAAACTAAACAGTAATATGTCACCAGGACCAGATGAAATTCACCCAAGAGTACTGAAGAAAATTGCAGAACTATTAACTATGATATGTAACCTATCCCTGAAATCAGCCTCTGTATCAGATGCCTGAAAGGTAGCTACTGTAACGCCAATTTTTAAAAAGATCCTGGCAATTACAGACTAGTTAACCTAATTTCAGTAGTAGGCAAACTGGTGGAAACTATAGTAAAGAACAGAATGATCAGACATACAGATAAACATGATTTGTTGGGAAAGAGTCAACATGGCAGCAGCTTTAATACAAACAAGAGACAGTATGGTTTTCCACAACACACAACTTACCTGTGGAACACATTGCCACAAGATGTCATGACAGCCAAAAGTATAACTTGTTTCAAAAAAGAACTGGTTATGTTCATGAAAGATAGGCCCATCAATGGCTATTAATTAAGAAGGTCAGGGATGCAGCCCCATGCATGGGGCAACCCTAACTCCTCTGATGACCAGAAGCCAGGAGTTGAAGATAGAGGTGAATCACTCCATAATTGTCCTGTTCTGTACACTCCTGCTGAAGCTCTGATATGGGCCACTGTCAGAGACAGGATACTGGGCAAGAGGGACCACGGTCTGACCCACTGTGGTAGCTCTTATGTTCTTATAACTATTTACACAGGTGCTGCAACTGCAGCTAGCATTCTAGCTCTGTGCACTCAGAATGACTTCCTGGTGCCTCCTCCAAACTCTTCCCTCAGGCCACCTGTGATCCTCCCTCTAAGTTCTAGGCAGGTTGTGACAGCCCCCATGCAATGGGACTCCATTCTGTGCAGTGAGTATATGTCTGCGGCCCACAGATATGGCACCAGTTCCTTTGCCAGGGGAACGTGATCAACCATGGAGGAAGTGTAGGAGTTGCCTCTATTCAAGTTAAAAGAATGCAATGAGAAGAATAAAACATTTAAAATGTACTTTACTGATTTAACAACTGTAGTTTAACACTAATTATTTATGATAATATTTCAGAATGCACTAACTACGCTACAACAGATATAGTAAAAATACTGACTATAGTCTTGACTATAGCAATCTGCTGTTAAATCTTTGCTGAGAAGTGTGGAGACACTGCCAATTTTTGGATTAGTGATATATGGTCCAGTGGGGTTCTAATGTATTCTCACTTTAAATCAGATTATAATTTTTTAATTCTCTCCAAGATAATCATGGCAAATAACACCCAAGGGATATTTAATTAAAAAAATGTATAGCTGTCTTCAAAAATTATACAGTCCACTTAATGTAGGCAATTGACTCATTTCATTAAAATCAGTTTTTAAGAACAGGTTGGACAAACATTTGTCAGGGATGGTCTAAGTTTCTTTGGTCTTGCCTCAGCACAAGAGGCTGGATTTGATGACTTGTCAGGGTCCCATCCAGCCCTACATTTCTGTGATTCTATGATTAAATGGTACATATGTTGAATAAGTAGGGCCAAATCTTCCTCTTAATTACATTATTGCAACCCCACTGAAGACATTGGTATTGTACCCACGTTAATGAGAGGAAAATTTGATCTGTAATCTCTTTGATTTGTTGTATTGAGGAACCTGTGTGTTCCATAATTCAGCAGCTGGGCAATTTACAAAGCAATCACCTTGCCAGAAAACTGTTCTCCAGAATCTAGGTATTCATTTACCCAAACAAACAAATTAAATAAATAAAAAAATAAATAAAAGCAATCCAGCCCTTAGGGTTGTGAGTATAACATTCCAAACATAAACTGCTGCAACATTGTCTCTGAGTCTGCCAACAACCTGAAACTATACCTGAAAATTTTGTAATCTGTCATCATTCATAGGGTATTAATTCTGTAACATAAGATTTACAAATTAAACATCATAACTGCTAACACTCTTGACATGCGAGCGTTGTATACAGAGGGCATGCAAGCTCAGCCCATTGCCTGAAAATGATATTCCTTCTTTGAATATCATGAATTGCCACTAAATCAGGTATTTCTGCAATCCTTGTCTTCATTGCCTTTCTACAGTAATAAAAAGAAATGGTACTTTTATTGAAAAACATGGGCATGTCAGTTAAGAGAAGGTTTTGATTTGAATCAGCAGGACCTTACTGACCTTTTCAGAATTCAAAATAATGTGAAAAGTGATTTCTCTCCCTTCACATTGATAATTGAGTACCTGCTGGCTAATAAAACAGTTTGGCTCTACATATTCTCTAGTTCTCATGCTGATTACTCACTTAAGGTAATTACTGATTTCTAAGCTTTAAACAGAACACAGGAAGCATTATCACAGGTGCCTAGCTTACTTAAAAATCTTTATTCATTGTTTTACTGAACATCTTTGCACAGATCCACTGAGATGGTTATTCTTGAATTGGTAAAATCATTTTGGGCTAGATTGTGACTTTAGTCTTTGCAACTGAAGTTAGATGGCTGTTATATTTCTCTTCTTGCAGTGCATGAGCTGTCTGCACACAGTTCTTAATAACTTACTACAGGAACCTAGGAAGATTAAAGTCTGGAAGGGACTGATAGATCTACTGATACATGCTATTACAGTATGTTCTTGCTTTGAATTTCCCCATTTTATTATCATCTTCATTATCATACAGTACCGAAAATGATAGTGCACTGCATTTGTGGAGGAAAAGAATTATGACTTCTCTATAAGACTATCAAATATTCAGTCGATCTTACAAAACCACCTTCAAAGATATTTTGAAAAGTTTCCACAGAAAGAAAGATAAGAAAAAGAAAAACTCCCAGCAAAATTTAGGCCTTGTTCAAGATTGCTAATCATTTTACTCAAATGTTTTCAATCATGTACTACTTGGTCACAAATCTTCATCTTCCTTTGTGTTGGGCTTAGTGAGACAAACATACAGAGTACCAGAAGCGATCTGAAAGCATACTGCTTCTGGGTAGGTTTCCCCAAAGGGAATTCCACTGTGAAACTTCACATTCACCAGAAGGGTGGAGAAGCACCTCTGCATCTCTTTTTCTGAGGAAATTGCTCTTGGCTGCATGAGCTAGAAAAAATAGAGCTGGTCTTGGTCTGAGTGCAGGTATGTAGGTACTCCACATTCTATATGATGATAATACTATTCCCACTGGCAGAAAATGTACTCCAGGCATTGACTTAGTGTCAAAGGAAATACGCTAGAGACTGTTGTGCCTTCATCATCTCCTATTAGGTTTTGAGGCCCACTTCAGAGGAAAATCCAACAATCCTATTTGATAGATGGATGCAGAACACTTCCCACCAGAATAAACATCAGAAAGGCAATTATACCAGAGTGGTACCCAGCCTATGAAAGCTGTGTTTGGTCTCCATCTCCCACTTTCAGGACTGCCATTTGCTTGTTGCTCCTGTACATCCCCAGCAATGTGGGAGCAACGTACTTGATACTACCCAGATGCAGAGATCTGGCAAAACACCACTGAATATCAGTCAGTGCATACATTGCCATACATGAACAGATGCATTTCAGCTGTCATTACAGAATAGGGGACAGATAAAAAGTAGCCCATTGCTGGGGTAGACCAGACTCCGGAGTCCCCCCTAGACAGGTGCTCTAAGAGAAGGCCAAACAGGAGTGTCTGGCCTGCTAGCCAGTCATGACCCATGTCGTTTTGTGGAGAAGCTCTTTCTGCTTCAGTCTACAAGCTTTGGCAATGCTTTACTTGATCACTTGGGCCTTCAAAGGGTTATGCATGCAATTTTCTCAATTATTTTGCCTTCACCTTGTAAAGTGCTGCACCTTTGTTTGTCAGCCAGCTCATCGCAGCCTTCTCCATCAGTGGACAAAATGGCAAGCCAAGGGAGTGTGACTAGTCATGCACAACCTAGTACCCCTTTAAACAAATCTTTGTGCAGGTCTAGTCTTTATTCCTTGCTGTCTCTTCACTAGTTCTGTTCTTTGAAAGTGTCACACCCCAATGGCCCTAGGGGTCCCCTGTGGAAGGACGAGCAGCATTGTATATTGCTAACACTATTGCAAGCATTGCAGGGCATTTTGGGAAGGGTCAAAGGTGTGAGTGTGGAATGGAAGATTCCTTTGTAGGTCACATGAGGCCAGAGGGGGAAGAAGGAAGAGAGCAAAGAACAGGTTAACTCTGTGCTTCTGCTTGGCCCAAAGATAAGACCCTGACTCCAGCCTGCTCAAGGCCACAACACACATCTGACTCTTGGCTGCCTGCCAAGAAAGAGGGGGGCCCGGAATTTACCGATCAGCTCTGAGAAAGGAAGATGCACCTGAGCAGACCTGCAGAGGAAGCCTATAACGAGCGAGACAAGCGAAGGCCAGCATGGAGGAAAACACAGTCTAGCCGGTGTGTTTTGGGAAGGTTGAGGAGACCACAGAGAGCCAGTTTGGACTGGTACAAAGAATGCCAGGAACAGAGGTCGCGGAATGAAACACTGCCAAAGGCACCCTGGACTTAAAAACCCTCCTGAGAGCTGGAGCAATTCAGGGATCAACAGTGGAACTTGGATGGCCTGGGCCCTGGACAGAACTCCTGTCCACCCTGCCCCCTCTTCTTCTTACATTACACCCAGGCTGTGGGTAGAGCGTGTGTGAGTATGAAAGCAGGTTAGGGCTTGGGGCACTAATGTTTTCTTCCTTCCTCTGAGTGATGGGGGGACCACCCATCACTCTCCGCTGTTATTTTATTATTGTATTAATAAAGCTTTATAATTTAAACCCGTGGTGTGTTTTGTCATCTCCTCCCCAAATGATCCCGTGGCCTCAGCCTGATCACCTGATGCCTCAGGCGGATTGGTAACTGAAATCTGTCACAAATGCTGTGTGGCGGTGGGCAGATGGTGACAGGGACAGGCAGAGGATGCTGCCAGGTGTCCCTAGTCACAAACCTGCATTCAGGTGGTGCGAGAATGATGGTCTTCCGTTGTTGACTTGGAGTAACATTGGCATCTATATCCTTCTCATGCATCAGAGCAACCTCTTTAGGGATAGTGCTGCTCTCCCCAATCTGGGGAAGAGGGAGAAAAGGATTCCTAAACATTGCTCACTCCATTATTGACTTGCTAGTATGCTGTGACCAGCTGGTCATCCAACTTGCAGTAAAAAGCAACATGACACACAAAGAACAATGAACTTTGCATCCTGGAATGTCCACACTGTTTCTGATGATTCTGGTGAGCTGGAAAGGTGCACAGCACTCAGCAGAAGAGAACTTGCCAAATATAACAGCAATATAGCTGCACTGAGTGAAACATGTCTCCTAGGCGAGTCCCAGATTGAAGAAGTTGGTGTGGATACATGGTAGTAAGAGGATTTATTATATGGACCTTTGCATTTGTGATTTGTACATGTACACAAAGCACTGGTTAGGAACATTTTAAAAATAAGTAACTACATCAGTGAAAATGTATATTTCAATAAAGCTCTTACGAGCAATTGTCTGTTTCTGTCTCTTCCTTTTGAATGCATTACACCAATGATTAGTCCATCTTGATCATCCAGTTGAGCTCTTCAGGAAGCTGCACCTTTTCTAGCAAGATTTATTAGGGAAGACATGCTTTTATCTTAATGCATGGCTCGCATTAAAAGTGCATTGCTATGCTGTCTCCCAGTTGATTTTTTCTTTACAATTTACAATGCATTTGGCAGTCACTTTTCCACAGTTTGGTTTTATGATTTTCTGTTGCTGCTGCTATGCTAGTGATGTGTTTACAGCTGATGTAGGGGTCAGAAAAATACACTTCATTAAAATGCTTTTGGCTCTGTAGGCTGGATTGCAGAGGAAAACAGTGGCTTCTTTAAATAACCACAACAAAATTTGCTGTGAGGCTGCATAGCTTTGCTCTTTTAATACCTGCAATGCATTAAGGAGAAAAGCTTGTCCTACCTAGACACTGTTGCTAGCTATAGCAGGATTTAAGGCTCCAAGTCAGTGAGGTCAATCCTGTATTAGTAACATTAGTCATTTCCATGAGAACCATTTGTGATGCCACATGTAAAGAATTATGATAGTGTCACTGCATGGAGAGGAACAAAAAGAAGAGAGGTTGTAAAAAAAACAACTTACATTATGCCTATCCCCACTAGCTGCTCTAAATATTTGTTTCCCATTAAGAGCTTTGGTTGATTAGTGACTGATTAAGGACTTCAGAAGTGGACTCAGTAACCAAAATAAAAATAATTGATACTACAAGTTACAGGATGGCAGGTTCTAGGGCTCGTTGGCTAAGTCATCTTAATGCCAGGTGATAGAAACCTACATAAATATGAGGAATTATTTCGGCTGCTAGTGGGTCATGTTAATTACAAATAGAATATAAGAAGGGTTGGAACCTCTCCCTGGGGCAAAGGGAGCTAAGGGCAAGGAAAAATCCTAGAAATAGTCAGGCTTAAGAGAAAGCTTAAGTTGAAATTTGCTTAGTTTTTTTTAAATAAAAATTAATAAAGACAAAGCCCAGGAAAGAATCATAGATATGGATGCTATGTTTAGAGCAGATTAGAAATAGAACCTACTTGTACTATACAGTACTTGCATCAAAGAAACATTTTCAGTGGAGAAATTGTTAGTATATTCTTCAGGATTTTTTTAGCAGCCTGAAAATGCTCAGTGAAAAATTCTGTGCTTAAGCTTACCTGAGTTTCTAAACAATTATATGTTCAAAGGATACCTGCTTATGTAAATTGAGTTTCCACAATTGGTTAAAACAGTACACTCATTTTTATATAGCCTTAAAATGCTCTCTTATTTTATATAGCCTTAAAATGCTCTCTTATTTTATTTCAAGAATTCTAGATTACAGTAGACTGGCGAGTAAGGGTACATTTCTTCCTGAAACAAGACGAGTAACATGACTGGTATGGTATGATAGTCTGATGCACACATTCACTAGTCTGCAGACTTCTCTGCAATATTGAAAGAACATTTGATTAGTTACACATTATTGGAATATAGATAGAACAACAGCAGTTGCCTGAAGGAAGACTCCAGATTAATTCAACAGGTTTGGCAGTTACTAAATAAGGGCTTGTCTACAGGGGGAAATAGACTGGAATAGGTATTGCAGAAATGCTATTCTGCACTAGCGCCCCCATGTGGACATTCTTATTGCACACTAAAATTGCCTTTGTGTGGTTCAACTTAGTTCACTCTTACAGAGCAGAATAAGAGTGTTTGCATAGGCAGCTAGTGGTGAATTGCTATTGCTCTTTAAATTCACATCCTCGCTTATTTCACACTAGCTTTGCCATGTAGACAAGCCTTCATTCTAAATGAACATTGGCAGACATGACATTTAAGATACTCTTCAATGTCCCATGCAATTAAAAATATTACTACAGGCTGAAGAAAAACTTGAGTTTCAGTGTGTATATGGGATAGAGGGGAGAGGTGGGTTGGAGACACAAATAACTCATTAAATAAGAATGATAATTCAAGCTAACTTTCCATCTTATAAGCAAAAGAAACAAACTGATGACTAAAGAGTGTTATGTATCATTATTCATTGAGGCAGCACAGTGAAGTGACTGTGAATTTTAGCATACGTGAATGAAAGTTAACTCTGAGTTTACCCAGCATAATGAAAATTTAAGAGGCCTAGAAATTAATTAGAAGTTATCTAGCACTACATAAAGCTTATAATGATTAGGCTGTAGAAAAATGAGACTCAGGAAAACAAAGGGATCAGGTCAGGAACAGCAATTATTATAATTAGCTTGGAAGTCTTGAGTCTCAATGTAATGTCATTCCTATGGGAAAAGATTAATTCAGATATCTTAAGCTGATATTTGTTGAAGAAAGATTGCTCATGGAGTGTTTTTTTTGGGATGGGGTTTCCATTGTTAAAAGTGAATGTTGCCCGCTAATTATTGTTATTTAAAATAGTCAGACTATTTCAGTTTGCTTTATATTGCATATGTTCAAAAATCTAGCAGATATTAATTTGCCACTCCGCATGTTTTCAGAAACAAGGTAACTAAAAATAAACCATGACATACAAATAATACCGTAATCAAATATTTGTTTCATCCCTTCCTTCTCTTGTCTAGTTGTTCTGTGTACTAAGGTGTGAGTCCACAAGCAAAATGTCAATTGTCAGATCCTGCCTATATCATTTGCACTTGGGTATAAAACCTTTTCCAGAAGGTATTTATTGTCATTAGAAAGCCATTTTATTCTATTTTGTTAGAATCTACTATATTTAATCAGTTTAAAATGTTATGCTTGTATGAGAAAATCCTGTGAAATATCATCATTGCTTTATTCCTATCTCCCACCCAAGAGGTTAACAGGTCAAGCAACAACAAAATGCAGTATGTCAGATACACATGTTGCTACTATAAAAAGAGATTTCCATTGGAGACCAGGGAGCTGATTAACTTAGCCCACTTTAAGCAATGTTTCTGCTAGTTAATTACAAAGCTCTAACCATAGTGGAAGATGTGATTGTTTTGGGTGATGGTTTCACAGGCTACTAGATACGCACCCCTATCAAAAATAACTTCCGATACACACCAACAATATATTTTTTAAATTTTCCTAACCGAATGCTAGGCTTATTATCAAGAAGTAAAAAGTTAGAAAACACCACAGTTAATGCTGCCTGCATAAACTTAAGTCTGCCTCCTTGCATATATACATATATATGCATTATGCAAAAGTTTTGATTATATAATAATGTACAAGTTCTTAAAAATATAATAGAATATAAAATCTTTTTCTATTTCCTTTGTAGCCTTCTGATCCTGATACCAGCCTTATGCCCCAGCACAAATTAGAATGATGTGAGAACTTCTTTAACTTATCCTAGCAGCCTGAAGGACCATTCCAACAGCTTGGAATTGCTGGGACACAGGGACACTGGCCATGCCTCCTTTCTCTCAAGTATCAGAGGAGTAGCTGTGTTAGTCTGGATCTGTAAAAAGCAACAAAGAGTCCTGTGGCACCTTATAGACTAACAGATGTATTGGAGCTTATGCTTATGCCTAAGCTTATGCTCCAATACATCTGTTAGTCTATAAAGTGCCACAGGACTCTTCGTTCCTTTCTCTCAGATATCCAGCCTATAAGCCACTATGGCCTGTCTACACCTCCTGAAGAGCTGCCAATGCAAGTGGAATCATCAAATGGCCATTGATTTGATTGTAGTGTTGCTCTGTGCAAAGCACCCAGAGCAGGACCAAGGATCTGGTGTGAGGTATGAAAAAAGTGACAAATATCTCAAGCATTTTCAACAAATACCTCACATTTTGCACCAATAACAGAAATAATTTAAAGGTTTTCGCCCAATGCAGTTTAAAATTTTCTTTTTGATTTTTTGCCCCTTCACTGGAATTTCTTACATAGGAGGCTTAGAGTCCAGGCAGACAAATGATTGCAGACACACTAAAGTAACTTCACATTTAATTACCTCACACATTCACATCAGAGGCTTGATTTAGTAATGCTGCATTGAGCATTTTGGAGCAGTTACTTAAGGTTATAATACACATGAGACAATTTCATCTGCAGTATCTAAAATATTTATTGAGAGGCATGTAATTTAAAATACACAGTAATGTGTGATCAACTGCGAACGAGTATGTTTGAATTATTCTCTCTCTTTTTTGGGGCAACTTTTCAAACAAGCTTAAATGAAAAGGCAGTGAAAACTAGAATTTTGCATTTGAATCCATATGGGACTGGATTGACACTTTGCTATCTATTCACCCTGAGGAAGGGGATGCACATACAATGCCCCAGAAGCAGACCAGAGGCTGAATTGTGACTCAGTCATAATTCAGTACCTGATTCTCCCTTGTGCTCAATGGGTGAAGAAAGCCGTGCCATCTCCTGGACTGGTACAGCTTTCTTCCCTTTCCACTCCAATTCAGCAGCACTGTGGGTTTTGCAGGATTAGTGATGGGGTACAACATGTTTCAGCCCTGAGTCACTGGTTCAAATGCAGCCTAAGTTGGAAGGATCTGAAATGTAATTCCCATCTGATGTTCAATGTGAAATGAGCTTGGTGAGTTTAGACCAGGACCCAGCAGATGAGTAACCAGCTCAGAAAAAACCCTTCACAACTGTCAACCTTGTTGGTACTGTCCAAAGAGAAATTAAAATATTGAATAAGCATGTGGTCAAAACTACCCTTTTAACCTTAGAGGGTTAAGCCAGGGCCGCCCAGAGGATTCAGGGGGCCTGGGGTCTTCGGCAGCGGGGGATCCCCACTGCTGAATTTCCGCCAAAGACCCGGCACTTTGGCAGCGGGTCCCGGAGCGGAAGGACCCCCTGCTGCGAAATTGCCACCTAAGACCCGGAGCGGAAGAAGCTCCGGGGCCCAGGCCCCAGGAGAGTTTTCTGGGGCCCCTGGAGCAAGTGAAGGACCCTGCTCCAGGGCCCTGAAAAACTCTTGTGGGGGCCCCTGCAGGGCCTGGGGCAAATTGCCCCACTTGGCCCCCTTCTGGGCAGCCCTGGGTTAAGCAGCTTGCACTGCTGCTACACTGGCTATGCTGTTCTGTGTATCAATAGATAACCTCAAGGCTCACAACTCAAAACCTATCCCACACTGTAAAATTCATTAAAAAAAATTAATTTTTTTTACAATGCTACATGGTAGCTCCTTTGGAGGTCATCAGCAACTTCTGGTTTCAGAGTAAGCCATGTTCCCATCTGGGAGCATAAACTATATGTATCAAAGAGTAGAACTCTGTTAAAATATATTTATTAAAACTATTTGAATTCCTGTGAATAAGCTCTCCTGTGCATCTCTCTTTTGCCTTCTATGTACAGATGGAGTCTGTGTCTACCATCAAGTTCCTTCAATAAAAAAAAAGCTGAAAAATAAAGTTAAAAGTCTTGTCTTTCAAAATGTCTAAATATACTTAATGAGCCTGAGTTTCAAAATGTTCAGTATGCAACAGCATGTGCAAAATATTCATGCAATTTTATGTCTCTTTATACACACAATTACTCTACCTGTACATGGAAATAATTGACTTTGTGAATGTAATCCAATATGTATCCACACTCATAATAACCTGTGTGTTCAAATTAGTTATTGAATTACACACTCATATTTGTATATCCAGCTTGTATAACTTATTGAAAACCGGGACATATATATTTGAATAAACTCAACTGGAGTGCACATGATGACCGATCTCTGTCCTGACATTTATCTTCAGAAATGAAAAAAAGGATGGATAACTAAATTAGCTACACAGTCAGGAAAATGTTATCTCTTCTCCTCACAAGTGAAAATATAGGAAATAACATATAATGTTTTAGGATATGTGCAACGTATATATTTTAGTTCTCTGTCATTCAGGTCTCAAACTGCTTTAGATGGTGGATAAAATTTCCAAGAGTGCCCAAGACCCAGATTTTAAAAGATATTTAGGCATTGCTCTACTCAGCACTGCAATGCCTAAATTACTTAGAAGCATAAGTCTCATTTTCAAAAGTGACTTTGGGTATGTCTACACTGCAATAAAACACCGGTGGCTGGCCTTTGTCAGCTGACTTGGGCTCACAGGGCTCAGGATGTGGGGCTATAAAATTGCAGTGTAGACATTCTGGCTTGGATTGGAGTCCAGGCTCTGGGACCCCACTACACTGCAATTTTATAGCTCCGAAAGTCCTAGTCAGCATATATGGGCCAGCTGCAGCTGTTTCATTGCAGTGTAGATATACCCTTAGGCATTTAGGAACTTAAGTCCCATTGATTTTCAATGAAACTTAGGCTCCAAGGACACTTGGATACTTTAAAAAATGTTACCCATTAGGTATGGAAAATTATAATGCATGAAATATATTACAATAGATACCAACTTATCAAATAGTTATTTGCAAATTGATGTTATCTAGGTAACAACACACTTATGTGTGGAAATAGCAAAAAGCATGAGCATGCTGAGTAACACTATATATATATATATATATATACTTGGAGAATATAAACATTGCCTGAGTCATTTTTTCTCACCATACATATAAAACCAATAAAGCTTTGTATGCTTGGACATTGTATTTCCTTTCTCTGTCAAATATTTTACTCATTGTATTCTAATGGTGTGCACTGTGCATGTGAGGTAAGACAATATAAAACTTAAGCTAAATCTTAAATCTCAGCATGATAAAGTGTGAAGCTGTCTCAGACTCACCCTATGGAGAACTAATTTTTTTCTCTACCCACTCAGCAATTATTATTTAGCAGTTTATTTTATACTCTTTATTTTTAATCCAACTACTCGTAAAATCTGAAATGGTTCAACTTCTGGTATAGCCACTTGTAATGAGGCAGCTGGTCCTAATCCCGTGGCCATTATGGACTGCAGTCTGCCTCAGTGAATGGAGGGTAGATGGTGACTGACAGTAGCCACTGATGCAAGGTGGGTTTAGAGGGTTGGGGGTTCCCCTGGGGGGGGGAGACCCAGAGTAAGGGGGTACTGCTGGGGGCAGAACCCTGAGGAAAGGGGCACTGGGATCTGGGAGGGACACAGGGCCTAAGGCAGGTGAGACACTGACCAGAAGGAGGCACTCCGGAGCTGGACATGAGCTAATTCCCAGGATGACCAGCAGGAGGTGCCATGGCAGTGAGTGCACTGCTACACCACCTCGTCCAACCCAAACCTTGTTTTAATATTCTTTAATCTGTACTGTATATTACAATGTTCCTTGTAACTATGCATTGTTAGTAACTGGCAGTACAGAACCTGTCAGTGTTCAGAGGTATTTTTTATGTATGGCAAAGTACAATTTAACTACCTACTTCAAGTGAAACAGCTGCTGCAAGCCAAAATAAAATGGTATAAGCTACATTTGATTCTGGAATCTGTAAAGGCAGTTTTGATGTCAGAAGTCTGAAAAGGTCAAAAGTAGACAACTAAACTGGATCCCACCTTGCACAAATGAATGCTTCCAATACCCTCCAAAAAAGTCTCAAGGCAAGATGGATAAAATGGTGGGAGTTTTGCCATTTACTTAAATGGGATCAGGAATGGCCATAAAACCAAACTTTTCACACTCAGCTACCTAAAGTTAGGCACCTTCAACCATATTTAGACACCTATACCTAATCATATACTTACTCATATACTTAAATCCCATTGGCTTAGAGGCTGTCTACACTTGGAAATGAAGGTATGATTCCCAGCTAGAGCAGATATACTCAAGCTAGCTCTCATCAAGCTAGCATGATAAAAATTGTAGTGTAGCTGTGGTAGCCTGATACTGGTGAGCGGCAACATGGACCAGCCACCCCAAATATGTACTCCATGAGATCCAGGTGGGTTTGTACTCAGGGCAGCTAGCCTATGATGCTGCTTGCCACTGACCAGGCACTACTATTTTTAGCACACTAGCTCAATGAAAGCTAGCATGAGTATGTGTATGTAAGCTGAGAGTCTCACTCCTATCTCCAAGTATAGATGGAGCCTGAGAGTCAAGCATGTGCTTGAATGCTATCATGAATCAAGGCCTTAATATGGTCTGATATTCAGTGATGCTGAATAGCTGCAACATCTCAAGTCCTTTGAACAAGTGGCATACTGTATAACAAACCAAACATCTGTGAATAATGAAAATGGGGTCTGTAGGTCACTGGAGACACTATCCCTTATGCCACATGAAAAGTGTTCTGATACACAAGTGAAATCCAACACAAATGAAATAATTCACTGAAGTTTTCACTTTTTCAAGAGATCTTATGATTCTATCAGTATATGCAACACACACATTAAAACAGAGCTGGGCCAAAGTCAAAACCACCAGAGATCTAAACATCCTCAACATTTGGGGAAATTCAGATCTGGATCAGAATTTTGCAACTGCCCCTCAATTATTACAAGTCAAACCAAAACCCTAGATACAAATATCCCTAAATCTTGGGGGAAGGTGGGACCCAAGAACTCAGAGGTAAGGCTAATGCTGCATTAAAGCTTTTAATTTTTTTTTAAATCATCATGCAATGTATGTGGTAAATAATTTACATATATAATACATGTTATGGCTGGGGTTGCCAGATGGCACCGTTACATGTAGTCTTTAGTTCTTTTTCTTATAGTTCAGGCATAGTTTTAGTCCTGGTAGTGTTTGTCGGTTTTGTGATAGTTTTAGTGGGAACTGAGGCAGGCCTCAAGGGAGTTTGTTTCTGCTTTAACATTTCTAACTAGAGTATATTCTTGAGGCAGAGTTTTTCCCTAGGAACTGGCCTCTGGTCTTTGGGCCGAGACCCTTGAAAAAGGGGACCACTTGTGTGCTGTTTGTGGCCACCTCTGTTCAAGGACTGGTGTATATCTGTAATTAAAATAAGTCACACTAAGAATATAACCAGATTCCCAACACTGATTTCTTTTCCAATGGGAAGCAGACCTGCAAGGGCCCATCTCCTCCCACTCAACAGAGGGGCATCACTCCACAAATGCTGCAGATATGCAGTTTCCTAGACCCTTTCCTCAATTTTTCTGTTGTACATACTGAATACCTGAGTTGAAACTTTAACAAGAGTTTAAAAAGCATCTGAATATTGATCAGCAAATCATTGCATATTAATGTGAATTAATCTGATAGTTAACATGGAAAACATTTTCTCTGGTCTTTTCTCTTGATCACTCTCTACAGTTCTCTTGACAAAACAACATAAACCTCAACTCTCTTGCTGACATTGAAGAGACAAAAAACAAAATTTGTTCCAATCTCAACATCAGCACAAGTCATCTTTTTAATGCAACAGCTACCAGTGAGCTGGATAATTGCTGATGTGTCTAGTTTATAGTGTCAGTGAGTTTCTCACTTCTGCCACTGATAACATCAGATCCACTAATTTATAATTCCTTCCATATTACAACTACCACAGACTTAAAGTAGAACAATAACATAGACTTGCTAATAGTATTGGGTTGTGTATTCTTTATTTTTAATTGAACAGTGTGTTACTAAAACCTTGTATACATTAAACTGTTTTTTGGGATTTAAAGTATGTGGAAGTAGACTCAGTGAATTATTCTTTTGAATTCCATGTACTCCTTTCACGTGACTTTTTCTGAGACTGTATTTGCAAAAAGTGGTATTCAGCATGCAGAAAATGAGTCCACAAAAAGAAAGAGCAGGAGACAACTGAGAAAATATAGTATCCTCTGGTATCAGTACTATAGTATACAATTCCCTACCATCTTCCACACATTTTATACTGATGCAATTCCAATGGACTTACCAGTCAGCACATACACGAAGCTAGAACTGTATACGGTGATTCTGATTTGAACCACTGATATCTGGGATGTGATTTATGTAACAATAGCATTCAATAAGAAGTTCACTTATGATGACAAGCATATCATCTGCATATGCTACTTCTGACATATAGCAAATCTTATTAGTGAAACTGATTGGAAAGGACATCTAGAAACGTCTTCACTGTTTCAGTTGTACATCTAATCTTATTTCTTGAGCCCATGAATTTATCTTATTTCTCCTAAATTATATACTCAGGGCACATAGTGCCCTTGGTCTACGTACATAACTGCCACCGATGCCAACAGGAACTCTGTTACAGATCAAGGGAAGCATATTTCCATTAGCTTTAATGATGCCTATTACCACCACAGAGACTCCTAACATATATTTTCTCAAATATTTAGTTCTCTGATGTAGCCTGTGTATTTTCAGGATGTTAATTTACATGTTAGATATGCAACTTTGCCCACAATAACAAAATATTTGGGAAGCACAGTGCCATATTTTATGAAGCAAATTTCACAGGGCGATATACAAACACAAACATATATAACAGCCAGTTGCAACTAAACAATGCTTATAAAGTGCTAGAAATATTTCCGTACATACCTGAAGAAACAATTTCCACAAATATTTTATTAGCATGGATTTCACTTTAATAGAAAACTCTCTCATGCTTCACCTTCCCTCCCATTCACAATCCTATAACATCTGTGGCAACTATAGCAATTGCCTACATGAGCAAGTAATATGAGAAAAGTGTTTCTGTTTTAGCTTTCCTTACCACCATGGAGCAGCTAGAAACAGGGAGAGCCAGCACCATGACACCAGTCAGTTCATTGCAGTGCAATCCCCCGCTTATATGTGGAATGGGTGGAGTGCTCCTAGCCCTTCTCTCTGTTCCAAAAATACATTTAATATACTGTCCTCTGCAGATTGCCAGGAAGTGTTTCATGGTCTACAGTCTGAGAAACCAGTGAAATAGATCCACTGACAGCAGCAGCAGAGGAAAAGAGAAAACAAAAACACAAGAGCTTAGGAAAATAGGGAAAGTTAGTCCTCCTTGTTCAGAGGATCATCTGTTTTCTTTTCTCTTCTCTCCCACTGCTTTCAGTGAAGTGGTATACAAACTAAAATCTAAGAAAGCCCAGGAACAGGTCATCTGGCTCCAGCCAAGTCTTAACTCCCATCTCCCCCAGGCACTTTCACCCTTACTTCAATGAAAAAGTTTCGTTGCTCACACCCATCTCTCTCAGGTCTGGCAACTGAAAAATTAGCAATGTTTGAATGTCAGGGTTTTGGGTCAACTTCATATATTCTACGAAATCCATGATGGCCATGAAATAACATATGATTAAGAATGAGGTATGAGATCAAAATCAGTCCTGGTACAGGCAAATGGAGTTCTTTCTTTGATACCCTTCCCCTATTTCCAAAGGCTTTTTAATAAAACTAGTAGCTTAAAGCCTGTACTATTGCATGGGTGTAATTCAGTGGTTCTCAACTATTCCAGACTACTGTATCCTGCCAGGAGTCTGATTTGTCTTGCGTACTCCAAGTTTCACCTCACTTAAACTACTGGCTTTCAAAATGAAATATAAAAATACAAAAATGACACAGCACATTGTTACTGAAAAATTGCGTTCTTTTTCATTTTAACCATATAATAAAAAACTGATTACAATATAAATATTGTACTTACATTTCAGTGTATAATATATAGAGCAGTATAAACAAGTCATTGTATGAAACTTCAGTTTGTATTGGCTTCAGTAGTGCTTCTTACGTAGCCTGTTGTAAAACTAGGCAAATACCTAGATCAGTTGATGTACCCCCTGGAAGACCTCTGGATAGCCCCAGAGATACATGTATTCCTGGCCGAGAACCACTGGTGTAATTCACAAAGTCATGAGTATAAAAAAAGCCAAAAGTGGCTCAGACCTTAAAAAGTAGATAGTAACAAATGGCAATATTCTCATAAAAAAGAGCTCTCAAGCTTATTTGTAGCTGTTTCCATTGCTTCATACTGAATCCCCATTTTAGGCTTCAGAGAGATGTTTGGGGTGTATGCTGGTTGTGTTGTATGAGTGGTTGTGTTGGGAGATTTGTGTTGATTTGTGCATGTGGCAAATGAGGGGTATGAGTTGTTGTGAAGGTCTATTTGGGGTTATTGTGTATGCCAGTTGTGTTGATTTGTGGGGGGGGGTAGTGTTGTGTTGGAAGATTTGTGCTGATTTGTACAGCTGGCATATGAGGGATATGTGCTGCAATGAGGGGCTATACGTGTTTGGGTTTACTACTTGCATGGTTGTGGGAGCGGTTGTGCTGATTTGTGTCTGGAATGATGTGCTGGGAGATTTATGTTGATTTGTGTGGCTTGCAATTGGGCCAAGTAATCCACTATCTGTGCAGTCCCCCTCATGCAACCAGTTACACTGTTGCATGTAAATTAGCTGTGGAATAAGGGTAGCGATTGGTTGAATTGCCCCAGATATCTCAATGGTTTAGGACTCTTGGAATGATATAGATACATGCCTTATTGTAGCTGTACACTGCACAAGCGTAATTCATAACATCAAAATGGCAGAGAACTTAAAAATGGTTTGGTAACAGACTGTGAATCTCAGTGATGATTCAGCCTGGTGATATTCTGAACAAACAGAGCTCTCATCCATGCTTGTTGCTGTTTCTGTCACTTCACACTGACTCAATAGATATTTTCAGTTTAAGAGAGTGACATTCCTGTATTGTACAGATAGCAATAATTATTATTTTGCACTTTCATTGAGCCATCTATCTAAGGCTGTCAAAGTGTTTTATGAACATAATTGAGGTAGACATTATTTCCATTTCACAGATGAAGAAACTGAGGCACCTGGAAGTGAAATGATTCACCCGGGTTCACACAGCCAATCTGAATGAGCCCTGAGTAGAACTCTGATGATTCTCTTATTTCCCAGTCTTGGGATTTAAGTACCACACACACTTCCTCAATGCAGACTATGCTTCCCTCTATATACCACAAGTTATTTGAAAACCACAATGTTTGTTAGTTGTGGAGCACCAGACTTGCCAATGCCACTGAGTCTGCATAACTGTATGCTAGTTTTTTCCTTTGGGTTTAGAATTGCGGAATACTACTAATAAGTACATTCCATTGTTATTTTAGGAGCTGTATACAAACTAACAGCCATTATAAATTCTCAGTCTTTTGCATTAAAAGCTAATCAAAGCAATGAACAGAGGATCCAGTCAATAACGTAATTCTCTGAAAATAATAGAGAAATGATTATCTAAATTTAGCAGACATGAATTCTTACTGAATTTGTCTAATGTGTTTTTACAATGAGTAATCTCCATGTACGCACTGAACTTAACTTTTATATATACTAATGGTACTCCATCAGTAGTTTATTAGTCATATGAAACTCTTTGTGGAGCTGCAGCACTCGTGACCAGTCAGAATATTTGTGAACCAGTCTTTCCATAGGCTTGACTTGCATATAAAAATGTATTTTAATTTACTTAGTGGCAGCACGATGCAATGAGTTTGCATCATCCTGTCTTGTGACATCAATACGACCATATAGCTAATATAAAGAATTGATTAACTCTTTGGAATTATATACTTGGGGATAGGTATGTTCAAGAGAGGAAGTATCTGGAGGTGTGAATTCCCACTCCATCAAAACTGGCTGTGCCTCTGAAGCCCTGATTGGCAGGGGGACAAACAAACAGAAATGGGACAGTGAGATGGAAGGAAATTCCACCTCAATTTTCTATGGTAAAATCACCTTGAAAGCGGAAGAAGGAGGACATGGCAGCATGAGCAGTGGGTAGCTGTGCCTACTGTTGCTGCAAGACCACAGCTCTGGACTGGGGAACAAGTCCAAAGAGCAGCATAACCACATGGCCCCAGTTAGTCTGCACTGCACTGCATTTGAGAATCAGCTGGAGGCAGAGACCCAAATGGAAGGAGATCCTGAATTAGTGACTGAGCACGGTGGTGCAGTGTGGCTGTGCAATACATATTGTGTCCTTGGGAGTGTACCTTGCTGCAGCTACTAGGGAGATAGCAGAGAGCAGAAAAGACGGTTAATCACCTTTGTAACTGTTGTTCTTCGAGATGTGTTGCTCATATCCATTCCAATTAGTTCCAATTAGGTGTGCGCGCGCCGCGTGCACGTTCATCGGAGACTTTTTACCCTAGCAACACTTCGTGGGCCAGCAGGTCGCCCCCTGGAGTGGCGCTGGTATGGCGCCTGATATATACCCCTGCTGGCCCGCCCGCTCCTCAGTTCCTTCTTGCCGGCTACTCCAACAGAGGGGAAGGAGGGCGGGTGTGGAATGGATATGAGCAACACATCTCGAAGAACAACAGTTACAAAGGTGAGTAACCGTCTTTTCTTCTTCGAGTGCTTGCTCATATCCATTCCAATTAGGTGATTCCCAAGCCTTACCTAGGCGGTGGGGTCGGAGCGAGACGTTGCAGACTGTAAAACCGCTGCGCCGAAAGCGGCATCATCTCTAGCTTGCTGGACCAGTGCATAGTGTGATGCGAAGGTGTGCACAGAAGACCAGGTGGCCGCACAGCAGATTTCCTGTATGGGGACATGAGCCAAAAATGCAGCCGACGAAGCCTGAGCCCTGGTAGAATGGGCGGTAAGGGCCCCCATTGGCACACGGGCCAAGTCGTAACATGTCCTGATGCAGGACGTGGCCCAGGATGCGATACGCTGGGAGGAGATTGCCATGCCTCTCATGCGTTCCGCTACTGCCACAAACAATTGTGGTGAGCGTCGGAAGGGTTTAGTTCTCTCAATATAGAACGCAAGAGCCCTTCGGACATCCAAGGAATGGAGCTGTTGCTCTCTTCGGGATGAATGCGGCTTTGGGTAAAAGACTGGCAGGAAGACATCTTGGTTAATATGGAAGGCAGAGATGACCTTAGGGAGGAATCCCGGGTGCGGTCGCAGCTGTACCTTGTCCTTATGGAACACCGTATACGGAGGGTCCACGGTTAGAGCCCAAAGCTCCGAGACTCGCCGAGCCGACGTGATAGCGACTAGGAAGGCCACTTTCCAGGACAGGTACAGCAGCGAGCATGTGGCTAAGGGTTCGAAGGGGGGCGCCATGAGCCTAGTCAAGACAAGGTTCAGGGCCCAAGTAGGGGTAGGCCATTTGACCTGAGGGTATAGTCGCTCCAGGCCCTTGATGAATCTTGACACCATAGGGTGGGAAAACACGGACTTGCCAGCCTCGCCTGGATGGAAGGTGGATATAGCCGCAAGATGGACGCGCAGAGAGGAGATCGCCAAGCCCTGCTGCTTGAGAGACCACACGTAGTCCAAAATGGTGGGGACTAGCACGGAGAGTGGGTCGTGGCCGTGCTGGTTGCACCAGCAGCAGAAGCGTTTCCATTTCGCTAGGTAGGTTGAACGCGTGGAAGGCTTCCTGCTGCCCAACAACACTTGTTGTACTGCATCAGAACAACGCAACTTGGACTGGCTTAACCAGCCAGGAGCCATGCAGACAGATGGAGGGACTGTAGATCTGGATGGCGCATCCTGCCGAAGTCCTGTGTGATCAGATCTGGCCAAAGAGGTAGGGCAATTGGATTCGCCAGGGACAGATCGAGCAGCGTGATGGACCAAGGCTGCCGCAGCCAAGCCGGAGCGATCAGGATGAGGCGGGCCTTGTCTCTCCGGACCTTGATCAGGACTCGGTGGACGAGAGGGAAGGGTGGAAAGGTGTAGCAAAGACGTCCCGTCCACGGAATGAGAAATGCATCCGACAGGGAGCCCGGGGAGCGACCCTGTAGAGAGCAGAACACCTGGCATTTCCTGTTCGATCTGGAGGCGAACAGATCTATCTGGGGAAACCCCCACCTCCAGAAAACGACATAGAGGATGTCCAGACGGACGGACCATTCGTGGGACAGAAACGATCTGCTCAGGTGATCCGCAAGGGTGTTCCGCACTCCCGGGAGAAAGGAGGCCACTAGATGAATAGAGTGGGCTATGCAAAAGTCCCACAGACGTATTGCTTCCTGACACAGCGGGGAGGACCGGGTCCCGCCCTGCTTGTTGATGTAATACATGGCCATTGTGTTGTCCATGAATACCGTGACACAACGGCCATGCAAATGGCGTTGGAATGTCTGGCATGCTAGGCGAACTGCCTGCAGCTCCCGCACATTGATGTGAAGAGTCAACTCTCTCTGTGACCATAGACCCTGTGTACGCAGGGTCCCCAGGTGAGCACCCCAGCCCAGCGATGACGCGTCCGTCGTCAATGACACTGAGGGCTGAGGGGTGTGAAACGGCAGGCCCGCACACACTTGGGAGGGCGTTGTCCACCAGCCTAGGGAACCGAGAACATTCGGTGGAATCGTTACGATTGTGTCTATGGCGTCCCTGCCCGGTCGATAGACCGACGCGAGCCAGGTCTGCAGCGGGCGCATGCGGAGTCTTGCATGTTGGTGATGAAGGTGGTTGCGGCCATGTGTCCCAGGAGAGCGAGGCACGTTCGAGCAGACGTGGTCGGGAAGGCCTGTAGGCTTGTGACCATGGACACTATGGCTTGGAATCGGTGCCGAGGGAGGCTGGCCGTCGCGAGGTTGGAGTCCAGCACTGCCCCGATGAACTCTATGCTCTGCGTAGGCACCAGAGTGGACTTGTCCGGGTTGATGGTCAAGCCTAGACTCGCAAACAGCTCCGTGATGATGGTGATATGCCCCGTCACCTGCGCCTCTGACGTGCCTCGAATGAGCCAGTCGTCGAGGTAAGGGAAGACATAGATACGACGACGGCGCAGGGCAGCGGCGACGACCGCCATACACTTGGTGAACACCCGGGGGGCTGAGGAGAGCCCAAAGGGGAGGACCGTGAACTAGTAGTGGTCCTGATTTACCACAAAGCGAAGATACCGCCTGTGCGGGGGAAAGATCGCAATGTGGAAGTATGCGTCCTTCATGTCGAGAGCGGCGTACCAATCTCCAGGATCCAGGGAGGGAATGATGGTTCCTAAGGTTACCATGGGGAACTTGAACTTTTTGATAAATTTGTTCAGGCCTCGCAGGTCCAGGATGGGTCGAAGGCCCCCTTTTGACTTGAGGATTAAGAAGTACCGGGAATAAAACCCCTTGCCCCTTAGCTCCCTTGGCACCTCCTCTATAGCTCCAATGAGCAAGAGCTTGTGAACCTCCTAGACGATAAGTTGCTCGTGAGAGGGGTCCCTGAAGAGGGACAAGGAGGGAGGATGGGAAGGGGGTGGAGAAACAAACTGAAGATGGTAACCAAACTGCACCGTGCGCAGGACCCAACGATCCGAGGTTAGCTGGGACCAAGACGGCAGGAAGGGGCGGAGGCGGTTGAGGAAATGAAGTGGATCAGGGAAAGGGATTGGTAAGCTGCTCTCGAGCGCACCTTCAAAAGTTTGTCTTGGGTCCCTGCGGTGGCTTGTCGGACCCGGAAGTATTACCCCTTTGAGGACCTGCTTGACGTCTACGGTTTGGCCGACCTCGCCTCCGGTGGAAATCTTGTCTGGGGCGAGGCGGGGGGTAAGTGCGCTGATGGTAGGGGCGGAATGGCCTTCTCTGAGTCTGGGGCGTGTGCATTCCCAGTGACCGCATGATGACTCGGTTATCCTTCAGGCTCTGTAGCCTGGGATCTGTCTTCTCAGAGAAAAGGCCCTGCCCATCGAATGGCAGGTCCTGAATCGTGTACTGTAGCTCCGGCGGTAGTCCGGACGACTGCAGCCACGATATACGGCGCATGGCTACGCCCGATGCCAGTGTTCTTGCTGCCGAATCTGCGGCATCTAAGGACGCTTGTAGGGAGGTCCTGGCGACCCTCCTGCCCTCTTCCAGGAGAGATGAAAATTCCTGGCGTGAGTCCTGGGGAAGCAGCTCCGTAAATTTGCCGACAGCCTCCCAGGTGTTCTGGCTGTAACGGCTCAGGAGGGCTTGCTGGTTCGCCACGCGGAGCTGAAGGCCTCCCACGGAGTAAACCTTGCGGCCCAGCAAGTCCATATGCCTGGCTTCCCCGGATTTTGGCGCAGGAGCTTGTTGGCCGTGGCGTTCCCGCTCATTGACTGACTGTACCACCAATGAGCAGGGAGCGGGGTGTACATAGAGGTACTCATACCACTTAGATGGTACCATATATTTCCTTTCCACTCCGCGGGCAATGGGTGGAATGGAGGCCGGAGACTGCCAGATGGTGTCCGCCTTTGCCTGGATCGACTTGATGAAGGGGAGTGCTACCCTGGTCGGTGCCTCCGCAGAAAGGATGCTTACCACCGGGTCCTCCACTTCCGGGACTTCCTCGACAGGAAGGTTTATGTTCTGGGCAACTCGCCTCAGAAGGTCCTGGTGTGCCTGGAGATCAATCGGCGGGGGCCCTGATGAAGATGTGCTCGCTACCGCCTCATCTGGGGACAAGGAAGAAGATACCCCAGGGAGGAGTGGTTCCTGAACTGAAGCCTCGTCCAGAGGAACCTCCACTTCCCGAGCATCCTGCTGCACCAGGGGATCCATAGGGACTTCCTCCATACCTGAGGGGGGAGTGGGCGGCTGACCGTAGCCTCCGGTGCACGATGCTCCGATTGGCCGGAGCGAGTGGGGCCCGAAGGTTCGCCCTGGGCTTGGTGGTATGCCCAGGGCGTCCAAAAGGACCATTGTGGTGGTCCCTGGTCCGGGTGGGCCTGCACATCCGAACCCCCGTAAGAGGCGCTGTCCATTCAGGAAGAAGCGGACGAGTGCCTTGAAGGCCATGGAGGAGCCGTCGATGACTGCGTCAGTCCTCTGTGCACCCCGACGTCGCTGCGCGGTGCCGGCGAGCGGTACCGGGAGTCATGGTGGTACCTCGATCTGGACCGGGACCTGCTACCAGCTCGGTGCTGGGAGGTCGACCGGTGCCATACGCTGCCGTGCCGGGATCGGCTGCGGTAGGAACGTCGGTGCCGCGATCTAGACCGGTGCCGAGAGTAGTACGACGGCAACCGGGATCTTGAACGGTGCCGCGAGTACGACCGGTGCCGCAGGTAGTGGTGTCAGGACTGTGAGCGGTGTCTGGATCTCGAGCGGCGACGCTGAGAGTGGTCCCTCGATCTGGAATGGGACCGATGCCCAGTAGTGCCCGGCGAATGCGGTCGCACCATGGCGGGCTTGCCCACTGATTGGAGAACCCGCACTGGCGGTGCTGGGGGTTGGGGCAGCTCGGGCTCTGTCATGGCGATGAGGTCGCGTGCAACGGAGAAGGTCTCCGGCATGGAGGGCGCGACGAGCTCAACCGTTGTTCTCACTGAGGAGCTGAGATGCACCGGACTCAACGGTCCCTGAGGAGCCGGAGTCGACGGTGCGACGACGCTTGGTGCCGCGGCGGATGACGGTGCTGGGCGGTGAGGTTTGGAGGCACACTCAGACTGCAGTAAAGTTGTAGGCACCGCAGGAGCCCTGTGCTTCTTGCTCCTCAGGGAGAGGGAGCGGTGCCGGCTAGGGTGCCGGGCTGGTGCCGAGCGGGAAGTTGAAGCCTTTGCCGGCGCTGGGCAGTCCGGAGCAGAGACGACACCTGGCCCCGGTGCCGAAGTCGGTGCCGACGGTGGGGGAGTCAGCGCTGCCTCCATCAGGATCTGCTTCAGGTGACTGTCCCGCTCCTTCTTCGTTCGGGGCTTGAACGCCTTGCAGATCCGGCACTTGTCCACAAGGTGGGACTCGCCTAGGCACCTCAGGCAGGAGTCGTGCGGATCTCCTGTGGGCATCGGCCGATGACAGGCCGCACAAGGCTTAAAGCCGGGTGAACCGGGCATGGGCCCCGGCACAGCGGGGAGGAAAAGGGGCGAACCCCCGATCCTCTGTATAACTATTTACAACTACACTTAACTAACTTTATAACTACAACTATTACTATAATAACAGAACTATATACACTAAACTGCAGAAGAGTGAAACGTTAGGGAGGTGGAGAACGGCTAGCCGTGCTCCACAGTTCCAACGACCGACACGGGCGGTAAGAAGGAACTGAGGAGCGGGCAGGCCAACAGGGGTATATATCAGGTGCCATACCGGCGCCACTCCAGGGGGCGACCTGCTGGCCCACTGAGTGTTGCTAGGGTAAAAAGTCTCCGACGAACATGCACGCGGTGCGCGCACACCTAATTGGAACTAATTGGAATGGATATGAGCAAGCACTCGAAGAAGAAATGATAGAACCCACAGGTGAGGGGCTGACCCAGGGACCAGACACAGGGGGCAGCCAAGACTCAGCAGAGAAATCTGGGCCAATACTAAGACCTTAGCAGCAGATACTAAATGCAGAGACCCACACTTAGCACTGGCACTGTACAGAGACTCAAGCTGGTTCAGTTTGGATTTGGACTAATCAAGGTGACTGTTACTGATAAAAGGAGTGTTTGCACATAGATGGCACTGGCGCGATTCCTGGGTGAATCACACAAAAAAATAAAAGAAAAGAATGAGCCAGTAGCAACTCTCAATCCCAAACCAAAAAATAGTTAGCAAAACATTAGATTAATTTAACCAGTGCCTACTTTAACACAAATACTTCCTCTTGGCAGAGAGATGGGCCTTGCAGATGGCCTAAAGCTTGACAGACAAGCACAATTCCAGACTGAGGGAGGTAGTTTCCAAAGTTGAGGGTCCCCAGTGGAGAACATCTGCCAGTAAGTCCCTCCCTCTTATACCAAGAGGGCTCCAGCTAAAGTGAATTCACCGATTACAGCTGTGGCAGTATTCGCACAGCGGTATTTATGTATGTTTCCTTGTTCTAATAGGTACTAAGAAGATGCCTAATTATTATCTGTCAAATTATTAATGTAAAGAGAAAATTAATCAGCTCTCTCCCTTTTCTGCATATAAAGGCTGATTTTTATTTTAAAAAAACCCCTAAATTATCGAAGGTGTCCACTTATATATTTGTAAGAATATATATCAAATTTCATTTAATAAGTTGATCTTTTCAGCCACATTATTATGGATACAGATGTACAAATGATGTTAGCAGAAACATTTTCATGGTCATATAATTATATTTTATCATTCTAAAAGATTTTGTCTACAATGAATCCTGAGCATATTTGATAACAATATTTAGAAATGATTTTTCTTCAACTGATGCCTATTATATAATGTCATTTTCCTTGCTATTACTTTAATAAACAATTTAACTGCACCTTTTACAACAGTAGGAAACACTGAAAATTATTTTGAGTATCTGGTATCTAATTTGACAAAAAAGATTTCCCTTCACTTTGCCAAGGAATAGTCATTTTAAAAGGCAAAATAAGAAATGTATGTTACTGTAACATTAATGTCCTACTCTGTCCCCTTAGTAATACTTTATTTCTGAAAACATTTCCTCCAACAAAAATACCATTTACTGGTCTGTTCCAATTCAATGTTTTCAAATAATACCATCCATTCTGTCAAAACAGGCACAGGAAAGTAGAATAAAAGATAACAGTTTTATGTCTTGATATTCTATCACTTGCAGACTAGATTATAGAATCAGAGGGGTAGCCGTGTTAGTCTGGATCTGTAAAAGCAGCAAAGAGTCCTGTGGCACCTTACAGACTTGTCTGTTAGTCTATAAGGTGCCACAGGACTCTTTGCTAGATTACTAGAGTATCCCACCAGCAATATAGTAGTCACTTTGGTTTTGAGATTCATAACTTTTCCCCAAAAACTACATTTTTGGATGGAAATGATTGAACCTGATCCTGTGTGGTGCTGAGGACCCTTCTCTCCAACTTACATCAGTGGGAGCAGAAAGCACTCAGTACTTCAGAATGAAGTCCTTTGTGCCTGTTCTCAGCCCAGAAGTGGTGTCTTGGTGCACGTGCGGTTTTGTTTGTGAAGGTCTGAAGAAAATCAGTCCAGCCACTTGGCAATTATCGGAAAACTGCGGGTGGAGGGAGGGAACACAGAATCATAACTCTGAATGTCCTGACTTTTGGTCCCAATTCTGCTTCCACTGAAATCAATGAAAAAATTCTGACTTGCTTCAACAAGTGCAGGATCAAGCCTTTTTTGCAGTTAAGACATAACAGTAATGTAAACATTTTTCTTCAGCAGAAAAGAATTGTGATCCTGGTTTTGTTTGAATATCATGCATTACTCTGAAAGACATTTTTGTGGAAAAAAATGCTGTTAATCACAAATAATATTCTTGCACAGGAAAATTATTGAGAATTAAGAAATGTTTTCCTGTCCTTCCCTATATACACTGGCGTCTTTGGCAATAACTGATTACTCTGTGCAAGTTCAGAAACTTGTCTCAGACCAACAGAAATTGGTCCAATAAATGATATTACCTCACTCATTTTGTCTATTTGAAAAACAGTCTCTCACTCAAATGAGCATCTCCTGTTCTTGTAAGCATTTCTTTGCTAGTCCTCACTAGGGGCAGGGGTGTGTGTGGTAACAGGAGTCTATATAAGAAAAAAAAAACCCAAATTGGGACATCTGGTCACCCTAGTCCCCGCTATGCTGCACAATTACCAGGTATCCCACCTTCTTTGAAATGCCATGGCTGCTACCTTGTGTCAAGATTAGTTTGCAGTCAAGATGCTGGCCATTGATTTACTTTCAGATATTAATCCAATCAGGCAAGCAGAAATAAAGCTTCCAACAGCTCATTGTAAAATGTTCTACCAGGCTTGAAAGCCACTGGTTTCTAAGAAGATTAAATGAAAGAGATAAACACATCTAGACTCTTAAATCCTAAACTAAAGCATGAGTTTGCAGTTTGGTTCTTTCTTCTTACTGTACATACATGTCTAACTGCTGTCATATGCTATTTTAAGACTAAAGCTCTACCTTGTTTTTTGTATTTATGCATCAAATTTTTTCACCATGGTCTTCAATGTAGCAGAAAAGGTTGCATGGCTTTTGCCAAACAAAAGCCACCCCTCATAAATGTGCAACTGCAGACTAGCATAACATAAGATTTAATTAAACAAAATGAATTTTTTCTGTCTGGGGTAATCTATCTGGGGCTTACTGTGGCAATGGGAGCCCTAATCTAGCTTCCCAAGCTTCTTCAGGGGATGGCTTTCCCAAAACCCAGGTCCATTTGGGGTTTGTCAGGGAACTGGACCCTTTATGGAACAAGTTCCTGCACTGGACACATGCCATCTGCTAAATTACAACTTGAACTGTACCTGCTCTTTTATCCCACTGGATCTCTGAGCTGCTGGGGAGAAGGTGAAACCCTCCCCGCACATGCCAATATGGTAGTGAGGGGAAAATGTCTTCCCTGTCCCCAGAAAGGGGGTAGGGGAAGGGTAGGGAGAACAAGGTTTATATGTACAGGGGGCAGATGTAGAGGGGGCATTGGTTTGCCTAAATCCCACCATCATACCAACCAGCCCAGGTGATGCCTCCCCTGCCAGCCACTCTCTGGAACTCTTAATGGAACCACTACTCTTTTTTCCTGCCCACAATTGCAAGGTTGCAGGAGTTGCATTCTGGTGGTTAATAAGCAAACCTGGGCAAATACTGCAAAAAAATGTTTCAAATATCTATATTCCACATTTTTACTGAATTAATTTTAGTTGTGTTTTCACCCCTTTTTGTTTACTGTCCATGAATTTTCTGGCAGAAAAGTATATGCCAAATCAGCAAATTTTACACAATTTTTGGAGAGTAATTGCAGAAAATGAATTTTGAATTAGTAATTGTATTTGTGAGCACCTGATTCTAAGAGTTATGCTCTCCAAACAATGATTAGAAATAAATGTATTTTGTGACAGATGTGTCCAATCAAAACTGCTCAAAATTAATATTTAACTTACTGAATATTCTCAATTAACCACTTGCAAACAAACTACAGGCAACGAATTTGTCACACAAAATACTCACTAAATTATTTCAAATAATGGAAACAATCCAGATTACATTGTTATATTTCTGGAACAGAAAAAGGTGAAATTCAAGAATGAAAAAAAAATTGCATCCCACCATTTTAAAAAAAGTCAATTTTGCATTAAAATTTTCATTTTAGAAAAAAAGGAATTTTGCACCAACTCCCTCCTCTTTTTTTTGTTTGGAAAAATTCTGATCAGCACTAAAATGTATATAATGACAATAAACAGATACAGTCAACAGCCATAGCAGATTTATCTTTTGCTCAAACGGTAGTGACTTGTGCTTTTGGAGCTGGATGATCTGAGTTCTATCTCCACTATGAAGTTCTGGGCAGCCAAAATGTGCAGTGTAGTAATAATCAGAGTTCTAAATGGTCACTGATTAACTGCACTGGTTTTAGCAAAGGGATTTCAACTCCTGTGAAACATTCAAGCAGTGTTATAATTAAGGAAGTTCATGTAACTGCCTGGTGTATGTATATACCGCTTCATACTACTGGATGTAATCAGAACATGCAGCCATGCGTCACAGATCCAAGAGCCCCTTAAGAGGGGTGGAGTGGGCAGGGGGTCCAGCACCCCTACCCCAGCCCTTGACCGGAACTGAAACTTTGGCTCAGCTGATCTCCCACCAGGACAGAAGGGCAACCAGGCCAAATTTGAGTGGTGTTGTAGACCCATGCACCTGCTTACCCTTCAACTTGCTGTCTTTCCCTCACCCATGGAGAGAAGTGGAAAAGGGGGCACTGGGAACCCCCAGTGCCTGGCAGGATTAGATCCAGTCTTTTGGTGCTTCTTAGGGAAACAGAGATGCAGGAGGAGGATGGGATTTGGGGCTCCCAGAACTACCTGGCCCTTGATGAGGATGGTGCTCTTCAGTGTGACCACCCCTCTGGGTAAGAGCTTAGGGATGGGGATGGGGCAGGCAGAGTGCAGGGCTGGGTGCAGGAGAGCTGAGCACTAAGTGCAGGGCAATATGAGGGAGCAAGGGGCTGGGTGCAGAGGCAGTGGGGTGAGTGTGCAAGGACAGAGTGCATGGGGTTGTGTTCAGGGGAGAGCAAGGAGACAGAGAGAGCTTGCAGCTGGAGGAAGGGCAGAGGAGGGAGAGCTCTGGGTCCTCTTTAGAAAAATTCTGGTTGTGCCCCTGCAAAGACCCGATAACTGCTCTCAGAAATTCTCCTTAAGCACAAGCAGAAAGTGGGAGCACTCTCTGCACCAGCCAAGGAGGAGGAAGAGGAGCTGTGGAGGAGCCAAGCCCCCTCCCTTTGTCGCCTACTCTCCCCCACCCTCATTCACTTTCACTGGGCTGAGGCAGGGGGCTGGGGTGCAGAAGGGCGTGAGGGCTCTGGGGTGGGGCTGGAAATGAGGGGGTTGGGGTACAGGAGGAGTCTCTGGGCTGGGGCAGGGGGTTGGGGTGCAGAAGGGGATGCGGGGTACCGGCAGCGCTTACCGTAGCTCCCAGGAACAGGCTGCCAGGTCCCGGCGGCCCCTAGGCTCATGGGTGCTCCCCTTGCCTGCCAACCAGGAGTGGATTTACCATGAAACAATCCGTGTAGTGGAACAGGGCCCCCAACAGCAGGGGGCCCCCCAAAATGCAGGACAAATATCTGACAGACTGCCCCTGAGTCCCAGCCAGTGGCGCAGCAGCGCTCAGGGCTGCCTGCATGCCGTGGCTGGTGGCTCCACACCACTCCCAGAAGCGGCTGGCTGCTGGTATGTCTCTGCATGCCCTTGGTGTGTGCGTGTGAGGGGAGGCAGCTCCATGCACTACCCCCATGCTGGGCAGCATATGGAGACCTGCTGTCCCCCTCCCCACAAGGAGTGCACAGAGACTTGCCAGCAGCAGTGGAGCAGGGCTAAGGTGTCTCCCTGCCTGCTCTGCCTCCCTACCTTCAAACCGCTTCACTTCCGGAAGTGGCCAGCATGTCCCTGAGGCCCCTGGGGTGTACCTGGCCCCTGCCCCAAGTACTGACTTGCCATTGGCCAGGAACTGCAGCCAATGGGAGCTGCAGGGGCGGCATCTGTGGGCAGTGGCATGCGAAGACCCCCTGGCCGCCCTTCACCCACCTAGGAGCCGTTGCTGGAGGGGCGTGTGTGCCATTCGCTTTGGGAGCCATACCGCCCAAGTATCACCCTCCTTCCCTCCTCCTGCACCCCAATCCCCTTCCCCAATCAAGGTACCTCATTTTTTTTCATTTACTTCCCATTACTTATAATACAGCAGGAGGAGGAGGAAGGGAAAAAAATGAAAAAATGGAATGGGGATAAGAGAGAATGTTCTTTTTCTTGGCTGGGTCCTAAGGGGGGACCCCAAAACTGAAGCTGTGCCCAGGGCCCCACTAGCTCTAAATCCACCACTGCTGGCAGCCCTAGGTCTTGATCATTCTCCTATTATTTTTCCATAGGAATTTTGCCATTGACCTTAAATGGGAGTAGTTACAGGCAGTGTATCTATAAATTCCAGTCAGGATGGCTTCATTATTCCTCATTCCCAAAACAAACTTGCTTTGGATTTGCATCTTGAGTTGGTGGATTTAACTCCCACAGAGACCATTTTTTCTGGCATCCACATATAGGGAAGAGAATCATTTGTTTAATTAATCCACGCTTTTCAGGTTATTTTTTTCATAATTAATTACTATTTGTATTTCTGTAGCACCCAAGATCAAGGTCTCTATTTGCCAGGCACTGTACAAACATATATGAACAGGTCCCCTTACCTCAAAGTGTACACATGATAAATTGAAACAAGACACTACAAGTGGGTACTATAAACGTTAAGGGGGATGGAAGGACTAGGGTAATATTAATAACATCACACAGATATATCAGCTATTGCACAACATGATGTTTTCAAATTATTTGAGAGGTTTATCTTGTAATGGATACCTGGATAATATTAATTATTTCCAACTACTCCACATCCAACTTTTGCAGTATTATTGCAATTCCAGAATTCCAAGGTACATTAAAAAAAAGTTGTTTTTCATTATAAATGTACATCTGTCATGTGTTAACTAACTAATCACTGTGACAGAACTGAATATAATAGGAAATCAAAAGGATTTTGATTTATTTGATCTATAAGCACCTAGACAGTAGATTGATTGAACAACAAAATTAGCACAATATTAAATATCAACTCCAAAGAAAGTTCAGACTCACACCCCCAATCCCTGCCAACACAGAGAATCTCAGATTCCTCCCACACAGTTCTTCAAGCAAAAGCCTGTGTAAGCAGATAGGCCTTGAAGCCTAAATACTGGGTCTGTCAGCAAACCCTCCGCTTCCTTAAAGGGTGTTCTACATTAGCTAGAGCTGTTCTACAGCAGTGTGAAAGGGTGAAGTGTTGACACTAGATGGTTATGCAATAAATGTCACTGGTAATACCATTGACTTTAGGCTAGTCTCACAGCAGTAAGCAGTTAAGAGGTGATAAAGCAGGATTAATTCCTGAGCATAATTTATGATTAAATTGCCAGTGAAGCTTGCAGTAATATTTCCTGATGCGTTTATTTCTCCTGCAACATAAAACAATTCTACACTGTTCTATTTTTTTTTAAGTGTTAGTGCTTTTAAGAGCTGTTAATACCATCAAGCATATGTCTTTTAAGCCTGTTCCTGCACCTCACTGTAAAAAAGCCAGTCAAGGTCATAGATATTTATGGCTATCCACTTAAATTAATATATTTGTAACTGGGTGAAGAAGAGTAGATTGGTAATAGATCAATGCATAATATCTTAACTGAAGAAATAATTCTTCTCTGAATTTTATTGATAAAATTGGTTCTCTTTGTGCATACAGTGGGGCTGTAAAAATTGCCAAAATGAACTTTCAGTTACAGCTGATTCCAGAACAGTAGTGGATTTTTTCTAAGCTGATTTGGAAGCAATGTGAGCTCTGAACCTTGCACCTGCTGTTGTACCAAACACAATAAAAAAGAATAACTCCTCATTGACCTCTGAAGACATAGGACCTATTCCTGCTCCAGTTTAAATCAATAGGTGTTTTGCCAATGACTTCAATGGAGTCAAACAGGGACCGTTTTACATTGGCGGTAGAACAGGCTGGAAACATTTAGACAAAACATTGCTTCATTAGAATTTGATGATTTGGCAAAATCAAAATATTTCACAATCTGATTAAGTTCTGATGGAATCTTGCCTGGGTTCCAGCAGAAATCTGGCCACTTTTCTGCCTGGCTCTTCAACAACCCACTTGGTGTGCTGTTGATGACTCCAGGTTTCCAGGGTCTGTGGCTTTGGGACAGCCAGACATGTGAACTGCCTTGGGGCCAGGAAACCCAGGCCTTCCAGGACCCCACAGTTCCAGGACAGCCCTGCCATATAGACTGCCTGGGGATGGGGATCATTCCCTTTTGTAGAGAATTTTGAAAGTTTTTGTTTTTATTCCTAACTGAAACAAAACTAAATTCTGAAATATCAAAATCCATCCACACAACAGAATTACCTTTCTCTTCCGAGCTCTAATTGGCAGCAAAATAACCGGTCATTTCCCCCATAGTAATAGATATTAAAGACTCATAGACTAATGTCAGAAGGGACTGTCCTGATCATCTAGTCGGACCTCCTGCACACTGTAGGCCGCAGAACCTCATCACCCACTCCTGTAATAGAGTCTAAATTCTGGCTGAGTTATTGAAGTCCTCAGATCATGATTTAAAGATTTCCAGTTACAGAGAATCCACCATTTATTTTTGTTTAAACTTGCAAGTGACACATGCCCATGCTGCAGAGGAAAGCAACCCTGAAATTGCCCCCAGGGATTCTTCCAATCTGATGCAGGGAAAAATTCCTTCCTGATCTTAAATATGGCAATCAGTTAGACCCTGAACATGTGGGTGAGACCCACCAGCCAGACACCTGGGAAGGAATTCTCTGTAGTAACTCAGAGCCCTCCCTGTCTAGTGTCCCATCAGGTCCTATGTCTTCAGAGGTTAATGAAGAGTTATTAGTTGATTGTGTTTGGTTCTACAGCAGGTGCATGTAAAATTCATTCATAGTGTCATACAATATTTTTCCTATCAAATGGAGCTACTTTTCTAGCAGCCCCAATTAGCGCTGATGTAATTAAGGGTATTTCAGTCTGATTGTGACTACATAAATGTATAGAATTATATGGAAATTGTATACATTGGACCACATCTCCTTCTCCAAACCTGTCATATGCCATTTGTCTTCTCCTGTTGTGAGCTCCTTAAGACAGGGACTGTGATTTTACATGTGTTTGTACAGAACCTGAAAAAGAGCTCTTTGTAAGCTCAAAAGCTTCTCTCTTACCAACAGAAGATGGGCCAATAAAAGATATTACCTCACCCACCTTATACAGAACCTAGCATAATGGGGTCTTGATCCAGACTGGGCCTCTGGATGCTACAATAACAAAACTGACATTAAATATAAAAAGTTATTTGGGAATGTGCAAAGATGATACAATATGGGGCAAAAACATTTTGTAATATGGAGTCATAGAGGAATGTGTGCTGTTTTCAATGGCTCAAATTATCAAACGCTTAACAACACACGTACACTTTAAGTTACAATGCCATTACTATGGCTTTAAGAAATATTATCTGACTTGTTTTTAATTAATGGTTCTTTTAATAAGATGATGGATCTGTTCTGACCAAAGGTGTTAAATCATCAGTCTTCCTTTCCCCTTTGTAATTAACACTGGTTATATGATCAAAAACTTTGTGGGTGGCCATGATGTAAGAGCATTTATTTGTCTCACATTTTTATGCTGCCACGTTTAGCCTGCTAACCCAGGGGAATACATACAAAAACAAGATAATCTGAAGGTGAAAATCACTATAATCATTGCTCCTCTGAGGATCAATTAATGGTAGATGCTAGGAAAAACTTAGAATAATATCTATTTAATGGTTCCAACTGCTGCCTAGAAACAGCTAGTAAGAATCATGTGCATCAGTGAGAACTCTTAAGGTTTAGCACCACTACAAAGTCTTTAGTGTAACTTTAGAAGCACCATATATTGCTCTCTGAGCTATCGCAGTGATTTACATAGCAGTTTCCCCAATTCTTTTTAAGACAAATACAAGCAGATAGTCATTGTGTTTACACCTTTAAGTCTTGATCAGGCCAGAATTTGGCCTACTAATTTTAATGATGCAATATTTTCAAAGGTGAGGAAAATCCAGTCTCCTCATTGTGTAGGCATGCAGGATCCCAAAGGCAGTGGGACTGGTGTGAGTGGAAGGGGAAAGAGGCAGACTGGCCAGCTGTGGAAAGGCTGAGGGAGGGAGATTCCGAACTCCCTATGAACCACAAAATAGTGCTTCACAAACTCTCTCTCCATTGTCGCACTAGAGGGAAGGGAGCAAGCTGGGATAGAGTAGGTTAATGGCTAGAAGGTCTGCAAACTATGTGGATTCACTGGTGAAAAAAGTGCTGAGTAAAGTAAGCTCAGCAGCCCACAACAGTTACTTAAATGCAAGGCTTTAGTAGGTGCCACATTTACTCTGGTTGTGCATGGTGACTCAGATTTTACTGTAAGCAATTATATATTGGATCCAACCTGGTAATATTGAATAGGGTGATTTTTTTCTATTATAATTATCTGAAAGTAGGGCATTGCCTAAATATATCTGAAAATTTCACTTGTTAATTGCATGTCATTTATGGTGCAATTAGTGCAATTTACTGTAATGTGCCAAGTCTTTTAAATCTGTATAGAGTACTGCACCTCTTAAAGCAGCATATGTGACACTGAATGTAACCTATTAAGACTTTTCAAAACAAGAAAGTCAGCAATAAGATCACTTCAAACCATGTCTCAGTGGTAAAAATAATTTATATTTTAAAGATAATTTCTCTTAATATGTAGATGCTTATTTAAAACTGGCTAGCACATAACTTTAAGCCTATTTCTCAAGACTGTTATTCTCTCTGAAACAGATGTCATTTCACAACATTTCAGTGCCACCCACATACTATTTTTAGTTGCCAAACAGAGCTGGTTTTGGATATTTACCAGGTGATGAGATTTGAGTCTTTCAGCAAAGAGTATCCTTGTCATAAAATCTTGTACAAAAAACCTGAAACATAGCCTTCCTCAAAATGGTCAATCACCTAAAATGATGTGCTTTACTTATGCTGTTTTAACTGGACTTAAAACTGAAAACCAAAGAGTACTGTGAGAAATTCCAGTTTGAACTAAGGAACTGATTTGAGGCATTGCCAGAGGCAGAAGATGGCGAGACACAGACTGAACCCATAGAAAAATGGGCACTGCTCAGGGACAGTGTGATTCAAGCTGCAGCTTGGATATCAAAACAGACAGATAAAGAATTGGATAAGCCAAGAGACCTAGTGTCTCATCAAGCAAAGAACATAACTGAAAGAAAAACTCCCAAATTCTAAGACCAATGAAATACTGAAAAAAGCAAAGGATAGGAAACCATAGGACTGTTTACTGAGTGGCTTAACGCTGTGTGGAAATTTCAAAACAGGAAATGGACCAATAAAAAGCAAAGATGGAAAAATGCTTGCAGCTGAGGTGAAACAGATGGGCAGAGCATTTCAAAGAAGTCCTCAACAGATGCAGCTCCACTCCAGTACCGGATTTCAAAACATCTGAACCTGATCAACTTGACATTAACAATGGTCCAATATAGATGTCACAAATGGGCTGCAGTCAAGAAGCTGACAAATAACAAAGCAGCAGGAGATGACCAAATCACAGCAAAAATGCTAAAAGCACCTGTTACCATCACCCTACTGAACCGGACACCACTGTTCAATTAAGTTTGGGGAAAAAGAGACCCCTCCAGATCAGTGGAAACTCTGAATCATTGCCAGAATACCACAAAAAATGTGATTGTACTGACTGAAACAACTGGAGACAAGTTACACTACTGTCTGTTATAGGGAGAAAGCTTTATACAGTGTGCTGTTACACAGGATGAAGTGACAGGGAATGTGAAGCTTAGAGAAGAACAGGCTCATTAGATTTTGTACAGTTGTATGTTTCTCTGTACCTCTCCGCTTTTACCCCCATGCTGGTTTTTGTTTTACTCTTCCCATCCTTTATTTCAATCCTTACAGCTTTCCTTTTATCCCCTCCATCCAACTAGCAAGGGCAGGGGTTAATAAATGTGGTTCTTTCTAAAAGCTCTTCCATGCTACTCCTGTATAGGGTCACTAGTCAGAAACTTAAGGCTTCCATGCCAGGCTGTGTATCATCCATTCAAAGCACTTCCAGCCCATTGCTGGCCTGGAAATCAAAGACCAAGGTTGGTTCTGAATTGTGATGTGCTGCTACTACACTACTAGGTTTGCCCTTATGTTCATATTTTAATCATCCCCCTGCACCTCCCCATTGACTGTCCACTTTTGTTCTGTCCCTCTTCTCTGATCTCTTCCCCCTTTTATCTGTCCTCCTTCCTTCTCCCTCCTGTTTGTATACCCCTACAGAGCTCACCATGCTGCTCAGCTGGTTGTGCTTCCCCAAAGGCAGAATGGAATTGAGGAGGAGGATTATCACAATTTTTCACTGAGCACTATTGGTATGTTTGGTGCTGTAGAAAATACTAAGGACCATATAGGCTCCACCCCCATGGAGCTTGCAATCTGTACCATTCTCATCCATTTCACTAAACTGTTAGCATGCCTTTGCCCACATCAACTTCTGCCAGATTTTCTTAACCTGTACTTTTTTTTTTAAAAGGGGGCAGGGATATTTAAATTCAAAGAACAACAGCTGGAAAACATGGGATTAAAGTGAACCCACATTAAATTTAAACCCCTCAGCATGCAGATGTTCCTGACTAGATGCACAGGCATTTACACAGATAATTCATACAACAAGAGAAGACTTTCTGTTTGCGCTTCAAGTGCTCACAATCTACTGATGCCAACCATATTTCTCAAATCTATGTGAAACTCAAGAGGCACCTAAACAATATGGTGACACAAGCATTAGAAATATCCTTGCGTAAGACTAACAGACAGACAGACGATTTCATAGGTAATTGAGACCTATTTTTAATTTGATAGGAGATATTAATATTGATTTTTATTTAAACACTGGCAGGCTGATCTACACCATCTCTATGCAAGTACCTAGACAGACAAACAAAATGATTTAAGACTGAAAATATACCAGAAGACTCAGAAGATTGTTCTTTATAGGATGAAATTCACCCTGTGCTGTATATACTACTTACGCCCTGCTTTAGCCTTAATTATGAGGGCTCCCGCAATGGGGTGAATTTCCCTCTTAGAGCATAGCAAGTTTCTTGCAGATTTTTACTGAAAGGGACTAATAATCAAAGTATTGCCATCTACTTCAACAAGACTTTTAAGCTTTTCAAATATTTTTCATCTATCATGATCATCTAGATTTTTCACTCTTTGAGGTTGAGATTTGTTGCTAAGCCACTTAACCCTTCAGCTATCCAGCTTTGTGATTCTTTATTTAGACCTCTCAGAACTCTGTTGACCTGCTGTCAGATTACAATAGTCTTAAAGATAAATACCATAGACAACAGTTTTATTGGCTGACCACTTTCCAGTTTACCCGTGGTAGAGCTGGTACTGCACATTTAGAAGAAACAACAAAAAGGAATAGGAAAATTATCTAGTGAGTCTTGCAAAATCCAAAAGCACGAAACAGCCTTTGCAGTAAGAGTCCCTGAAAACACCCTTAATCACTATCTAGTGATTGCAAAAAGCTGTCTCATTATTCCATGCCCCACAGAAAAAACATCAAACAAAAGCCAATTTTGCATTAGGGACAATTACATTGGTTGCTTTTGAATATAAGTATGCTAACTTTATAATTTTTTACCATAGCACTTTTCCTATGGAGGAGGGGATAGTATGGAAGTAAGGCAATCCTGCCTTCAAAGATCAAGAATACCACCTCTGCAGCTTTTCTAATCTCCAATGGTTGAGGAGTAAGCATCCATGTGCCACTGAGATTAACCACTCAATAAGTATTTTTATTCTCTGCTTTAGGAAATGATTGGACAAAGTGAACCCTTTAACATTTCTATAGGACAGGCTGCTGCATTTTCCTCCCCCCTGCCCCATTTAAAAAGCAATGCAAAGCAATTATCCAACACTTTAGATTAATGGTAAATAAATGAATGCAGAATTACAACAGGATTCTTATTGAAGCACTTACTGTATGACAGCCCTGTTATTATCAAATGAGTTAATTCTGATAATTCTTTTCATATTGATAATGAATAGATTATTTTTTCAAAGTTTTAATAGAAATTTCCAAAGTCTTTTATATTCTGACTCATACAAATATGTATCCATTCTCTCAGGGTCCAGTTTACCAGTCTTTTCACAAAAATGGTGTAAAGCTAACTTCTCTAGAAAAAGGTGACAATTTTATGATTCTTTAATACCCATTTTACTTTAGCTATACACACACGAGTGAACCACTGATGGAATGCACAGGCTGAAATGGGTATGGAGTCAGCTTTAAGAAACTGAATTAATTATTCAAATATAGTAAATGAGTGAACTTTGCAAAATGGCTTTTGTCTAATTAGTCAAGTCTATCAAGAGTACTTTAGTGTGCATTCAGAACACTTCATTTGGCTTCCAAACATTTTATTCTTCTGTTCAGTAAAGAATAAATAAATCCTTATGATTTATGTACAATACACTATTACTTTATAGACTGAAACAGACCAACCTGGATAATCCAAATAAATTGACAGATTCCATTTTTATCTGGATGAGAGAAAAACTTCAAATAGTATAACCATGTTGTATGACAGGTTATAACATCATATGTCTTGTATAAGAAGATTAGTAGATAAGATAATCATGGACTGATTAATTATGAGTAGTCTATATACTGCAGCTGCTTCCTACAAAAACACGTTTAGTATAAAATATGATTGTCTTTACAATTTCTAACCAGATAATTCATTCTTAAGAAGCAGACATATTTATACAACTTTCGAAAAACCCTTTATTATTTAAGGCAAATAGCTGTTTGCTATTTTCCTTCTATTTTTAACTTTCAAACAGAGATGTAGAGAAAGTTGACAGCTCTGGTTGGGGAAAATGGATAGAATACCAAGGCCAAAAGGAGTCTCTTTATATATAAACATTATTATATATATGCTAAAGCTGGTCAGAAAATGAAAAACATTTCACTTCCCCCCCCCCCATTATCACTGAATGTTATTTTGATGGAAATTTTTCTGATCATTTTCTACATCTTCAGTCCCACAACTAATAGCACCTAGGTGGACTGCAGTACCATGTAAAGCCCCATGAACTTAATTGGCATTCTGCTCAGGTGCACCAGTCTGACTGTATGCTGTTAGCAGCAGGATTGGAGCCCATACGTATATCTATCTGTGTGTATACAATACACACACACACACACACATATGTATACAGAGACATGGAGAGATCAAGATCATTATTTTTATTCTGTTCCACCATTTTGTGGCTGCTGCAGAAACACACATTAAAATGGTGGCTGATTCTATCATACTTTAATGAACTATATAATTTTAACTAATGAAAAAAATTGACCGTATCATCTATGTGTAAATAATCCCCCCATGCCAACATCTCATGTTCATATACAACTAGGCTCTCAACTAAACCGCACACAGATGACAACATGCAGAGTTTGCACAAGTATTCTAAAGCCCTGAGACAAAATTCCACACTGCCTACATGCAGTATTTATGAAGTCAGCTTTCTAATTAGCTTAAATACCTCCTTTTTAAAGACTCTCTCCTTATAGTTATCTTCACCAAGTTGATTGTAACCTGATCCATTGAATACCATTGCAAATATCTCCAGCTTTCATCACAAGGCCCAAATATGAGGCTTATAACTGTTGTATGTTCAGCTGACAGATAACATGCAATAAAGAAATTTGTTTAAATTAAAGGCCCAGTCCTATACCATTGTAATCATTGAGATGTTGCAAAGAAAAATAAAAAGTTAATTAATATAAAAATTATTAAAAAGTGATTAAATCATGTAAATCCAAATAACTGGAAAAATAACGGGATCCTCTCTGTTCTACAGATAATTTTACAAAAGATGTACTTTTGTATATTGTTCCAAATTTGTTTCCTGGTTCCTGGTGATGAAAGTGCTGTGGTAGTCATAAAAAAGGCAGCATTTGCCAAGAGATACTAAAGCTACTGTCTAATTTAAGAGTATGGGGGAGGGGTAGCTGTAGTATCTCAAACACCATGATATGTTAAATGTTGACTTTTGAATGGTTACCCATGTGGCTTGGACTATTATGGAGTAAAAAGCTATTGGGAGTAAATAAGCTTCAAAAAGCTATTGCATGCCTTATTTGCCAGTTAATTGATATAGTGGACTATAATGGAAATCACAGAAATATTTGGTAAAACCTAGAAACCTCCATGTCACATATATTTACCACATCAAGGGTCGATAAGAGAGAAGCATTTCAGATTTATATACATATTAAAAAATAACCAACCTTTTGTTCAGAATCTGCCGTTGTTACCTTCTCAACTTTGTTCCTGTTTAAAATTTTTTTCACACATTCTTCTACTTGAACGTTGAATTTCATGAAAGTCACATAACAAAAATAAGCTATCAGTAGTGTTAAGCTCTCCCACCACATGATTAAATTATCCAAAAAAAAGATTATTAGCAAGATCAAGTCCATGATATAAAAAGACACATCCCTAAAGAGCGGCCACCAGGTAAGATTCAAGATCTCTCTGGAAAATAAAGCACACATTCCAATAACAAACAAGATATTGAATACTGCAGATCCTACTATTGTTCCAATGCCAACATTACTGTGAGATATAAAGACTCCTATCAAAGATGTGAAGAGTTCTGGAGCTGAACCACCAGCAGCCATGAATGTTGCCCCAGCCACGTCATCAGATATGGCTAGCTTCTCAGTGATGACAGTCAATGAAGGAACAAAGAATTCATCACAGACTATGGCTAAGGCTATGAACATGTAAATCATTCCCATGATATGGAGGATTACTGCTCCCCTTCTTCTTTCTGCAAGAGAAAAAAGGTCTTTTGGGTACTCTCCCTTGGAGTGTTCTTCTGTTGCATTATTGTGTTCCGTTTCATATTTCATAGAAACAGGTGAATCTGGAGTGCCATTTTGATTCTGTTCCTTGATATCCAACAGAGTTCTTTGATGCCCATGCATTGACTTCTGGCTACCTAGATTACTGGTCATCTCTGTGCTATGTGGCTCCATCTTGAAAAAGGCACTAATTGAAAGAGAGAAAGTGCTAATGGCCATTATACTCATGAAAAGACCTATTATTCGTATCAGTCTCAGTTTTTTCCTGACATTCTGATGTCTCCTACACCTAAACAGTGGTTCCTCCAAACACCATTCTTCAAGGATACTTGCAGCAATGTTTTTAGAAAGAGCCATTTTTTGTTCTCTGCAAGATGTTGTGGCCCAGAAATTCAGTATCAGACAGACTGTTCTTTCATACTTCTTCCTGATTTTAACGCTAAAGGTGCTTTCACGTACTTTTCCAGAATCAAGTACTTTTATGCTTCAGATGGAGTATATTCGTCATTCATGCTTAAAAGGAAAAACAACTTTTATTAATATTATAATGTGATTAGAAACCTGACTTTTTAAAAGATGTTTTACTGTCCATGATTAAACAAAGAGTTTAATACAAAACATTAAACATTTTTCCTGTGACTGTAGAGGTTTTAATTGCCCACTTCCTTTTAAGTAGTCTCCTGCAACACGTGTTAACACTTTAAACTTATCAGTCTATCCCACATATTTAGCTGTGACACTCTGGTTACCTTTTCCAGAACTGAAAAAAAGTTGTGTGAAACTCGAAAGCTTGTTTCTTCCATCAACAGAAGTTGGTCCAATATAAGATATTATCTCACTCACTTTGTCTCTCTTATAGGCTGGGACCAACATGGCTACAACACTGCAAACAAAAATTGTAATGTAGTGTCATATTACATCCAATCAAAACTAAGCTTTCCAGCAGATACAGCAACAAAATGTTTGTTTTAATAAAAAAATAAATTCTGCACAGGAGGAAAATCCCGTGGATAAAAATCCAATCAGTAATCAGATCATTTCAGGCCATTCAGAACTAAGTCACTCATAGCAGATGACAAATAATTCCAGCAGAGACTAGGAGCTGTCCCCAAAGTATATGTAAAAATGAATAAACTATTGTGTTAGTGGATACTACTAAAAGCATTCCTTTTCTTCACTATTTGTCACTCTGATTACACAATGCCTAATTCCCAAATGTTGTGAGAATATATATATATATATATATATATATATATATATAAATACTAACCTAGGGACAAATATGGTCCTATTCAGACCTATTTGCAGCTCAAGCCGTTTTAATTTAAATGTTAAATTTAAATTAAACAATCCTGCAACAGTCATTTAATTTTAGGTAGGAATAACTCTGGTGACAATAGGATTGAAATAAAGATCAAATACATCTATGTCTTCTTTATGTCCCATTAAGACATGGACTTAAAGTCCCCTGAATTCAAGACAAAGGCTTCCGGTGACTTCAGCCTGCTTTGGATCAGGCCCTAAAACACCATAAAGTGTTTGGACTACCGAAGACAAAAATATCATGTAACAATATTTTTTCTTTGTTTTTTGAAAAGTAAAAGCACACATGACATATATCTTCTAAAAACTTAAGTGTCCAATCCTGCAAACCCTTAAGCAAATAGTCTTGACTAACACAAATATTGCTATTGAAGTGTATGGGACAATGTGTGCAAGTAAGAACATAAGAAAGAGTTTGGACTATTAACACAGAACAACTACTGTGAATAATGACTGTTTAAATTAATGAATTTAAACTGTTTTCAAAGGTATATTTTAATACGGAAAATGATGTATACAATCATTAGATATTTTATGCTGTAAGCAATAAAAATAATTACTATTACAACTGTATACTGAATATGCACATAGAAAGACTTTATAACACACCACTTATTCAGGATATTAAGGTATAACATGTCTGATTATTACAGATTATATGAAATGTTAAAAATAAATTTAAAAATACTTTTTAAAACCAGTAATTACTGTCTTGTTAAATATAGAATGTCAAATATTATCCATATTTGTGCATGTAGCAGCTGCACAGGCAGATCCATTTTTTCTTGATTTTATTAAAAAATTGTTCCATTTTCCAGATGATGCCAGGGATATAAATTTTGTCTACAGCCGATAGGGGAGATATTTTATTTTCCATTTTAGATTGAATCCCCACCAGTCTGCCACAAATAATATTAAACAGTCAAGATAAAGAGACATATTGTTAGTGGCTGTGCTTGCAATTTACACAACCAATGATCAAAATAGCTCTCTCTTGAGATATTTATAAAGGGAAATCAGAAATATAATTCTAGATGTGTGAACTGAGTGACCTCCCCAGTACCTTCCCCAGTTTCGATAATTCTACAAAATACTGATTAGATAGATGGACAGACACACACTCAAGAGATTTGAGCCCATAGGATTACACATATCTGCACATAACACATACCTAGGAATATTGAGGGTAAACCCCCTTTGCACTGAATTTCTTTTTTAATACATACCCTTCCTCAGGGTCATTGCCAAGATGTCTCAGACACACACATAGGTACCACTAACTCAGTTCCAACTTTGCAAAACTTTTCCTTTCTCCAACCCTGTCCTCCCCTCAACACCCAATCTCAGTACAACACTTCATATAAAGGGCAGGTACTTGGGGAGGGGGAACGATTTCTTGATTTCTCCCGCACCTCAAGCTTCAGCTTCACTGCTGTGCACCTGCACCATCTTCTTACATCTCATGTGACATCACAGAGCACCCCATGATGGGGGCTGTGTGTTGGGCAATATCTTGCCCCATGGGGGGGCAGCCCCTCTTAGAGCAGGAAAAGCGTTTGGGATGGGTTTGCCTGCTCCGAGGAGGAGCTGCTCCCTCCATTTGGGTGGGTTTGCTTCATTTAGAAGGGTAACCAAATTTGGGGGGGGATAGAGAGTGGGGCCTCACAAGAAACCATTTAAAAGGAATGGGGGGGATTAGATACCAAACGATCAGTGTGGGGGGCAGTTCTACCCCCTTCCCTACCTCTGCCAAGGGCCAACGGGAAGGTGATGGGATTAGCCCGGAACCCTCCCCGCTCCCCCCAGCTGCCGCCGCCGCAGCCCCAGCGCGGGGCCCAGCACTTACCGGGGCGCGGCGCTCTCCCGCGCCGGGCTGGGGCAGAAGGGGGTTTGCATGAGTGAAGCCCGCACGGCGCCGCCGGGGTTACAAGCCGGGACCGGTCCCCTCCGCTCCTGGAAGTGATGGGCAAACAAGGGAGTAGTTGGTGCCGGGTGCTGCTGTCAGCCGGCCGCCGCCTCTCACCCGGTGAGACTGACCTGTGCCAGCTGCCCAGCATCCACCGCCGGCCCTTTCTCCTCCGCCTCGGCCACTCTCTGCCTCTCCGCTCTGCCTCCCTCGCTCTGGCACAGAGGACACAGTAAGTCAAGGAGCGGGAGGCTCCCCTCCCACATCAGTCTGTGGCTGCAAGCAGGTGCACATGTGCCTCGCTGGATGTGCCAGCTGAAGGTTATGACACAAAGTCACAGGGACCCACCGAAGCCTAGCAGCTCAGTGTGCGAGATGCATCGCTGCAGCATGGAATGAGATTTTCCTGCCTATCAGCCTGTCCTATTTTCTTTCCCTCTCCTGCCTCCTCCTTCATACAATGAAGTTAGGGATGGTGAAAGACAGGGCCACCGAGACTTTCCCAGATCTGAAGAAGAGCTCTGTGTGGTTTGAAAGCTTGTCCCTCTCACCAGGAGAAGTTGGTCCAATAAATCACCCCACCTACCTTCTCTCTCTAATATCCTGGGATCAACAGGTCTAAAACTACTCTGCATATGGCCATAGAGACTGATGTGTTTCCCCAACCTGCAAACATTTTCCCTTCCCAGCCTGAAGTGGGTGAAAAAGTGACAATCATAAAATTTTTCATGACCCAAAAATATGGAGAACATTTCGGTTTGGGTCAGTCAAAAGATTTAATTTTAATAATTTTGAAATCTTTCATTTTTGACCTTTACCCCTTTCACCATTTTTTAGTCTATATTTACTAAAATTTTAAAATAAAGTGTCATTTTGACTGAAAAAACTGTAACTTTTCAGTTTGAAAATGTCAAAATAGGACGTTTTAACAATTAACAAATATTCCAGTGGGGGTGGTGGTCTGGAGATTTCTTGAAACCCACTGTTTTGCAATAGTTTCCACTTTGACAAATTGGCTTTTTTTTTGGCGGGGGGGGGGGGGGGACAGACTGTCAAAAAATTCCTAGTCAGCTTGACTGAAGATCTCCAACCACAGAACAGGTCCAGCACAAATAGTGGCAACATGAGCCATCCCATCCCATCAGCATGCCTCAGCTCGAACTGTGGAGAAACAAAGTGAAGGGAAAGCTCTCTGCAGCCCATTAGTCCTTGGCTTCTCTGTTGAGACTGCCTGCTCAATGTCAATTGCAAGGGTGATTTGGAGTTGTGGATGCTGGATCAAGACTATGATATTTCCTTATTTCATATAGGCCACTAGATAGCTACTGGTAACTTGTTTTGTTTGCTACTAAAATAGGCTGAATTTGACATGCCAATATGATTAAGAGGCAGATTTTTAAAAGGTATTTTAAAAATGCCTAGTTTCTATTTAATTTAATGGGAGCGAGGCACCGACATACCTTTAAAGATCTGGCCCTAAGATCAATTATTATTTTTTTAGAAATAGGAATTCTCACATAATTGTACTTAGCTGTCTTCTCCTTCTGTTTCATTCACTGATGCCACAGTCCAATAGTCTGTGCTATCACATTTCAGTCCCATGGAAGCCATTCTGTTCACAGAGGTTCATAGGCATGGAATTGTGTGGGGTTACTAAATGAGTCAGATGAAACGGGGAAGCCTGATCACAAGGGAGACTTCATTAGACACACCAATATCTTGGCAATTATTATGCATGCTAAGATGAAAAATATAGAAAAAGTATATTATAGGATTATCAAATTGAGCTCAATTAAAACTGGGTCAGGTTTTTTTTTTAATGTTTTTCTCGGTCCAGGTGACATTTAGCCTTTACCATTCCCTGCATAGAGTAGCAGTACAAGACCAATCTAGGAAGAGATTGTATTTGTTCAGATGACTGTCAGTATTTATTATTATTTTAATTTGTAATAGGAACTATTTATAACATAGAACTAAAGTGCTGTTAAAGTTTCATTTAGAAGTAATTTATATTTTTATTTTGAAAACACACAGCAGTTACCTAATATTGCATAATAAGGCATTACAATTTCTTGGGAAAATATATATGTTGAGTCAGTTATCATGACTACCAAAGGTGGCATATTTGAATAAAAATGTATGTTAAGTCTTTTAAATGCTAATTGTAACTGGGGAATGGGTGACATCTAAAATTGCAAACACTTTTTCAATACTTTACAACTTACGATTAGTGTAAGGAGAGGACTGAAAAAGAATGACAAATGTAAACACTATGAAGTTAAACGGAAAGAATGACATAGTTTACATCTTGAAAGTATATTGTATTATTTACTTGTTCAAAATAATAAATTGGATAGGTATCTGCAAAATGTAAGCCAAAAAGCATATGAAACACAAAGGCAATATATATTAATTGGTAATTATATTCTAGGATGGTATGGAAAGAAAAATTTAAAAAGCTTTTATAATCTAAAATTATTGCTATTTAACAGCAGTTTTCAATAGACTACATGGTAGAGACTGTTAAAATTTGAATTTTGAACTTCTAGCAATGGAATGAAACTCTTCCATCCAGAGATCCCATGATGTTTCACAAACACTGAGTAAACCTCATTACCAACTCCAGATTAGGAGGGTAGATATTATTTCTATTTTGTAGGTGGGGAAACCAAGATGAAAAGATATGAAGTGAAACAGAGTCACTGTCAGTATCAAGATTAGAATCCAAGTGTCCTTACAGACAGTTCTGTGCTCTAACCACTACACAACTTTGCCTTCATGGCAGCAGCCACAGGATCAAACCAAAAAGTATTTATCTACAAGTTGTATTCCACTGTGGGTTCTAAGCACTAGGAAAAGATATTGTTTTTAGCATTACATACTATTCTCATATTAACATTTTAGGCTTAAACTATAACGAGCTAATTTCTACTTACAATTATACCCTCCGTGCACCCTCAACTGACGTCTAATGTTATAATAATTTACTACCGGGTGTAATGCTAGCAGTAATGTTGGTATAGGTTAGCAGTGTGTCAAACTAAGCACACCAAGAGGGGATCCTTATATAAGGATCAGTAGTGATTTAGCATTAACATTTCTGTCCCTGTTGTTATTCACTGTGGGTTATATTGAGCCCTTTTCTGCACAATGTCAGAACAATCTGGTTTTGTGAAGGGAACTAACTGGGAATTAGGAATAAGGAATTGTCCAAGGGAATTGAGATCATATAGTGCTGATGGTACACACATGGAATCTTGTGTGAATAGATATTACTGTGTTGGATTCACTCTTTCCATTCAGACAGAACCCAGAGAATAAGAGGGGCTGAATACTCTCTCCTCTCCTTTTTGACATCTACATGAGACTTTTCAGAGAGACAAAAAGAACAGGAGTACTTGTGGCACCTTAGAGACTAACAAATTTATTTGTGTGTACCATCCTAATTTGTACATGTGTGTACCATCCTAATTTTGTGGATACAGACTAACACGGCTGCTACTGTGAAACCTGTCGTTATTCAGAGAGACAGACATGGCTTCAGACTCAGATGCTGACAATATGCAGATGAAACTCAACACAATTTTATATCGCCTTCTCCACTGATGTAGCCTCCATCATCACTAAGATGTCTCAATACCTATAAGAAAACAGCAGAAAAATGAAGATGACTCTGACCTCAGCTCAGAAAAGCTAGAGCTGATATAGATAGGAAGGGGGAAACACTTTAAGGAACTTATCAATATATTACCTTTGCCCCTGAGAGAGAGACCTTCAGACTACAGATCATCAAGGTGGTGTGATGATTTGGGGGTACTCTTATACATCTCAGTGTTCTGAACAAACATTGCAAGTGGTGAAAAACTCCTATCATCTTTGCCTTGTAGGCTTCAAATATTCCTCTCTAATGAGGACCTAGCAACTGCGATCCATGTTATCAATGCTTTCAAGCTAGGCTGTTTTAATTCACTCTCAATTTTCTAACCAAAGGCCATTAGGAGTATGTCTACACTGTAATTAAAAACCCATGGCTGGCCTGTGCCAGCTGACTTGGGCTAAGATGGGGAAGGTCTGAGAGAGGAGGCTCCTACCTGAGCCCAAATGTCTACACCAGTGGCATGGGACAAGGGATTTGCTGGCAGCCGCTTCCTGCAGCCCCCATTGGCCTGGAGCAGCAAACCGCGGCCAGTGGGAGCCGCGATCGGCCAAACCTGTGGACCCAGCAGGTAAACAAACCAGCTGCCCCACCAGGGGCTTTCCCTACACAAGCGGGGGCCCCAGTTTGAGAACCACTGGTCTACACTGTAATTAAACAGCTCCTTAGCCCAGGCCCGAGTCAGCTGGCACAGGCCAGCCATGAGCATCTAGTTGTAGTGTAGATATACTCTAAGTGGTTTGCAGATCAAGACCAGTACTTTGAACTCTGCTGTGAAGAGAATGGGCTGCCAATAGAGTTTGCAAACCACTGATAAGATGTGTTCACAATGGCCTTCATTGCTAATGAGGGATCTTGTCAGTGTCATTCTGTTGGCCTGATCCACAGCTGGTGCAAAGCAGCATAGCTCCATACAACTATGTCACTTTACACAAGCTAAGGAACTGGATCTTTGTGTTCAGGAATAGTGAGATGTTCAGCAATACCCTGAGTCTTCACACCCTTTTAAAGCCACATAATGAGCTGTGCTGGGCACACACAGACCAGAAACAAGCATCTGACACTTAACATTTATTTATTGAATTCTCAGAGGACACAGAGATCAGGCCTAAGAGTCTGTCCTCCTCCTTTTTGTACAGGGTGAGCAAGCAGTAACAGACACATTATTGCCTTTGAGTTTAAGGCACAAAAGACCATGTATGTTCTCCTTTATACCAGTGTGAAACTGGCATAAATCCATTATGTAGGTTACATGGAGTCCTAATATCAGGGATCAAACTAAGCTGAGTTACACCTGCTAACCCCTAATCTAAATTTGGATCACTGCCTTAAAAGATATAATGGTTAATTAACTGTACTAGATACAAAAGTCTGTCTTTCCAGCTGAAGGAAGAGTACATTGGTACCATTAGAGTTTGTATTCAGTTGAAGGGATTATGCAATTACTAGTGCCTTATAGGTATTTACTGATTTAGTAATTCAGCACCATTATTTATTTCTTGCTCTTGCAATCAGAATGCTCCCTGAAATTTACTACATTTATCTGAATGATACTTTGACCAAGTTTACATTCTTGTAAAATAAATAAATAAAATTCTTGATTATTGCTCCAGCTAGATTTTCAAGCATGGTAGGTCATTGATAACGATTAAAGTGCTTACTTTAAGTGAGACAGATTTAAAGTAATTTTCCATGGTCAAAACCAGGATCTTCTGAAAATGATGCCGTTGTGGTTATATCAGTGGAAATGTGATTATATTTTTCTTTTTCATATGCACTTACATTTTAAGTATACTTAAATCACTAAAACTGAGCAAATACCCCCGAAATGCTTTATAAATATTAATTCACATTTATAAGTTAATTTGATTTAACTGTGTTTGAGCCCCTTTTGTGTTTGATTTCAGTGAGCATTTAGCAAACTTGTTAACTGTCTTCAGGAGCAGTTGCTGTTTTAATGGATAAACTGCAATCCTCTTATCAGTAGCTTGGTCATTTTACATTTTATTTCATTCAGAAGTCTTGGTTGGAACTCCTCTATTTCTGGTGTTCACAACGCCAGTTCCTCATTGTAGACTGCAACCTTAGTTATACCCACGCTGGGATTTCTCATAAAAATCACTTTTGGACTGAAAGAGGCATTTCCTTGTCAGTGTGCAGAGCAAACCTGGATCAAACCCCCACCCCCTCAATAAACCCATTTACCTTCACTGATGTTCCATTATACATTACTCGCCCTCTTTTTCTTTGTTGGTCTGCAATAACTACATTCAGATGTGCAGACTTCTTGCATACCTTATATTTAATGTATTTTGAACTATTTATTTTGATCTGTCTGGTGATCAGTTCTTCATATCATCTTTCAGTTTCCTCTGAAACAAAAGAGCCCTGTAATAGTATAACTCAAGATTAATGATCATCCTGCTTAGCTTATTAATTTTAAACAAAAATAGCCCTCAAAGGGACAGAAGTTAAGAAAAACTAGTGAGCGAAGCATTATGGACACTGAGTGAATGCCAAGCTGACTGAACCTCTAGCAGTTAGAAGGAACTGAGAGGTGATTGGCGTCACTCCCCTTTTAGATTTGTATAACCCTGTATGATGGGGGCGCCGGGGTAAGCAACCCTAATGGCCCTGATGAGTACACGATTCTGAGCTTGTGCCCTGTGGACCACAAATGGAAATATGCAAGCTGTTCAACCTGAACAAGAATCTCTGGTTCTCAGCAGAATTTGCAAAAATTTATTAAATAAATGGGAGAAACCAGGAAATATCAAAGAAGAAAAATTAAAGACCCTGCTATAAACTTAATGATGTTCATGATGGAGATTTTATGACTTCTTGTAATAATGGTTCCTTTGGCCCTCAACCTTACAAAAAATTATCAGGCATAATGCTTGCTACTGTGAACTATTAACATTCTTAAATATTATGCCTAGTAATAAGTGTTTGCAGGGCCAGACCCTAAGATAATATTGATCAGTGGTAAAAAATGGTATTTTTTAATGTTGTACATACAGCATGTGCGACACATGCAATTAATCCTAAGGATCACAAAAACTAACAAATGCAAAATAGAACCAGGAAATTTATGCTACACACAAACAGAATATCAAGAGAGATTTTGGGTGCAAATAAAATGATTTTTACAAGATATATTCAAATGACAAGCTGTCATGTATCCAGGTTCTCTATAGATGACAAACCAAATTGTTAGGAGACTTTCAATAGTTAGATCTATAGCAGTGCATTGAATTATCTTGTATTTATGCAGTGCCTTTATCCAAATATAAACCAATGCCCTTCGAAATTTTACTAACTTACAAATTCTACATAGAGAATTTTTTGCCCACCATTGACATACACTGTCCCTGGGGTGAACCTCAGTAATTGTTTTAACAAAACAAAACAACACTACACAAGATTCAAGACAAAATGTGAAAAATAACTTCTCCAATTGAAATTACAGGGGAAATACAATAACGAAATCCATGCGTACTTTAACCAATTCCAACTTTATTACACTGTAATTCAGTGTTTTTGCTCAGGCAGGAATGAATGAAAAAACAAGTGAGAAATCTTTTGGAAGGCGGGTCCAACTTGTCCAAAAGCTCAGATGCCCATTTGATACTCTAAAGGTCACTACAACAAGTTCATTATATTAGGGGCAATTTATGAATGCAGAATGTAATTACCTGAGTTGGAATTTGGCCAGAGATGAAAATTAATCATGCAATCTTTAATAATCAGGACCTCTGTTTTGTGTCATATCTTAAAGATGTCAGTTGCAGCAGCCCAGTTCCTATAACACCAGGTTTGAATGTTTGCTTGGTACTGACTCAGAGGAACAATCACCACCTACTGAATCACCACCATCACTTTCTACTCTCAAAAATCTCCCTTTTAGGCACTGACCTTGCCCAGTGCTGTTTTGCTTGAGATCTGATGACATTGCAGCTTGATGTAGTACTAGTGGAGGAAATCAGTCTAAGGATTGTCAGTAACACAATGGAGGAAAAGAAATGGCAGATGTATCTGTATGGGGAAAAATATACAGAACTCAAGGCAATTTCAGTATTTGAAAATGTATTATATGTATGTTTCAACTATGTCTTGACATAGAGAACAACGCTCACTTAGAAGACTCTTAAGGTCCTTAAAGGATAACTGAATACACGTGGATTTAAGAAGCTTTACAGCCTTTTACTTGAACTCCTTGCAATTAAGTTGAGGCCTGATCTTACTCCCATTAAAGCACCTTAGTATTTCCTTTGACTTCAGTTGCAGCTGGATTGAGCCATTGCATAGGATAAATGAATACTCTTGATTTGTGAATTTGAAAATATTTTTCTTTATCTCTAAAGAATGTGCAGGACACAAGGGATTCAAAATTGTTAATACACAGAATTTTACAAAATACAGAAAAGCTAAAAAGTTACATTGAGGTTAGCTTTATCTTAATGCCAAAAACTAGTGAAATATATCATTGGGATTCCTCTGCAATTTCATTTGCTTTTAAGAATTATTTATTCATTTGATTTGGGTTATCCCCTTTTGTGTACTGAACAGGTAATGCCATGTGCTACCTCACTACTAAAATAAGACCATAATTATTCACCACACACACACAAAAATTAAATGAAATCAAGTAGCATAATTATGATATAAAATATTGCTAAGTTCTCAGTTACATTTGATACACAAGGCTTTGTATTTCTCAAAGCAGCAGTGGCCAAAGTGATTTCCAGTTAGGAATGATGCAATAATATAAAATCTGAAATTGCGCAACAGCTCTAGATAAAGAGATAAAGGATCTTTCTGGAGGTTTGTGAAATCTTTATCACAGGCATACACAAAAAGCTAATTTAGCTATAAAAGTAAATCAATAATTTCAAAATGTGAAAAAACTTTTATAAGAAATATAGTCTGCAGTATCTACTATTGGTTACATTTTCAGATGAGTTTGGCACAGAATTTATGCTTAATATAGGAGTACAATAATTTTAAGCAGATTTTTTAATGCGTTCTGCACATCTAAGTTCCAAATAGCCTGGAATGATGAAAATGTGAGTTTTTCAATTATATGGTTAAAATGATTTGGCTCTAGCTCCACTGTTTGTCACCCTCACTTATCATGCCACAGCTATAGCTCTTTGGGGAAGGGACTGTGTCTTTTTAGACTTTCACACTTTTGAGAGCTATGAAAATAATAAACAACAATATAAACACTGCAGTGAGGCAGCTTTTGGCGGCATGCCTGCAGGATGTCTGCCGGTCCCTCGCCTTCGGAGTAGCCACAGAAATGCCACCGCCGAAGGCAGCCTGACTGCCACCCTCACGGTGTCTGACAGATCACCCCTCGTGGCTTGCCGCCCCAGGCACGTGCTTGGTGCGCTGATGCCTGGAGCCGCTCCTGTATAAAATACTGTAGGACTAGGGTCAAATGCTCCCCCCTGCTTCTGCAAACAGAGAAGAACCTGTACCCTAGATCCTGTCTCAGGCATGAGGGCAACATGAAAAAGGAAGTGCAGCCTCCAAGGTGCATTCTTTCTTTCCATCCAGCCCCCTCACATTCCCTAGGCCGGAGTACTGTGAGCTTCAAGCTCTATGGGTACAGAAGGGTAGATCAAGAAAAGACGGTTAGTCCGGCTTCCCCAAGTCTCTCCCTTCACCTCCAATCCTGCAATTAAGTTACAGATGTATGGCAAAAATCTCTGTCTGGGCTGATGTAGCTGTAATGACTTCACTGGAGTTATAGCAGCAGAAAATATAGTCCAAAGTCTGTAACAACCTATTAAGATCCCCAGACGATCTTAGGAGAAGGGTGCATTTAGGAGATGGAAGCCCCAGCTTCCTGCTAAAGGAAAAATTAAAAGGAAAGCTGGTGTTCCGTCACTCCTACACAGCAATAACTAAGGCCCTACCAAATTCACGCTCCATTTCAGTCAATTTCACAGTCAAAGGATTTAAATAATGAAATTTACAATTTTTACAGATATTTAAATCTGAAATGTCATGGTGTTGTAACTGTAGGGGTCCTGACCTAACTGTGAAGTCAGCAGATGTAAGAGTGGCATGGTGTGGCATTGCCACTCTTACTTCTGCATTGCTGCTGGCAGGGCGCTGCCTGCAGAGCTGGGTGCCTGACCAGCAGCTGCCACTCTCCGGCCACCCAGCTCTGAAGGCAGCGCAGAAATAGGAGTGGCAGTACTGCAAGCCTCCTACAATAACCTTGCAATCCCCCCCATCATAAACAGATGGTTAAGGGTTAATGCCTCTTTTACCTGTAAAGGGTTAAAAAGTTCACCTAGCCTAGCTAACACATGACCAGAGGGACCAATGGGGGAACAAGATGTTTCAAAGGAAGCGGGGAAGTTTTTCCTTTGTTTAGAGTTTTCAGTTTCAGCCAGAGTGAAAAAGATCAAGGAACCAGCCTCTTATCAGAGTAGTAAGTTTTAGAAAGGAATAAATAGGTTTATGTTTATTTCTTTGTAACCTGTCTTATGCAATTAGAGGTAGAATCAAATTGGGTATTTGGGTATTTTTTTTTGTGTGTGTAACTAAATTTGTGCCCAGGGGAACATCCTCTGTGTTTGAAATCTGTTGTCTGTGAGAGTAGCTGGTATGCTAATCTCTCCCAGAGGTTTTTCTTTTACCTTTCTTTTCTTTAATTAAAAGCCTTTTTTCTTAATACTTGATTGATTTTTCCTTGTTTTTAGATCCAAGGGGATTGGATCTGGACTCACCAGGGATTGGTGGGGGGAAAGGAGAGGGGATGGTTAATTTCTCCTTGTTTTAAGATCCAAGGGGTTTGGATCTGTGTTCACCAGGGAACTGGTAAAGTCCCTCAAGTCTACCCAGGGAGGGGAAGGTTTTGGGGGGACAGGGAGTGATCCAGACACTGAAAATTCTGGATAGTGGCAGTGATACCAGATCTAAGCTAGTAATTAAGCTTAGAAGTGTCCATGCAGGTCCCCACATCTGTACCCTAAAGTTCAGAGTGGGGAAGGAACCTTGACATCCCCCCATAAACCTCTTTTGGGGTGGGACCCCAGTTTGAGAAACACTGGTCTCCCCCATGAAATCTGGTCTTTTGTCTACTTTTAGCCTGTACTATACAGATTTCATGGTCTGTGACGTGTTTTTCACAGCTTTGAATTTGGTAGGGCCCTAGCAATAACCCCCAAAAGGGAGATTTTTGTCCCTTATTTAGGAAAAGCGGATGTATAAAATGTATAATATGGTACATATCCTTTTTAATAAAGCATTATTGCTCCATGATGATGATTATGAAGCTGTCTGCAGGGCAGAATTAAGCATAACTAAGGCTAAGATTTTGTCATGGATATTTATAGTAAAAGTCACGAACAGGTCATGGGCAAAACTGAAAAAAAATCACAGAAGCTGTGACCTGTTCCTAACTTTTACTAAAAGTATCCCTGACAAAATAGGGAACTGCGGATTCCCACCCTACTTCAAGTGGGGCAGCTGCAGGGACTAAGAGCTGCCTGCAGCAGCTAAGGGCTGCAGGGTACCCCTGCCGCCTGCAGCTCCAGGTGTCCTCCGCTGCCCATGGGGGGGGCTGGAAGCCCAGGGGTTTCCCGTCACCTGTGGGGACCAGGAGCTTGGGATTCTCTGCAGCAGCTGCCTGACACCCCCAGAGGCCTGCAGCGGCTGGGAGTTCAGGGGTTCCCTGCCACCCCAGCAGCAAGGAGTTGGGGGTTCCCCCGCTGCTGCAAGCAGCAGGGAGCTGCAGGGACCACCAGAGGTGGTAGGAGTACCCCACATCTTCCTGTCCCAGTGGGCGATGGAGGACCTTGCAGCTCCCGACCTCCACAGACTGAAGTCACGGAGCCCCCTGGAAGTCACAGATTCCGTGACTTCTGCGACCTCTGTGACTAAATCGCAGCCTTATTGCATAACTTCTACTCATGTAATCATACGATTTTTGCCAGCAGTCAGTTGTTGTATTAGCAGATATTCTTGGTAGAACAGTGGATGGACACCAGAATAGATGGAAGTCCAGCAGGAATCTGAAAAGATAATGGCAGTGGATTAACAATTATAGTGTGCTAAAAACTTCATTGCGAACACTGGATGTCTACGGAGTCTTCACTGACTGTGTTATTCAATCTGTGGCCTAGTTAGTCCAGGACAGTGGTTTTCAAACTGGGGCCGCTTGTGTAGGGAAAGCCCCTGGCAGGCCGGGACTGTTTGTTTACCTGCCGGGTTTGCAGGTTCGGCTGACCGCAACCCCCACTGGCCACGGTTTGCTGTTCCAAGCCAATGGGGGCTGTGGGAAGTGGCGCGGGGACAAGGGATTTGCTGACCGCCGCTTCCCGCAGCCACCATTGGCCTGGAGCGGTGAACTGCAGCCAGTGGGAGCCGCAATCGGCCAGACCTGCGGACCCGGCAGGTAAACAAACCACCACGGCTCGCCAGGGGCTCTCCCTACACAAGCGGAGGCCCCAGTTTGAGAACCACTGGTCCAGGAGATCAAATGGATGAAACAGTCATGAGATTTGCACGAGTTGCCTGTTTTTTGTGTGTGTTTGAAGTACTAGCAGCCTAATTAGAACTAGCAGCTTTATCCTAGCTTTGTGTTTTATTGTTTCAGGGATTTTGTTGGCTGGGGTGCTGCTTTTGAAATAGAAGGCCTCATCTGGCAATGGAAACTGAAAGTGTTTTCTTAATACAAACACTAATTAGTAATTGGATTTGTTTCTATACAATTGACATTTTGTCAGTTTTTTAACAAATACAGTAATTCTATTAAACTGCTGATTAATACATTTACCTTTATTATTTATTTCCAGCCTTTGTTACAAACAGGATTCAACGCTGTCTTTTATTAAATCAACACAGTTTAAAGCTCAACTCCACTATTTCTCTCTGCTCTGCAACAAATCTTAGTAAATTATATAGGTCCATATGCTGCGTGGCAAAGAGGTGAGCAAAAATCTGCAGCAAATGGGTTAGCAGGTCTGCAAGGAGGGGAAAAGTGAGTAGAGGGAATCTTTCCCTCTTCACAGCCATACCACATGTTCATGTACATGGGGAAAGGAAGCAGGTCCAGCTGGACTGGAGGAGGAATATGGGAAACATACTGGTCTACATGCCAGGTTTCCCTTGGAAACCAGTGCATATAATAGTCAAAGTTACATATGTTTTCTTGTACAGGACAGTGTACATCATGCAAACCTGTTCAGAGAGATCACAGGGGTCCACGTGGCAGCCAAAAGGAACATGGCAACTGCGGATATTATACTGCTGATTGTTAACTTTCATACATTCCACAGGCTATGCTATGACACCTGCCTATTCTCTAGCCTTGCCACCATAAAAGGAGACATGCGGCAGAAATGTAGCTCTCTCCCCTCCTTATGTTTTTTTTATGAGGGAGGGGAATGATACGGTTTATTTTCCAGAACACTGAATTACTGTTGTCAGGGCATAGATGATGAATGGGTGTAGTTCAGTCTTCCCCTACTTCTGCTTCTGCCACTGCCACAGCTTCTCCTGGGGAGTCAGGTCCTTATCTATTCATAGAAAATAATATCAGTTATTACTATTAATAATAAATATAATTTCATTCCAATCCTTCCTAAAGATTTACTGAAGTGATGTTCAGAATTGAGAAAACTACACTGTCTCTCATCTGGATTACCCAATCTATTATGCCTTCTTGACTAAATGCAGTCTGGGGTGAAGCCTCTCTCTGCCTTCCTATTATATTGTGGCTACCCAGACGAAAACATCTTGTGGCAAAAATTCCCATCTGGCGCTGAACAGTTTGAATTCTGCTATAGTGTACTGGGGCCCATTGTCTCAGCATAGTGTATAAGGTATGACATACCTTATGAAATGCACCTTCAGTTTCCAGATCATAGTTCTAGTCTGAGTGTATTCTAGATAGAGAAGGTGGGTGAGGAAATATCTTTCAATTAGACCAACTTCTGTTGGTGAGAGAGACAAGCTTTTGAGCTACACAGAGCTCTTCCTCGGGTCTCTACATAACCCACTTCCCTGAAATTGAAGTAGTAATCTACTCTCTCGCATAGTCCATCAGTTTGACCAGTGGTTCTCAAACTGGGGCCGTCGCTTGTGTAGGGAAAGCTCTTGGCGGGCTGGGCCGGTTTGTTTACCTGCCAAATCCACAGGTTCGGTCGATCGCAGCTCCCACTGGCTGCAGTTTGCCACTCCAGGCCAATGGGGGCTGCGGGAAGCAGAGGCCAGCAAATCCCTTGTCCTGTGCTGCTTCCTGCAGCCCCCACTGGTTTAGATCATAAGCAGAGACAGACAAAATGAAATCATTCTGAGGTTTTTTCCTAGTAGAGCTACAGTCATATGTATTTGAAGCTAAAAAGTAAATTAGAAATCACAATATTTGTGAAAAATTCTACTGAGAACTCTTGGCATGGCTTGGATAATATGAAAATTTAGCAACAGACTTACCTTATCAAGTTGCAGTTCCATTTTCAGCCATTAAATTTAGATCAAGAACTAATCAATGCTCATTTTGCTGAGCAATTTAGGACCCAAAATAATGTAGTATTACATTAAAATACTGTCAGAAAAAAATTGGAATATATTATCTATACAGCCTGTAAATTGTTCATTACGAGATAAGTACAGTTGAGCCCCATGGCATTAAATTGCTGTTTGCTATTCAGTAGCAGTATTTATGATTATCAAACAAACCATGATTCCAATCTGATGGAGTGGGTGAAGATTTCAGTGTAGGATGAGAATTTTTCTGTAATGAAATGGAAAATAGAGTGACCTAACCGGTTCTTATTTCAACCAGAGTGAAAATGTATATCTGCATTCATTAACATGCTGAAATGCTAGTGTAGACCTGAAGAGGTAATATAAAACATTGAAGTTCTCTAGAAAAAAAACTCTACACACAATATAGCCATTAAAATAGAATTTGTTTTAATGTGCTTTTATCTGATGGGGGAAACTTATATACCTTTCTGGGGGTCCAGGAGAGGTTATTGCAGTGTATTGGTAACTTGAGTGTCACTATTGCTTCAGAATTATGTAACTGCAAAATTAATCATTTCTGTTTCAATTTTTAAAGAATTATCTTGTCAATATAAAACTTGTGGACAAGATCATGACATCATTGTTCATTCCTACTTGGTCAAAACATCCATTTCCTTCAATGAGAGTTTTGCCTGTGCAAGGACTGAGTAAGGATTTCAGGATTTGGCCCCATGTATTTAGGAAAATGTAATTAACCAGGCTACTAAAAGCACATTAGTTTACTAAGACTTAGAAAAATCCAATATCCCCCCCAGCATCCACAGATTTATTTTTGGATTTCATTAAACTTAGAAAGTGAAGCAAAATGGGTCAGTTTGACTTTTGTTTCTTAATAGTACTTGGCTCCTATATAGCACTTTACATCTTCTAATCCAGTGGTTCTCAAATTGGGGCCCCGCTTGAGTAGGGAAAGCCCTGGCGGGCTGGACTGGTTTGTTTACCTGCGAGTCTGCAGGTTTGGACGAACGCGGCTCCCACTGACCATGGTTCACTGCTCCAGGCCAATGGGGGCTGCGGGAAGCAGTGCGGGACATGGGATTTGCTGGCCACCGCTTCCCGCAGCCCCCATTGGCCTGGAGCAGTGAACCGCGGCCAGTGGGAGCTGTGATCGGCCAAACTGCGGACCTGGCAGGTAAACAAACCTGCCCGGCCTGCCAGGGACTTTCCCTACACAAGCGGCAGTTTGAGAACCACTGTTCTAATCTCTGTCCAGTAGTTAACAAATGAATCCTCATGACACCTATGTGAGGTAGGTAAAGGTAGAGACATTCTTTCTTCTCTATTTGTTGTCTGTATTATAAAACAGCACTGCACAATTGATGAGTGTTCTTGTTTCCTTCTGGACTGGCAGACAGAGAAAGCAAGCAGATAGCAAATAGAATTTTGGTGCTATTCCTCAGCAACTCCTCCCCTTCTGCAATTCCTGTTTCTTCTCAGTCCACCCTTCTGGGACACGGCTCCAACTCACTGATGATTAAAATGTAGTTATCACACTGAGTAACACTGAATAATATGCCACCAAAACAAATTAAGAGCATTTGCCACTTCTCATTCAGCCGCTGCCTCCAGGGGGATCAGCAGGCAGGTTCAGATATGCTTGACAGTTCCAGATAATAAGGTAGATGGACATTCTTCACAGTGAGAAAGATCAGACTCTTCCAGAGGGGAGGATAGTGCAGTTATCAAGGATAATACCCCTGATTCTCTTCTCAGGAACATCAGTTTTTCACTCCTGATGTATGCCCACTCCAGTGAGATCATAACTCCAGTATCAGGTGAAGCATGAACTCAGCTCAGGCAGGGATCCAGGGGAATAGGTGAGTGGTCATCTGTACACCAACAGCACGTGCACAGGAGTCATATACATAACAGCATTCCCTGGGGACTGCAGCTTGGTACAATGGGATGGCTACACAGGGTGGGAATTTTAACTCTTGGTAGGGCCACTAGCTAGACAAACCAAAGGGTGGGGACCAGATGTTTTAAAAAACAAAACAAAACTTAAGTTATAGAAACACAACAAGATAGCCATTCCAGCAAACAGTGTGAGACCCAGGCATGGCAGAGCCTTGATTGTGCCTTGAGCTACATCTGGAGGTGTGGGAGGGATTCAGATTCATGAATATATATAATTTCTTTACCTACTTTACATTACCAATTATACTTTGCATTATACTTTAACACTGATTATTATGTTTTACATTTTTGCATTACGTGCATTTTGAACAATAAAAACACATTAATCACTTTCAACTCCTTTCTATTTTGTTTCTGGTCCCTTTCACCTTCAGGTTCTCTCTCTTAGACTGGCACAAAGTTACAAAGTTTGGGTTCAAACCACTATTCCTACTAAAATTATTAGGAAATAAAACCCATCAAAACATTGCTACTGGTTTTAGATTTTGTAAAAGCTTAGTTTTGCACAATTTAAACAATTGTTTGGCTTTAGATTATCATAGGTCTGGGCTGAGGCATATGGACAGGATCGTGTTGAGACATTTGTATTGCTGGTGTCTACTCTGTAGCTGTTGTTGGGATGACGGGGCAGGAGTGTGTGGGGAAATGGTAGTTTTCAGTCATGAGCTTTAAGTCCAGCACCATCCACAAGTACTAATGTTCACTTTAAAGAAGATACAGTATTTTTAGAAAAATAAATGTCTGCTCTCTGCCAATGGGGTAAATTTTTAGAGTTGAGTAAACTTATAGTTGCACAGTCTCCATTGATATACCTTTACTTTGTAGCTTAGCTTTATCAATATATAGATGTTCAAAAACATAAAGATGGTGGGGAAAAACATTCTGGTATTCATATTGATGATGCTATTTAGGATCAGATTTAGCATAATTTATGTTCAAGGCCCCACCTGAAAAAGAACCACTATGATCCAAGAAAATAAAAATCTTGTGTGTATAAGGGAATATGATTAATGGCTCACAAACCTATCCAAATGCAGGGCACTATTTCAGTTAGTAGCGTTTGTAAAGAACAGTGAAAGATTTCATATACAGAGGGTTTTTTTTACCGTCAGATGAGCTCTAATCTCATTTTAATCTCAGTGGGCTATATTAAACAAAAGCAGAAGGTTGGATTTTGAAATAGATTAGCCTTGACCTCACAGAGATCAGATTGACTAAGTAATCAGGTGTACTTAAATTGCTGTTGAGCAGTGTTTCTAACCAGTAGCATCAGAAGAAAAAAATATTCACTGATTTTATGGAGTAAAATAAATATATGCAAAACTATAAAAATCATTTTTATTTATTATATTGGGTTGCAGTTCATGTATTTTAAATTTAGCATGAAGGGGATACTGTCAGCCTATCCTCAAATATTAATTGCACCTTCTTAAGGAAAGTAACTCTCAGGCAGCATTGGTGGAAGATGATATACAAATACTCTTAAGTTTGGGTTGCCAAGGTCATGCAGTTTTAAAAATTTATACAAGTCTTTAAAATAACTCTATTATAATACACAAGCTCCCAGAATGCTGCATGAGATTTAAAATGCATTTTTTAACCTAGAAAAGTTGACAATGACTTTCAAGTTAAAAAAAACCAAACGTATGTTTGCATTACTTCTCTATTGCTGCAACATTTGGGTGTGTTGTAAGGTAGCAAGCTAAAGCCTGGGTGACGTCAGACACCTAACATGGAAATGTCTAGACCAGTGATTATGCTAAGGTGTTGGGAGCCACCTAAAAATCTATCCATCTACATAGGTAGTTAGATATGATTAAACCAACAGGAGGGGAGGGATAGCTCAGTGGCTTGAGCATTGACCTGCTAAACCCAGGATTCTGAGTTCAATCCTTGAGGGGGCCATTTAGGGAAGTGGGGTAAAAATCTGTCTGGGGATTGGTCCAGGTTTGAGCAGGGGGTTGGACTAGATAACCACCTGAGGTCCCTTTCAACCCTAATATTCTATGAAACATTCATGACTGTAAAACACAACTCAAACTCCTCCTTTTCTCATCCTCCTTGAGTATGGATAAGAAAAAAGCCCTCCCTTTTTGAAGGGATTCATCCCAACTGATTCCATTCCTTTCACTAACCTAGCTGCTTCCACATATGTGGCCATTAATCCTCTCTTTCCAAGGCACTGCTTCCAACTTGCTTCCTTTCCATTCCCTCCAGTCACACTGCCTTCTAGACCTATGTCACTGTCTTGTCAACTGGTAACAACTGTGCCAAGCGTGGTGCCTCTGCTTTGGAAATGCAGGATGTAAGCAGTAGTTTACAATTAGAATCCAGCCTTTTTGGTTTTCTCCAAGGCTTTAAGAACACCAAAGCACATTACAGTTTCCTCATCATTACAGATGTTTTATTTAAAATGATCTTTTGGTTGAATATTGTTAGTTAATATTTGTTGAACTCTGACTCAGACTTACACAGAGTATAGAGCGAGACCTAGACTCATAGATTTTAAGGTCAGAGGGGGACACCATGTTCATCTAGTCTGAACTCCTGCACATTCCACCGAACCTCATCCACCCATTTCTGTAACGGATCCCATAACCTGTGGTTGAGTTACTGAAGTCCTCAAATCATGAGGTAATGACATTAAGTTACAGAGAATCCACCATTTACATTCATTTTAACCCGCAGGTGACCCATGCCCCCTGCTGCAAAAGAAGTCAAAACTCCCCCAGGGTTTCTGCCAATCTGGCCTGTAGGCAAATTCCTTCCTGACCCCAGTTAGCATAGTACCTACTTCAATGACTATAGGGTCTAAAGGCCCCTTCTTCTGTAACACTTGCTACCAGGCAGAGTGCTTATTACTGTGAGTAGTCCCATGGACTTCAATAGGATTATGGACCTCAGTGAGACTGTTCCAGGGTCGATGGAGTTAAACCTTGATTTAAATCACCAAGTGGAAAGCTTCGATTTAAATAATAAACTTTAATCAACTTTTCTGTTTGCACTTGTTATTTTCAAAAGAAAGGTGTATTCACATTGGTTGATATAACCATTAAAACATGTTGATTTACAACTAAATAGAGCTTTTACACTAGATTTAGTACACCTTTTTGCTTCCTAGATGGCTACACTATAACGATATACATTTATTTAAGCAATTATATAGATTAATATTTTTAGCTTCTTATTAATTTCTTGCACATTTTTAGCATGTTAGAAAAATGGTAAATGCTATATTGCTTATTTGCTAGATAATTAAATATTTGCTCATTTGTGTCAAGCTGGTACTGGAATTTAAACAAACACACAAAACAGCATATAGAATTAAATTTTATTAAATAAAACAAGCCCTTAATACAGTACATGACCTATTGTGCCCTATTTATAAAGATTGACCTCAAAAGTTAGATGTTTTCCCCCTGATTCATTCTTTATATAGACGAGCAGCCTTTAACTCAAAATTTGTATAGAGGCTCATGGACTCATATTTATTTTTTATTTAAATGTTTAAGAGATTATAATAAATTTAGGCCTTGACATATTTTGTATAATATTCAGATTTCAATTTAAAATAGATTTACTTTTAAAAAGAAAAACATTATAAATTTAAACAAAATAAAAATATCCAATTTACATACAAAAATCTGATTTAAAAAAAATCATCAATTTGTATCCACCTTAGACTGTTCATAGCTGTAAGTACTATACTCAGTGGCAAGTAGTTGTAGGTTTGGGCTCTAAGAGATGAATACAACAGGACCAGATGAGTAGCAAATGGATCATCACACAGAGCTACAGCTTTTCCTCCCATCAGTAGTGGATTAACGCATAGGCTGATGGGGCCTGTGCCCAGGAGCCCCAGCCATTTTCGGGTCCCCCACGGGAGCAACGGAACAGGGGTAGAAGTGAGGGGCCACTGGTGATGGAACTGTGGCCCTGCCTCCTGATGCTCCTCTTCCCCTTGCGGTCCCAGCCCACTGGCTGAGCTGGGGTAAGAGCCATCCAGGGAGCCTGGGTTGCCGTGGGGAGCCCCAAACCTTCCACCTTCCCTGGGTGGGAGCCGGGGTACCAGACAGCAGCCCCTAGCCTGTGTTCCCACCCCTTGGGGTGCGCTGCCCAGGGCAGGTAGAAGGTCCTGGGCTCCCCACAGCGGCCCAGGCTACCTGGGCAACTCTTTCCATGGCCCGGCTTCTGGTGCTCAGAAGAGAAGCAGGGGGCAGGTCCCTATGGTGAGTGAGAGCTATAGCCCACCTAAGCCCCCCACCAAGAAGAGGCTGGTGGCATCACTAGCAGGGGCTGCGCTTCGCGGTGGGGGAGCCTTATCAGCTCCCTCACCGTGAAGCGCAGACCCTGTTGCTGCCTTTGCTCCACGCCTGCCTGAGGCTACTATGCCCATGTTAAAAAGTGGGCGAGCATGGCCCACCTGCCCTCCCAGTTCTGGTGCCCCTAGACTCTCAGGGTGTGGGGAGCCCAAATGTTCTTTGTGCCCAGTGCCCCCAGTACATCTTAACCTGCCTCTGCCTCCTATCATTTTTTTTAAGTAAGTGAATAATAAATTACTAGTTTGTTTATTAGTGGTTGGGTTCCCTGTGTATGTAGTTACTTCTGAACTCTGGCTCTCTATCACTTATTAATTATTACTTATTGACATTGCAGTAGCAATGTATTTGGCCTCAATCAGGATCAGGGCCCCATTGGGCTAGATGTAGGGTTGCCCAGCGTCCAGTTTTCGACCACAACACCTGGTTGAAAAGGATCCTAGCGGTTCCAGTCAGCATTGCTGCTGTGCACTGCCCCCGCCCTGAGTACTGGCTTCGCAGCTCCCATTGGCTTTGGCCAATGGGAGCTGCAGGGACTGCACCTGTGGGCTAAAGGCAGTGCATGGAGCCCCCTGGCCGCGACTGTGCCTAGAGGCTGCAGGGACATACCAGCCACTTCCAGGAGCCATCTGAGGTAAGCGCCGCTCAGTCGGTGCTCTGAATTGCAAACTGGGAAGTACTGCTTTATTCCTAGCCATTAAAAAGTATTTTATTTGTTTTTGAGCTCTCCACATCTTAGGGTTTAATCATCATGGGGCAAATCCTGACCCTTCTGTGAGTGCGGAAGGCTTGACAGGCAGCAGAACCAGAATGGCTCACTCAAATAGATGTTTGAAATAGAGGAAGGGGGTACTCCATACAATGGTTTACATGCCTTGCATACCATAGAGATTTACTCTACAGGACTCCCTCTGCCGCAGTGCAGAGGGTGTTCTTGGGCGGGATCCAAATGTGAATGCTGGATCAGCAACCATACATATCTACCTGTCAATCTCTCTGCTCTGCATAAGTGAGCTGTGGCTGCAAAGGCTAGTGTAGCCCTGCAGCTGCTGCCAGAGTGTGGCTTCACAGGTACTCCAAAGCCCTGAAGGATTTCCTTCCTCCGCAGGGAACCTTTGCCTGAAGCGTATTTGCTTAGGCTTGCCACAGGAAATATGATTTGGCCTTTGTGGAAATGTAAAGAATCATGGAGCAAATCCTCAGCTGGCACAAACTATATCTACAATGGGGCTATGACATTTTACACCAGTTGGGAAACTGCCCCATGTTAACTGTATTAAAAAAAAGATAGAGAGAGCAATTTGCGCCATGTCAGGAAAAGGGAGCTTATGTAATTGTTCCTCTTGTTGTACAGCTGGATTCACAAAGCCTTTGTATAATTCATGGACTCTCTCACGTGCATAAGTTTAACATTGACGTGATACAGCAGTTCTAAAAAAGTTACATAACTTACTGTAGGTTAATTAAATATGAGCTTGGCAGTCAGAACTGTTTTTTGAAATGCCAGCAACCTTCAAATGATTTCGGATCACATTATAAATGTTGATTAGCTATTATATTGCATAGGGGGTTTCCATGAGTCATCAAAATCTACTAAAACAATATTCCACTATTTGAACAGAACCACCATCAAGGCTGAACACTCATTGCTTTGAAATTTGACCATGTAAATGTTTGAATCATTTATTTGTGCAGATCTTTGCTATGTGCTTCACACCTCATTCCATCTGCTTTGCTCCCTGATCCTACCTATTGTTGGATGGTGCTGCCCATCATATCTCAATGCTATCAGGCCTTATCCTTATGAAGGATGCTTCACTACACACTAAGGGGACAGGAAGATTGCTGGGGAATGGAAAAGAAATTGAGGGCTCCTAGGATCTTGTTTGGTTTGGGGATCTGAGCCCTGAAAAAACAAACCCATTGAGCATCTGGTTTTGCTTCATGCCATTCTTGAACCAGCTCAGTTGGATGTCAACACATTTTTATCAGATAATTTACTTCCCTCACCCCCCACTTTGTCCCTCTCAAAAACACGCTGTGTGGTCTTGATTTTCCTCCTAAAAATGGTCCCTGTCCGTAGTTCTCAAATTATGGCACCTGTGGGATCTGCAAAATGAAAGCCATTTGAAGTCAATGAAGATTTTCTAAAGAGGGCAGAATCTGCCCCCAAATTATACAGGTTGGGACCCCTCCCACTTCCCTCAGTTCATCACTCTTGTTGGAACAAAGAGACATTAAACATGTCTGATACATCAATTTTAAATACATTTAACTGAATTGTGAAAGTTCTCTGTAGACATTCAAAACACAAAACGTAAAATTTTTCAGGGTGCATCAGGAGGGCTGGGGACAGAAATTTAATGAGTTGCTATGAGACTCCAGTTGGGATTAGGTTTGTTCTACTCCATGAGTGAAAACAGGGCTCACCTGATACTTGTATATCCCCACAGACTGTAGGAAAGGGCAGGAGAGGATGGTCATGAATCACTTCCCTATATGCTGAATGGGAAATCAGGAAGTAGGGCAAGTTGTTCCTATCACCACACCAGTAATGAGGGAGTAGATAAGGATAGGGCCATCTTACAATTTTCAAAGGCAGTGTAGGATGCTAAGGTCCCCAAAAGCAGGGGGGAGGAGGGAGAGGAGAGGAGGGACAAACATGGAGCTTTTTGCTTTGCCTGCTTAGTTCTCTCACTAGCTGGCCACACTAAGAAATATGATTTTTCTAAAAGCTGTTTGGTTTTTTTTAAAACTTCCCAACTTTTCACCAGTAACAAGCCTAAAACCTGTTTACTGAAATGACCACTCTTTAAGGCATTGGGCTCAAGCCTTCTCCCTCTTACACAAGGGGAAATCTGGAATAACTCTTCTGTGGTCATCAACAGGGTCACAAGTTTAAGTGATAGAAGAATCAGGCCCATTATCTCTTCCATGCCCTGGATGAGAGTTGGGATGAATGAACTAAAGATGAATGAACTTTACATTTTAGATGAGTCTCTTATAATTTAGGAAGAATGTGAGTGAGTAATATCTTATATTGGATCAACTTCTGTTGGTGAGAGAGACAAATTTTCAATGCAAAGTTGACGGAAGTTGATCCAATAAAAGATATTAGCTCACCCACCTCGCCTTGCTAATATCCTGGGATCGACACAGCTACAACCACACTACATCTTACATTTTAGAGAGCAAGCAGTTAAAATGGAAACTTATTCTCTTGGCATATGTGATTCAGACTATCATTTCCCCCACTATCCTGAAACAGATTATCACAAGACAAGACAGCCTTTTATTTAGATTTAAGGCTGTGTCTGCCCTTAAAAACAACAACAGCAAAAAAGTACCTGTTCCTTTCTTCCATCTCTCCACTGAAATTTGATCTTTTCATTTATAAACATTTTCGGAGTTGTTTTTGCTGCTTGTTAAAGGCCTGATACAAAATGTTCAATAATTCAAGACTGAGCTAAAAATGGCTTTTAATCTACTTTCCTCAAATATCCTCTGGGACTGAATCTAGGAGAATGTCAGGAACAACAATTCCATGCTCCAGCTGTACATTTAAATGTTTTCTTTTTCACAAAAATCCCATCTACCAGCAAAGGTAATTGAAGTATTTTAGGGCATCATTGAACTCTGGGATCCCGTTACCATGGTATCAGCATACCCACTTAGCTCCATGTTCATGACATACTGTAAAACTCCATCCTAGGATTTATTACTATGGATATTTCACATGAAAGTTCTTGGATTATAGGATGGCAATGTTTTTTCTGAACAGACAGTCCACAAGCTCCATCTTATAGTTTTCTTGGATTCATTAGCTAATAATGCTTTCCATTCTGCATCTTTTACCTTTGAGATTGTAAAGTGCTTTACAAACATTAAAATTAGAAACAAATCTGTGAAGTACCCATTTTAAATATGAGTTAGTTGAGGCACAGAGAAGTTAAGTGATTTGCTCAAGATCATGCAGCGCATCAATTGCTAAGTCAAGACTACAACCCAGTCAATATGATCAAAGTCTGCTGTGAAATGTTGGATTCTCCAGCTGGTGTAAAACTGCCTCCACTCAGTCAACATTTTCATCTGGGAAATTTGCAAATAAATCACAAGTTGTATTGTTTGCCTCCTTACCTTCCCTGCCTTACTATGAGCTAGTGGTTGACTCATCAGAAATAAAATAGCAGTAATCATCATAATCAAATCTATAGCAGCATAAATCAAACAAAATCCAATAAGCAAGACATACATGTCAAATAGATTCATCTAACAGGGGGTGCACCCAGTGCTCATCGCATCCATATGGAGCCCTTCCTTCTCACAGGCATTCTTCTGTCCCTTCAGCAGCCTGTGCCCTGATCATCAATTGCTCCATTGCACACCTAGACAGTGCCACAGAGGAACATTTCATGGCTAAAAGAATCAGTGTATTCAAGAAAGATAATGGAACAGCTGGTGTAAACTGTCATCACTCCATTGAGGTCAACAAGCATAATTGAAAGCATTGATTTCAATGGCACTGTTACAATTTACACCAGCTGAGCATCTGCCCCTTAATGTATAAAGGGTTTGACTGTATTTTATACACAACAGAGTGTACCCGTGTGTGTCTCTCCTCTGCTGGATAAAATCAGAACTGCTCGAATGGTCAGGACTTCAGTGCTTTTAGAGCAAAAGGACCCGATCTGATTCTATTTCCACTGTTTCCATGAAGTTCCATGTGCATTATCTCTGTGATATCCCTAAGTGCTGTAAAATCAACACAGTAAAACTGAGAAAATTAAGACAAAAATATTCTCTCTCCTTTCCCCACACCCCAGCTATCTCCTTTGATTATTGTGATCTCAGCTGTTAATTGTAAGAATACAAGTGGATAAAATATCAGCTAGAAATTGGATGTTTAGTTGACTGTATCTCTTCAAGATCTAGCTCTATGCTTCTCTGGAGGGCTGGTATTAAGGGGACAATGGTATGTAGGATGAGGTTTCTGAATTCAAAATCCCTGCTCCCTTTTCACCAGGAGGTAGAGTGATGATTTTAGATTTTACTGCATAGATTTGTAATTATATTTTTATGAACATTACTAATAAGTAATATAATAAAATAATGATTGTAGGAGATGCTCTCTGTATCCCAAGCTTTTAAACTATTACAAAAGGTAGAGATCCTCCAGCTCTTATTTCTAGTTCAGTGTCTCAGCTTTATCTGATAAAGCACTATTTTAAACCCCTGAAACATACTGTTATAGAGCAACCCTGTCGGGCACTCTCCACCCTTCCGCCAGTACTATGACACAACAGGCATGATGCAACCAGCATGCCTGCTTCAATTTCCCTTTTCAGCGTCCCCAGGAAATCCACTTCAGGCTCTCTTACTTAAATAATATCCCTCCTTGGGGCAAGTTTATTCTCAAAGCAGAGTTCATTGAATTCCTAAAAACCATCCTCAACATAATCCAGTTCTCACACCCGCTCTGCTAGGAGTCCTTCCATACCACACTCTGGTGTCTTCCCTGCACCTAGGCTCCTCATCAGTCCTCTTCTGTCCCTCTGACAGGACAGCCCTACCAGCTGGAGTGCAACCCTGTTCTTCCCAACAGGAATCCACACAGCATCTCTTCTGGAGGAGCATCCCTCACACCTCTGGGCCCTTCTACTGTTCCCCTGGGCCCAGCTTGCATGTCAGCAGACAAGCCCTTCTGCTGCTCCCCTGCCTTCAGCTCCCTCTGGCTCTTGGCTGCAGCTCTCTGGCTTAGAGCCAGCAGGCACCTCACTCTGTTCCTGCTCCACCTGCCTTCAGCACTCTGGCTCTGGGAAGTCAGCCAGCAAACCCCTCTTCCTGCCCTCCCTGCCTTCAGCTTCCCCCTTGAAATACTTTCTGCTTCCACCCAAGGCCTCCTCCAGTCTCCAGGTCTCTGGCAGCTCTTACCTGATCCTGACTCCGACTCAGGTAGCTCCAGTTTACCAGGTCTCTCTCTCACTAGGTCTCTCCCCTCTCCCTGGTCCTTTAAAGACCCCAGGCGCTGCCCCACCCTCTTAATTAGCAAAGTGGGTGCACCTGTTCTGGCACAGGGGTGCTGAACCTACTTCATTTACTGGGGCCATCCACCCTGTCATACATACCATGTGTGTTTACTGTTTCTTTGCCTCTCTCTATCTGCAATATTTATAAGGAATGTTGTTTGTTTAAAAAATGTAAATTAAGAGCTATATCATACCATTGATTTTTAAGTCGATGGAGAATTCTATTTTAAAATTGCTGGTACAGAATGGCCCTAAGTTAATTTGGTTTTAGTTAAAGGTAACCAGTCAACAGCCCAGGAGACAGAAATATTTTCTTTGTTCATCAAGCGGGCGCAAAAGAGAGAATACTGGAGCAATACTCCTCTGAGAAGACCAACTCTAAGGGTGAGAAGGTAGCTTATTTCTCATCAATGAGAAGTCTTTGGCTAAAATAGTGCCACATAGGAATTTCTTTCTTGTGCTGTGGGCCTCTCTCAGCTGTAACAATAAGAAAGTGCAAGCAGACACTTTCAGGCAGCATACTGTTTTGTAGGAGAGCTGTTTGGAAGTGACACCTCCTGGGGACCTATCTGAGAAGCCAGTAGGCTGAAGTAGCCATGTTGTATCCAACTAAGTGGGTATTCACCTGTGAAAGCTCATGCTCATGCTCCAATACATCTGTTAGTCTATAAGGTACCACAGGACTCTTTGCTGCTTTTACAGATCCAGACTAACATGGCTACCCCTCTGCTTATAAAGCTGGAGTCTGTTAACTACTAGTGAGATCTTATATGGCAGAAGATCCAGACACAACAAAGCATAAAACATGGTAGCAATGATAATAGAGTCTTGGACAGCAGGAGAGACCATTCAGAGCTGCACTAGAGAGAGCAGAATACTTTTGTGAGTACACAATTTGTTTTGCAATACAAGGTTGGCAACAGAAAATGGAGGGGCTGAAGCCTCCAGGGACATGATGTGAGAAAAATGCCACATCTGTGACAAATTTAATCATTTTGCAGCCAAGTGTTTGTCCAGAAAGATGAAAAAGGAATCCAAGGTACAGACAGTAACCAAAGAGAGCAACAGTGAGTATGAGGACACTATGTGGGTAACCAAACAGATGGTAAACACAGTGCAAGAAGACCCTAGTATGAAGCAGAAACAGTTGTATGCAGCCATGTTATTTGGGAAGAAAGGTATTTGATTTCAATTACATTGTGGCACAGATTGTAACATTATCCCAGTCATTTTGGTGAACCCAGACATACAGTTAGAAGAGATTACTCAGCTGTTAACAATTCACCGCACCACCTCTTTAAAGCCCTTTGGGAAATGTAAAATTAAATTAAGAAATCCAAAGAACAAAAAGCAATACAGATGAGACTTTGTGGTCATAGATGATGAGACAGCAGTACCACTTCTGGGCAACAAGGTGGCCCAAGCCATGAACCTGATAAGAGTACAATTATGAAAATGGACAGTGGGGTGATATCACCTGGAATCAGGAGATGGACAGAGGGAGCACAGAGGTGTGTTTCAGGAAGATAGCTAGCTAGATGGTGTTTACAAAATAGAGAGTGACACAGAATAAAACCAGTTAAATTGTCAAAATGAAAAAAGTACCTGTTGCATTACTACAGCCCCTGAAACAGCAACTGCAGAGCCTACAGAATTGTGGAATTATACCCCTATAGAGAAGAGCACAGACTAGATAATCTGCCTTGTGATGGTAAGAAAGCCACCCAGAAAACTGAGAATACACATAGACTCAAAACAGTTAAACAAACTTTGAAATAGAACAATTTGCCTCTGCCTACAACTGAGGACATAGTATCAGAGATGTCTAAAGTGAGACTTTTTACAGCATGCAGTATAAAATATGGATTCTGGCACACTGACCTGGATGAAGAATACTGCTACTTGACAACTTTCACAACCCCATTTAGGAGATACTGATGGTTAAGGATGCCAATGGGAATCAGTCTGGAACCAGAGGTACTCCAGAACAGATTGATCCAAGCATTGGAGGGCCTGATGGGAATCTGGACAATATTAGACAAAGTGCTGATAGTGGGAGAGAGTGACGATCCAGAACAAGCACAATACGATCATGACTACAAATTGCTACAGTTTTTACAGAGATGCAGAGAAAAGAATATTAAATTGAACTTAAACAAGCTCAAGTTGAAAGTAACTGACGTACCATAGTTTGCACTTGTTTTGAATTCCCAAGCACTGAAAATACCCCCAAAGAAAGTGAGGGCAACTAGAGAAATGCCAAGACCCAGCAAAGTTAAAGGAGTCCAGAGATTCCTGGGAATGGTCAATTATTTGCAACAATCTGTTTGAAAGGTGGAAGATCCTGAGGCAGCTGATACATCAGAACACCTTATGGGAATGAATGGATCAACACAAGCAAGCATTCCGGAAAGTAAAAGATGATTGGGAAGGCTTCCATTTTGAACTATAACAATGCAGAGGAACCCCTGATACTTCAATGTGATGAATCTGAGTCAGGTGTAGGGACTACCATGCTGCAAGTGGGACAACCTGGCATTGTCAGTGACAGAGAAGGGCTATGCTCAAACCAAAAAAGAGTTGTTAGCAATACTCTTTGGAATAGAAAAAATTTCAACAATACACTTACAATCGCACCATGGACATAAAATCTGACCACAATCCTCTCAAAAGCAGCTGGAGAAAGCTATTTTTCAGTGCAACAAAATACTTACAATGGATGATGATGGAACTACACAGGATTGACATACAGATCGAGTATTGCCCAGGCAAGGACTTGATGTTGGCAGACACCTTGAGCCATGTGTACCCACCAGGACCCAGTCATGAGGTATTTATCTGCAGAGGCAAAGGTGAAGACAATAAATATGGTACAGTACTTACCTATCTCAGAAGAAAGGCTGAGAAAGATACAGAGGTATAGAGCAAAACAGAATGCTGCAGACACCAGCTTCAGAAGACCAATTACCTAAAGAGAACACCATTCTCTTTAGAGAGACAAGTTATATGAACAGAATGGCATTATATTTTGGGGATAAAGCGCAGTATTTCCTGCAGCTCTTAGAAATGAGATTATGCACAAATTTCATTTGTCTCATCTGGGAATTGAAGGTTGCTTAAGGTAAACCAGAGAGACCGGTCATAAACTAACAAAGCAAAATCCATAAACTTCAACAACAACAAAAAAGACTATAAAAACAGGGTGCTTTGCCATGGGACTTTGGGTTCATCTTGCCACACACCAAAAGCATCAAGTCGCAACTGACAAAGCCCTGCTCCCCTCTGTGACCAATCTGGATGGCCACTAGATTAGATTCTGTACTGGTAACTATAAACATCAACTGGTGGGACTGTGTGTGTCATTAAAAACATATGCTAACTATTGTATTCTCAATAAATGCAGCGTGCTGCCTTCTTCCCTATAAAAATCTCATGTGCTTCTTATAAGTATAACATTTTTGGTGGAGAATGCGGATGGCAGCATACTATTTCCTGGTGGGAACTGTTTAGAAGCAGCACCTCCTGAGGACTTGTCTGAGAAACCGTGAGGCTGAAGAAGCCATGGTGTAAGCAGCCACAGTAAAACTTGACTTTGTTAACTAATCCTGTGTCAGAGTGAGATCTTATGTGGCAGAAAACCTAGACACATTGAACCATAAAACTAACTAGGAACTGGTTTGTGATCACTCATTTGTTCCATACAGGCCATCAAAAAGCTATCCGATGGAGATGAAAGACTTCTAGCCTGTTACCAAGTCGGGAAAATCCAGTTCTACTATACGTCATACTAATGTAACTAATTGTCTTATTTTATTTTTAACAACTGGACTAACTCCCAGGGAATTCCAGCACAGTGCCAACCCATCAGATCAGGTACACATTTCCCCCTTTTCTGTGCTTCTTCGGGTCCCTGAACCATCTAATCCCAACAGGGTGTGGTCCTGAGTCCACTGAAGTCCGTGGCAGATCTTGCATTAACTTCAATGGGTGTAGGATAGGGTTCCTAATTAGTAATCATTTATTTGTTCCTCAGTTATGTATTTCAAGTAGTAGTGATTCTGATCAACAATTTATAAAACCATGGATTTGGGGGGAGGAGGTAGTGTCTTCATCACGTATAAATGAACCCAGGACAGAACCTACCTACATTCCCTCAGCAGGATGAGTCGGGTTCCATGTTCATTGAGAAGTACAAATTAGGAATTTGTGACAATGTAAATGTTAGAGAATGTGATGCTTCAGACACAAAGTGAATTTAATAATTACCTGATCTCAAGTGAAAAACACTTTAAAAATGAAAATTTCTCATAACAAAAGATAACTTTCATATTTGCACTGAATTCACATTTTAATTCCTGTTTTTTCACTGGATATATAGCCTTAGATATATCCACTGTTGATTTATAATCCTTAGAACCTTAGAATTCTTTGGGTGCAGAGTGGGCTCGAGGGAGCAGCTACATCCAATGTTATTGGCAATGTAACTTTCTTCGGTTAGCTCACTGTTAAAGTTAAGATTTTATCAAGGTTACTTTTAGTAAAAAGTCACAGGCAGGTCTCTGGCAATAAACAAAAATTCACCGAAGCCCATGACCTGTCTGACTTTTACTAAAAATAATGAGGAGAGAAGGGGATGACTGAAGCCCGAGACCCAAGGAGGACTGAGAACCTTAGCCCAATACCTGCCATAGCTCCAGATGCCCCTTCCTGCAGCAGCTGGGAGCTCTGGGTGTCCCCACTCACTGACAGCTTAGGCCATGTTGCCCAGGAATTGAAGCAAAAAATGTCACAGAGGTCTCTGAAAGTCATGGAATCCATGACTTCTGTGACATCATCTTACCCTTACTTATTGTAAAGTGACACACCCTCACTCTGGTGGAGAGGAGACTAATTAACTCCTCTAGGCCTGTTCATTTCTAACAAGGCCCACCTGCAAGGCTTGTTCTGCCTGGAAGAAGGGGGAGCTTAAAGGGAAAACCTGCCATAAAAAGGAGCAGTGAACAGGAGAAGGGCTGCTCAATCTCAGAGACAGCTGACAGAAGAGACAGGCCCGCAGAGAAGGAGACAACAGCAGGCTTCACCACTCCTGAAGCTGCATGGCCTAGCTTCACTGCAGTATGCCTCAACAGGATCCCAATTAAGAGACAATAAACTCGCTGATAGACTAAGCCCAAAAGACTGAATCCAGGAAGACTGCCCGATAGCCAGGCCACCTTTGCCTTTCTTTGTTTTCATATAGAGTTCCCTCTATCATAAGGGAAAGAGGGGAGAGGACCTTTCTTTTTTCAGTTTGTTTTATTCAGAGAAACCCTATGTGCTAGAACTGGGGGAACGGACATTATAAATGACTGGAAGTCGGGTCTGGGGGAGGGATATGAATGTTCCCCCCCCCCGTTACTCATATCACATAGGGCAGATTCTCCATTAAAAGTTTGTAAGTGTAGCCCTACTACTAATTCCCATTTCAACTCATACTAAAAATACTCCAGAAATGTGGTATTTTGTCACTTGTGGTTCAGAGGGGAACAGAAAAATGTTTTCTTTTCATCTTAAAGGGTTAAGATTTTGGTCAAAGCTTCATAGTACTTCTCATTGTATCTACTCACCATATGCTGAATTGGGCAAACATTCTTAAAAAGAAATGCGTCTGAACTAAAACTCTACATTCAAACACCTCTAGACCTTGGGGAAGCTCAGATACAGGTCTGATATATATGTCTATCTTGGCTCCATTCTATAAAGAGCTGCACAAATCACCTCAGTTTAACTCTCCCCCCTCCAAAAAAATTATTCTTGCTCAGGATCACCTCTCACATTTTAAAAGCCTTTCTTTGGAAGTAAGGCTGGGGGGCTGCTAATATACTGGACAGTATGTCAGCCATTGCACCATTCCCATCTTTACTAAGATTGTACATTAGGAAGCCAGCTCTCCTTTGGATGCAAGATGGCAGTGTAAATGCACTATGGCACAGTCAGTGAGCAAATTCTTCATTGCACAAGCAGCAGACATAGTTGCCACTTGGCTGTTTTGGCTTGGAATCTAAGGCATAAAGCAGAGGCAATCTTGAAAACCATTTATATTTATTGCACTTTTTTTTTTAAATAGGCTACAAAAATTTACAATGTGTATGTGGGGGGAAGGTTTGCTCCTGAGAAAAATGGCCTAAATCCACCAACAGTGGCCATGTCTCTACTGTACATGAAACAGACAAGGCCTATCATCAGGGAACTAGTCAGCTGAAAGAGGCTACTTCACTGGGAAAATGTACTACACCAATGGAATCCTGTTCTCTTTTTTTATGAGCTGTAGCTCAGAGATACAGTGCAGCAGCTGGTATATGTAGCTCTTTGCCACCACCCAGTGGGTAGAAATGGGGACTCACTTTCAGCTAGTTTTAGGGATTTATTCTCCCCTTTAGGTGTACTATGTGCAGCCCAGTGTAAGTTAGAACAACTCTGGGATGCTTTAACTAGGGATGCTTTAACTTTTTCTGAGTGCCAGGATCCCAGTGGAATTTACAATATGGGAGGCATAAAGATGGCTTAACACCCCCTGTTCCTTCATTTAATGTAGCTTAGGAGAAACACAGAATCTGGCCCTTAGTAAAAACATGGCATCTTTAGGACTTTTTAAAGCTATTTATTTATGTTTCATAGGGATGTTACAGGTAAATGTGCAAGTAAAATACAGAGGGAAAGGCAATGTTTAGGGGGTGATATTTTTATATAGAGGTCAGGATATGAGTCACAAGTGTGGGATATAGCATTGTTCCACAAAGGGATTAGATACAGACAGGTCCACAGAAGCTGGTGGAGTGTTTTTATACAGGCAGAACACAGTATTTGACACAGAACTGTCATTCTCAGATAAGCATGTAAGAGTTAATTACAATAGAACCTCAGAGTTATGAACACCTTGAGAATGGAGGTTGTTTGTAACTTTAAAATGTTCATAACCCTGAACAAAACATTATGGTTGTTCTTTCAAAAGTTACAAGTGCACATTGACTTAATACAGATTTGAAACTTTACTATGCAGAACAAAAATGCTGCTTTCCCTTTTCTTTTCTTTTAGTAGTTTACGTTTAACACAGTACTTTTTTTTTTTTTTGGTCTCTGCTACTGCCTGATTGTGTACATCCGGTTCCAACTGAGATGTGTGGTTGACTGGTCAGTTGATAACTGTGGTGTTTGTAACTGAGGTTCTACTGTATTTGTTATCAAATATGAATGAAATACATCTTTCTAGATAGTACAGAGCAATATTAGTTTCTGGTTGACTTCTGACATGGGTTGTTTTATATGTAGATAAAAATTTCTTCATGGTAAATATGGATAGCATCCTATAGGTGGCCCTCTGACTTGTATCTGTAATATATGTGTCATGATGTGTGATGATACGATCTGTAGAAAGTGGCTCTTCTGGGATATTGAAAAAAAATGTGTTGTACACAGGACACTTTTTATATATCAAATATTTACATATAGCAGAGGCTAGAACTATGGTTCTCTGTTCCTAACAAACAGGCCTCTGCCACATGAGCTAACAAAATGATCTTTGGGGCCCTGCTTCAGAAAAAACCTTAAGCATCTTAACTTGGGCTTTACAAACTTGCTTAACATTAAGCAGGAGCTTAGGTGCTGTCCTAAATAGCAATGCTCTCCAGAATCAGGGCATTAACTAGTAGCAAATAGCATGCTCTCTATCCTCTCTGTTGGCCAGCCACAAGAGGGAAACACCATTTACTCACTCTTACACACAAAGCCAGTGCTTTATGGAAGGCTGTTACAGCATCCAATCAACAATAATTTTTCCACTGAGAAATGTTTGGTACTGGAGAACATCATTATTTTCTTCTCTTAAGCTTAGGAACACTAGATCAAGCTGTTCCAAGTGATATCCTTGCGTGAAGCAGCCCACCCTGTACATAAGTATAAAACCAGAACAAATTAGAGCTCAAAAAGTTAATGTTATCTCCCTCATCTTGGACACTGTTCAAATAAACCAGCAAAGGCCTGATGCACTGGGATTGGCAGAATTCTAAGTGGTGTTAAAAGAAACAGATAGTTTTATATCTGCTTTTTTCCTTGACATTAGCTATGTTGAAATCAAAACATTGCAACAAAGCAGCAGCATGGGACCCACCACAAAAAGCTATTTCAGGAATATAGATTGGGATCTGATAGTGAGTTAGACAATAAAATGGCCTTAATGTCACATGCAAGGTCAGGACTGAGGTCTAATACACAGCTGTAATTTCAACTGGCAGGATTTTCAAGATGAGGGTAATATATTATCAGAGCTCTTGTCTCACAACAGAGTCAATGTAATTTTTTTAAATGTCTGTGCCCAATGAATAAGGTTTCAAAAGGATCTGAGACTGTGTGGAAACACTGACTCCTTTTCTACAGGTCTCTGTAAAATGGCCCTTTCATTTTCTTCTCTAAAAACAAAGCAAGATTATATTAAGACTATATTAAACTACTGTGAAACAGATTGTTCTCACCCCTACAGGAGAACATAGTCGGGGAGAGGGATGGCCCTGCGGTGCATCCCTGCGAAGGGTCAGCCACAGCCAGTACAAGGATTCTGAAAGTGTAGCATCTCCACCCATTGTTAGCAGTGTTTGTGGTAGGCCCATGGCTTGGGATGGTGAGCATATGCTGGCTCCCATTCAGAGGCCTTGACCATACACCCAGCGGCTATGCTTGAAACACTGTCCTCACTGTGACCAGTAGTTTTGGAGTTTGGTTCCCTGAGTTATGATAGAAGTTCTAGCAGAAAATTCTGCCCTATATTTTGTCCCAGAGAACCCAAATGAAGTCAGTGGGGTTGCATATGGTTTAAAATGAGGGGAAGTAGAAGGTTTTAAGCTCCTTGGAACAGGGACTGTGCTTTCTTTTGTGTTTACAGAGTGCCTAGCACACTGGGGACACTACTGGAAACAAGCAAATAATAATAAATTATATAGATGAACTAGAGACTGGAATCTAGGGCTATTTCTCGGATCACAATGGGTGGCACCTAGAATTAGTTATTCCTTGACCTCCATATAATGGGAATTTCAAGCTAGCACAGGTATCAGTACAGAATTAGTACTTGGCTTCTTTCAGTGTCTCTCTCTGTGAATGGAAAGCACCTAGCACAATTTGGGGATTTTGCAAACTAAATACTCAATCATAATAATATTCTATCACACATGGTTCATCACAAGTATGAGCCACCAGTCAATATGATGACAGCAGATCTGACTAACTCTCACTGTAATGGTTATGAGGATGCAATGAATGCTAAGTCCAAGGCAAGAAAATTGCATATCCCAACTATTTTAAGAGGGTAATTTCCCTTGGAGATTTCAGTCAACACTTTAGCATATTGTTACACTGGAATTCCTGGAGACTCTTCAAAAGGATGTGTCCTTTCAAACATCAGAATACAATAGTTCTACACAGCATCCTGCGGATTGTTCACAAACTGATGATGAGATAGTGCTACCAGAGCCCCCTAAACAAATCAGTCTTATTAGCTGGGCCAGAATCTGAAGAATCTGCACATCAAGGAAGTTCAGATCCAGTATTAATTCTGATTTTAATTTTGCAGCTTGCTCCTAGCTCTAAAATTGACCAAATCAAAAAAGACGGTTACTCACCTTTGTAACTGTTGTTCTTCGAGATGTGTTGCTCATATCCATTCCAATTAGGTGTGCGCGCGCCGCATGCATGTTCGTCAGAGACTTTTTACCCTATCAACACTCGGTGGGCCAGCAGGTCGCCCCCTGGAGTGGCGCCGGTATGGTTCCTGTTATATACCACTGCTGGCCCGCCCACTCCTCAGTTCCTTCTTGCCGGCTACTCCGACAGAGGGGAAGGCGGGCGGGTGTGGAATGGATATGAGCAACACATCTCGAAGAACAACAGTTACAAAGGTGAGTAACTGTCTTTTCTTCTTCGAGTGCTTGCTCATATCCAAGCCTTACCTAGGTGGTGGGGTCGGAGCGAGACATTGCAGACTGTAAAACCTCTGCGCTGAAAGCGGCATCGTCTCTAGCTTGCTGGACCAGTGCATAGTGTGATGCGAAGGTGTGCACAGAAGACCAGGTGGCCGCACGGCAGATTTCCTGTATGGGGACATGAGCCAAAAACGCGGCCGACGAAGCCTGAGCCCTGGTAGAATGGGCGGTAAGGACCCCCGTTGGCACGCGGGCCAAGTCGTAACATGTCCTGATGCAGGACGTGACCCAGGATACGATATGCTGGGAGGAGATTGCCATGCCTCTCATGCATTCCGCTACTGCCACAAACAATTGCGGTGAGCGTCAGAAGGGTTTACTTCTCTCTGTATAGAACACGAGAGCCCTTCAGATATCCAAGGAATGGAGCTGTTGCTCTCTTCGGGATGAATGCGGCTTTGGGTAAAAGACTGGCAGGAAGACGTCTTGGTTAATATGGAAGGCGGAGATGACCTTAGGGAGGAACACCGGGTGCGATCACAGCTGTACCTTGTCCTTATGGAACACCGTATACGGAGGGTCCACGGTTAGAGCCCGAAGCTCCGAGACTCGCCGAGCCGACGTGACAGTGACTAGGAAGGCCACTTTCCAGGACAGGTACAGCAGCGAGCATGTGGCTAAGGGTTCGAAGGGGGGCACCACGAGCCTAGTCAAGACAAGGTTCAGGTCCCAAGTAGGGGTAGGCCGTTTGACCTGAGGGTATAGCCGCTCTAGGCCCTTGATGAATCTTGACACCATAGGGTGGGAAAACACGGACTTGCCAGCCTCGCCTGGATGGAAGGTGGATATAGCCACGAGATGGACGCGCAGAGAGGAGATCGCCAAGCCCTGCTGCTTGAGAGACCACACTTAGTCCAAAATGGTGGGGACTAGCACGGAGAGTGGGTCGTGGCCGTGCTGGTTGCACCAGCAGCAGAAGCGTTTCCATTTCGCTAGGTTGGTTGAACGCGTGGAAGGCTTCCTGCTGCCCAACAACACTTGTTGTACTGCATCAGAACAGCGCAACTCGGACTGGCTTAACCAGCCAGGAGCCATGCAGACAGATGGAGGGACTGTAGATCCGGATGGTGCATCCTGCCGAAGTCCTGTGTGATCAGATCTGGCCAAAGAGGTAGGGCAATTGGATTCGCCAGGGACAGATCGAGCAGCATGGTGTACCAAGGCTGCCGCGGCCAAGCCGGAGAGATCAGGATGAGGAGGGCCTTGTCTCTCCGGACCTTGATCAGGACTCGGTGGACGAGAAGGAAGGGTGGAAAGGCGTAGCAAAGACGTCCCGTCCACGGAATGAGGAACACATCTGACAGGGAGCCCGGGGAGTGACCTGTAGAGAGCAAAACACCTGGCATTTCCCGTTCGATCTGGAGGCGAACAGATCTATCTGGGGAGACCCCCACCTCTGGAAAACGACATAGAGGACGTCCGGACGGACGGACCATTCGTGGGACAGAAAGGATCTGCTCAGGTGATCCGCAAGGGTGTTTCGCACTCCCAGGAGAAAGGAGGCCACTAGATGAATAGAGTGGGCTATGCAAAAGTCCCACAGACGTATTGCTTCCTGACACAGCGGGGAGGACCGGGTCCCGCCCTGCTTGTTGATGTAATACATGGCCGTTGTGTTGTCCGTGAATACCGCGACACAACGGCCGTGCAAATGGCGTTGGAATGTCTGGCATGCTAGGCGAACTGCCCGCAGCTCCCGCACATTGATGTGAAGAGTCAACTCTCTCTGTGACCATAGACCCTGTGTACGCAGGGTCCCCAGGTGTGCATCCCAGCCCAGCGATGACACGTCCGTCGTCAAGGACACTGAGGGCTGAGGAGCGTGAAACGGGAGGCCTGCACACACTTGGGAGGGCGTTGTCCACCAGCCTATGGAACCGAGAACATTCGGTGGAATCGTTATGATTGTGTCTATGGCGTCCCTGCCCGGTCGATAGACCGACGCGAGCCAGGTCTGCAGCGGGCGCATGCGGAGTCTTGCATGCTTGGTGACGAAGGTGCATGTGGCCATGTGTCCCAGGAGAGTGAGGCACGTTCAAGCAGACGTGGTCGGGAAGGCCTGTAGGCTTGTGACCATGGACACTATGGCTTGGAATCGGTGCCGGGGGAGGCTGGCCATTGCGAGGTTGGAGTCCAGCACTGCCCCGATGAACTCTATGCTCTGCGTAGGCACCAGAGTGGACTTGTCCGGGTTGATGGTCAAGCCTAGACTCGCAAACAGCTCCGGGATGATGGTGATGTGCCCGGTCACCTGCGCCTCTGACGTGCCTCGAATGAGCCAGTCGTTGAGGTAAGGAAAGAAATGGATACGATGACGGCGCAGGGCAGCGGCAACGACCGCCATACACTTGGTGAACACCCGGGGGGCTGAGGAGAGCCCAAAGGGGAGGACTGTGAACTGGTAGTGGTCCTGATTTACCACAAAGCGAAGATACCGCCTGTGCGGGGGAAAGATCGCAATGTGGAAGTATGCGTCCTTCATGTCGAGAGCGGCGTACCAATCTCCGGGATCCAGAGAGGGAATGATGGTTCCTAAGGTTACCATGCGGAACTTGAACTTTTTGATAAATTTGTTCAGGCCTCGCAGGTCCAGGATAGGTCGAAGGCCCCCTTTTGACTTGGGGATTAAGAAGTACCGGGAATAAAACCCCTTGCCCCTTAGCTCCCTTGGCACCTCCTCTATAGCTCCAATGAGCAGGAGCTTGTGAACCTCCTGGACGATAAGTTGCTCGTGAGAGGGGTCCCTGAAGAGGGACGAGGAGGGAGGATGGGAGGGGGGTGGAGAAACAAACTGAAGACGGTAACCAAACTGCACCGTGCGCAGGACCCAACGATCCGAGGTTAGCTGGGACCATGACGGCAGGAAGGGGAGGAGGCGGTTGAGGAAATGAAGTGGATCCAGGGAAGGGATTGGTAAACTGCTCTCGGGCGCACCTTCAAAAGTTCGCCTTGGGTCCCTGCGGTGGCTTGTCGGACCCGGAAGTATTACCCCTTTGAGGACCTGCTTGACGTCTATGGTTCGGCCAACCTCGCCTCCGGTTGAAATCTTGTCTGGGGCGAGGCGGGGGGTAAGTGCGCTGGTGGTAGGGGCGGAATGGCCTTCTCTGAGTCTGGGGCGTGTGCATTCCCAGTGACCGCATGATGACTCGGTTATCCTTCAGGCTCTGTAGCCTGGGATCTGTCTTCTCAGAGAAAAGGCCCTGCCCATCGAATGGCAGTCCTGAATCGTGTACTGTAGCTCCGGCGGTAGTCCAGAAGACTGCAGCCACGATATACGGCGCATGGATACACCTGATACCAGTGTTCTTGCTGCCGAATCTGCGGCATCTCAGGACGCTTGTAGGGAGGTCCTGGCGACCCTCCTGCCCTCTTCCAGGAGAGATGAAAATTCCTGGCGTGAGTCCTGGGGAAGCAGCTCCGTAAATTTGCCGACAGCCTCCCAGGTGTTCTGGCTGTAACGGCTCAGGAGGGCTTGCTGGTTCACCACACGGAGCTGAAGGCCTCCCGCGGAGTAAACCTTGCGGCCCAGCAAGTCCATGCGCCTGGCTTCCCTGGATTTTGGCGCAGGAGATTGTTGGCCATGGCGTTCCCGCTCATTGACTGACTGTACCACCAAGGAGCAGGGAGCAGGGTGTACATAGAGGTACTCATACCCCTTGGATGGTACCATATATTTCCTTTCCACTCCGCGGGCAGTGGGTGGAATGGAGGCCGGAGACTGCCAGATGGTGTCCGCCTTCGCCTGGATCGACTTGATGAAGGGGAGGGCTACCCTGGTCGGTGCCTCCGCAGAAAGGATGCTTACCACCGGGTCCTCCACTTCCGGGACTTCCTCGACAGGAAGGTTTATGTTCTGGGCAACTCGCCTCAGAAGGTCCTGGTGTGCCCGGAGATCAATCGGTAGGGGCCCTGATGAAGATGTGCCCGCTACCGCCTCATCTGGGACGAGGAAGAAGACACCCCAGGGAGGAGTAGTTCCTGAACTGAAGCCTCGTCCAGAGGAACCTCCACTTCCCGAGCATCCTGCTGCGCCAGGGGATCCATAGGGACTTCCTCCATACCTGAGGTGGGGGGCCGGCTGACCGTGGCTTCCGGTGCACGATGCTCCGTTGGCCGGAGCGAGCGGGGCCCGAAGGTTCACCCGGGGCTTGGTGGTATGCCCAGGGTGTCCAAAAGGACCATTGTGGTGGTCCCTGGTCCGGGTGGGCCTGCACATCTGAACCCCCGTAAGAGGCGCTGTCCATTCGGGAAGAAGCGGACGAGTGCTTTGAAGGCCATGGAGGAGCCGTCGATGACTGCGTCAGGCCTCTGCGCACCCTGACGTCGCTGCGCGGTGCCGGCGAGCGGTACCGGGAGTCATGGTGGTACCTCGATCTGGACCGGGACCTGCTACCAGCTCGGTGCCGGGAGGTCGACCGGTGCCGTACGCTGCCGTGCCGGGATCGGCTGCAGTAGGAACATCGGTGCCGCGATCTAGACCAGTGCCGAGAGTAGTACGACGGCGACCGGGATCTTGAACGGTGCTGCGAGTACGACCAGTTCCGCAGGTAGCGGTTTCGGGACTGCGAGTGGCGTCTGGATCTCGAGTGGCGTCGCTGAGAGTGGTCCCTCGATCTGGAACGGGACCGATGCCCAGTAGTGCCCGGCAAATGCGGTCGCACCATGGTGGGCTTGCCCATCGATTGGAGAACCCGCACCAGCGGTGCCGGGGGTTGGGGCAGCTCGGGCTCTGTCATGGCAATGAGGTCGCGTGCAACGGAGAAGGTCTCCGGCGTGGAGGGCGCGACGAGCTCAACCGCTGTTCTCACTGGGGAGCTGAGATGCACCGGACTCAATGGTCCCTGAGGAGCCGGAGTCGACGGTGCGACGACGCTTGGTGCCGCGGCGGATGACGGTGCTGGGCGGTGAGGTTTGGAGGCACGCTCAGACTGCGGGGCAGTTGTAGGCACCGCAGGAGCCCTGTGCTTCTTGCTCCTTGGGGAGAGGGAGTGGTGCCGGCTAGGGTGCCGGGCTGGTGCCGAGCGGGAAGTTGAAGCCTTCGCCGGCACCGGGCGGTCTGGAGCAGAGTCAACACTTGGCCCCAGTGCCGGAGTCGGTGCCAACGGTGGGGGAGTCAGCGCTGCCTCCATCAGGATCTGCTTCAGGCGACTGTCCCGCTCCTTCTTCGTTCGGGGTGAACGCCTTGCAGATCCGGCACTTGTCCACAAGGTGGGACTCGCCTAGGCACCTCAGGCAGGAGTCGTGCGGATCTCCTGTGGGCATCGGCCGATGACAGGCCGCACAAGGCTTAAAGCCGGGTGAACCGGGCATGGGCCCCGGCACCGCGGGGAGGAAAAGGGGCGAACCCCCGATCCTCTGTATAACTATTTACAACTACACTTAACTAACTTTATAACTACAACTATTACTATAATAACAGAACTATATACACTAAACTGCAGAAGAGTGAAACGCTAGGGAGGTGGAGAACGGCTAGCCGTGCTCCATAGTTCCAACGACCGACACGGGTTGTAAGAAGGAACTGAGGAGCGGGTGGGCCAGCAGGGGTATATATCAGGCGCCATACCGGCGCCACTCCAAGGGGCGACCTGCTGGCCCACCGAGTGTTGCTAGGGTAAAAAGTCTCCGACGAACGTGCATGCGGCGCGCGCACACCTAATTGGAATGGATATGAGCAAGCACTCGAAGAAGAACCTCTGATCTGGTTATCTTTGATCAATGGGGAAGTTCAGAACCTTGTGGTGGATCTCTGATTTTTATAAATTGTTCCACAGGAGAATAAAAGAGCGAAAGCAGTTAAGCTCTCGGTGAATGGAAAATCATGGTTGAGAAGAAAAGCCACTTTCAGTGCTATTGAAGGTTACTGGACTATTTATGGATTTATGTATTGAGATCAAGAATTCCATTGCTTAGGAAGAATTGAATGATGGAGTTGTCTATTTAATACACATCAATAGTGTCCATCACTGAAATAACTGGGTGCTGAGAACAAAAGCCCCGTTAACACAGTATGCTATCTCCTCACACACAACTTTCAGAACTAAGGACACCAATTACAGAATGTGTGTTTGGGAAAGACTGATTACCATCTCTGTGTTTTGCTCCTGAGTATGCTGCAGACCAGTCTAGGCTAAATGTGCAGAGGTTAATGGTTTTGCTGATTAGAACTGTTGTAATTGTGTTAAGTACAAGGTTTACTGTTCACTTAAAGCCATGCTTGAATTGCATCATATTTTGTGGCTTTTATCTTCTCTCCGCCAGAGAAAGAGTAAAAGGTTCCTGTTACCTTGTGTGTGTCCTTCCTTTGTGGACTATCCACGTATTAGAAGGCCACCTGGCACTTTCTGTTGGAGCACCTACAAATGCCTGACTTTTGAGGCTTGTAGCAGAGGTGTGAAGGCTAACATACAAATATGCATAATAGCTTTTATACCATCAGGTCCCTGCTCTTGTGATCCAAGTAGAGAAGCTGCTTAGGCATCTAAGGAGGAAACGCTGAAGAGAAGCAGCTGCTACAGGAGAGGAGGCATTCCATTTAGGGCAGTGCAATAGGGACAAACTAATTAAATTTCATTCTTTACAGACACTACTAGAATCCCTGGAATCACAGCGACATTCCTGAATTTGAAACCGTTTGAGCAACTCTAATATAGAAAGAAAATGAAAATCTAATATACTAGTCTTAGTTCCTGCATATGTACTAGTATGTAGAATAGGGTACAGCAAATTAGATTTTCATTTTCTTTATGTATTAGAGCTGTTCAAAATGCTGTAAATTCCACATTTAAATTAAAAAATGGGAAGAAATTACAAATTTTGCAAAATTTCTCCTGTTTTTCTGCAAACTTTAGAGCTGGTTGAAATGTTTTGAATTTCAAAATTTCAAATTTTATAATGAAAATAAACACAAAAAATTGTAAATCCCCCCATTTTTGATTATTTCTATTATAATTTATCTATATATGTATAATACTGATTTAGGTCTTTATCTACATATAGATATGGAGATATTCAGACAGATAGATAGTAACTGGTTCTGCTCTCTATTCCGCCAGTTTTAAATTGGTGTAACTCCAGTGGAGTTGCTCCTGATTTATGCTTGTATAAATGAGAGCAAAATCAGGTGCATATATATGTGAGAATTAAAAAGCATCTTTTTCATTTTGCTTTCATTTAATCAAGTTTTTCATTTTGTAAACTACACTGTTGTGATAATGGTGATAGAATAATTCCACTGCAGACTGTCCTCTTGTTTATCTTCTACAAAAGCAATATTTTTCTGGGATGGTACATGCCATATGTTATGGCAATAACATTATATGGCTTTTTAATTTTTAGGAATCAGACTCTATTATCTATTTTTATTGCAGCAGTGTCAAGAGGCCCCTGATCAAATTAGGTCCCCACTGCAGCGTGTACTGTATAAGCACATTAACAGAGACCCATATTCCAAAGAGCTGACAGTCTAACCATAAATGACCTACACATGACTTCCTTCAGCCCAGCCTCTCAAGGATTCCATGATCAATCCTTAAGTCTACAACAATTTAATTCAATATGTATTCCCCTGGCCACCACCAATGTCTTGTTTCTCTGTACTGTACTAATGGGATGACCAGGTTTAATTTTACTGAGAACAGCTCCTACATATAGAAAGCAGGATGGATATACTGCCTGATTAGAAGGTGCCAATGAATCTCTGGGATTCTGGGAAGGAGAAGGGAGCAGGAAAAAAGAGGCTAGTTTCAACTTTGTAGCTGGTGTAGTGTTTAAATTGTTGAAATTGTAGCAGTGTTTGTATTTGCAAATGCATTTTAGTAGCCATCTCACAGTGAATGTTAACTTACAGAGTGATGTCGCTTTAGGCCTTCTGCATGATATTACTGGCTGATCTGTGAAACCTGTGGTATGTCATTGCTTACTCACAAATGAGTACCATTCACTACAGTAATGTTCAAGTTATATATTCTGCAAATGGCAATTTTATTCTGGCAGAACTTCAGTAAAACTACTGTCTATTCATTCCCAAATGTGTTGTGAAGCAATGCACAGTTCACATTGTTGCCTAATGAGCATGTTGATCCCACATGTTATCCTCTTGTGAAGCTCAGTGTTGCAAGGGAAAATGGGACGGTAGCTTCAGTTTTTATTGTGTTCCTGGTCATTCTGAGAGCTATTTCCTTTTCTTTCAGGGAGATAAAGAGCATATATTATGTGGGCAGAAGATGCTGTGTTCTGGTCAACAACACAGGCCACAGAGGTCAACAGCTTTAAGCCAAGCCTGTCTGAAAGCCCCTATAAATGTTCAAAGGTGGGGGAGGAAAATTTAGATACTGATGTGCACTGTCTGAGCAGAAGGAGAGATAGTTGACATAAAATGCTACTCTGTAAAGGAGAACAGCATATTAAGTCTCATAAAAATCTACAACAGACTTTACGGTCTCCTCAGCCTGGGAAGAATTTTGCCCACCCAAGCTTTATTGTACAGCAGAGACAAATAAAAGAAGGTCTGAAATGAAAGCAGTGAGGTCAACCTATTCTGAGAATCAAAAAGTGAAGCTTCATATCCTCTTTCTTCTTCTCCAACCGTATTGTTTTTTTGTCATCACCTGGTTTGATTCAGCTCCTTCAGAATAGTCAGCTTGTCATTGACACAGTGATGCAAAACATCTATTCTCCCTGCTGTCCAAACATTTCCAACTGTCTTTTTCAAGGTCAAAATTGAGCACGAGGCCAAGGAAACATATTCAGACTGCTTGAGAATAAGTGCATAACTCTACAAGCTCTGGAATCAACTCAAGTTTTTCAGTGCACTTTGTGAAAATCATTCCAATCAGAAAACTCTTTGGAACCTTCTTCTTGTGTTCTCTATCTATAGAAACATCATAAACTTAATTTCTATACATATTTGTTTTACGTTGATTAAGTAAAAGGACAGACTGTCGAAGAGTAAAATCAAGTGCTTCCTTTTATAGTTAATAGTAATAAAACACTGCCTAATTTATCATTGCTATAACACAATAAAACAGGAATACTTTGCACCTCTACAGATGGAAAGCCTGCCACTGACTTCAGTGGGCTTTGGTTCAGACACATACCATCTTTCATCCAAAGACACAACACTTTATGAAGGTGGATATTTTCATTTTTCAGATGTGAAACTGGGCAACAGAGAGCTTCAGAGAATTCCTGAAAATTACACAGTGAATCCGTGGCAGAGTAGGGAAAAAAAACGTAGATCTTCAGAATCCCAATCAATTGCACTAACACTGGTCAGAGCCTAATACTTGTCCTCCTGAGGCCCATACATGGATATCATCCTTCAGGTGAGGAGAGGGTGCACTCTGAGTTTGTATTGAGGAAGGGGGTAGCGTAATTTAGACAAAAAAGATCCTGGATTGGTGCTTTGATGACAGAGAAGTGAGAGATTTAAAGTGGGGGGGAGCTGGGTATCAGAACTGGGGATCAGGTTTAGGGGTCAGGGCCCATTGCTTTTTCTGTGGAGGATAAATCCTGCTACTGAGGGGGCAGATCTTCTCAAAGGGACTTTTGTCAAGATTTCATCCTCATGGACTCCCCTTGCAATATCCTGTTATTTGTACGAACAAATGCTATTCATATAAGAGATGGAAAACAATATGAGATTTGTCAATCTCCATATCTTTTGCTAATTCAAAATTATGTTCAATATTTCTGATTTTGCCCATCAGGGCACATCTGTCTAAAGCTAGCCATTAGAATCCTATTTTAAAAGAGCAAGCGAGAGAACTAGTGCCGATTTGCACCAGGTGAGGACCAGGTCTGTGGTTTACATGCATTTCTGTGGACCACATTTGCGGGATATGCACAGGATTTTAGCACAGCTCACAAACTAAGTAGTGTCCAATTCTCCTATGCCCCGAGGTAGTGGAGGATATAAGCAGAAAACAGCAGGCATATTATTGCTCAAGTAGTATTCAGACAACATCTCTTATTGTATCAGCAGGAACAAATACACAGTGCTTTTTAAGAGTTTTTTCATCTCTACTTTCCACCCTGAAGGAATTCCTTACCACCAGACTACTGTTGCTGCTTTTGATGCAGTGTGTGGACTAGGGGAAGAGAAACTATTTTCTTTACCTTCTTTTTTCAGTAGAGATTTTTTGCTAATGTTCAGATCTATTCTCTGCTGCTGAATCCAAGTTATGTTCATGAGCTCTGTATTAAATGCAATATCCTATATTAGCTTTGCAAGCAACCCTGTAATCTTTACTCACATGAACAGCCTTGTTATAATCAGTGAGAGTTGATGGAGTGACACATCTCATGAGATGCCCAGGAGTATTTAGGATCCTGCCCATATGTGATACTGAAATACACTGTGTTGGTCTGTATTCTGTGCCTTTTGTGTGAAACATTTGTGTACAAAATGCATACTGTCTTTAGTGAGAGCAGAAGCATGTTCTTCTAAATGAATATCCTATCCATTGTTATCCCGCATTTACCAAATACATAACAACATACCAGCTTTTTCAATAATAATCTAGATACACTGGGCCAGCTCATGGTCCCTGCACTGTTTTTCTTCAGCAGCACAAAAGTGGCTTAAAATATTGGTGATTCTTCTGCTATAAGGGCTAGAGGTGGGCTATGCCAGTTCTGCAACACCAGCTCAGCCCAGCTCCAGCACAGGGATATGTCCAGTGATCTGCAGCAGCCAGAACAGAACATGGTAGCTAGGCTGCTCTAACTTGTACCCAGGGTTGAACCTGAGCCTGACTACCCCCATGAAAGAGGACACGTAAAGTGGAACACTTATCCCTCTCTACCAGGCCCTATGTAACTCACTAGAGAATATATGTTACAGAACCTCTCTCTGTGGCAATCCACAGAGAATATGTTGAGTCTGTTTTATCCCTTTCCTCCCATGAGAGAGCTTTAGCTCAAGCTGTAGAAACTCATGCTTTTAGATCTGGAGCTCTTGGCTTGGTGTATTGGCCAGGATAACAGCTATCACAGCTGCACAGAGTGGACAGACCCCAGGACCTAGTCCACTGATGGGATAAGGAGTGGGAGGCTTTAATTTTCCAAATGTCACTGAATAACTCGCATTCCTATTCACTGGAATTTGAAAATTGCTTAATCATGAATAGTGTTACTGAAAATTACTAAGGAGCGCAATTTTGGAGAGGATTCAACTTCCATTCTCTATTTGCATACACATTTTGAGACTGGCTTTGAATATGACCCAAAATTTCTATATTTATAGAAAACCTGCATGTACTGAACCAGTATTAGAGACAATAAAAATAGAACTTTACATTTGTAACTACATATAAATAAATCAGTTCAGTATGATAAATGCCCTAATTAGGAACAAATATACAGTTAGTAAAAATATAGGAAAATTCTTCACTTTTTTCTAATTAAAAATGACAGAGTTAGGTTAGTTAAGTCTAATTTTCAATGAAACGTTGCAAGTACACATTTACATGTGTAAATTCAGGATCGATGTTCACGTCAATTTTGTAGGAGTTACAAGGGTCCAAACTTTGCTGAATGTGTTTTCTTTCTAATGGTTTTATAAATGTGAAATATTTTGATAAGAAAAATTATATGATATAGCCCAGCTGCTTTTCTTTGACTCAAAGAATCAGGTCACCACCAGAAGTACACTATGTTCAACAGAGCAAATAGTTGTCAAAAACAAGCAAAAAGGACAGTAAATTGCAGTGCCAGGGTAGAACAATTTTGCTTGAAATTTCACTGAATAGGTGACAAAATATCTTTGCTTTATAAAAGGAAAGATGAAAGGACCCTTCCTCCTCTAGAATAATAGTAGAAAGAGCTTCAGACAACACTATCCCCTCTATGAAAATAAACTGTCCACAAATAAGAACAATTACCCAGTTTCTGTGGCTATTCCAGGTGCTAAACTATCTACATTTTAAACACAGGGACCATATTCAGAGGTGATTCTTACGAGTCTAACCAATTTAATTTATACTTTTCTTCCACTCCCTTCAGCCAGTAAATTACGCCAACTCATTCTCTGTTGTGCTCACACCCATTTACCGATGTCAGACTTACACTGTCTCTCACTCCCTTTCTCATCCCCTCTGAATATTGCATACTGAGTCTTTGTGTTAAAAATAGCTGCAAATGTTCAATGAAAATAATTTCAAGAGCAATCCTACAGTGATGCTAAGTTGATTCTGCTATAATGGAAACCATGCAATTGATTATTTGTTAGAAAAATACCTGAATATAGTGTTGATTAATCTGGCCATGTTTTACGCTTGTAATATTTTCCATCCTCTTTTTCTTAAGCTGTAAATCTTATACATTTCAATAATGTATACCGTAAAATACACAGGATATACAGGATGGCCAAGTTAAGAGTGTTAAGAAATTCCGAAAGGAAAGATTACTTTAACTTTTCATTGCTTGCTCCTGCCATGTTAAATTTATCCATCTAAAAGATCCATGGCTTTTCACTTAATGACATATTCCTACGTCACATGAAAAACCTGAAAATGCAGGCAATTGATGTTTTTCTAAAACACCATGCCATTAAAGGCTGGCCTCGAGGCTTAGTGTTAGAGGAGTCCTTTCAGCATTGTAAACTATAGCCACTGAACAAATCTCTGATAGCATACTAACAACCCATCCTTTGGAATCTAAACACGGGATTCCAGTAGAAGACAATCTGAGCAATCAGATTGAGTCTAATTTGGCGAGTTACTTTAACATACATGTAATTAAAACATTCTGTTCATTTTTTTCCTTTTTGCATCTCTCTCTCTTCCCATACCTCCTCTATTTTGACTCTCCTAGATTTCTGGGCCCAAATTCAGACACAATGTGTAAAGGCGTTCAAGTTCCAAGCTTGCAAGTGAAGACTTTTGAGGGAGTCTGAATAGAAACTGAACAAGTAAGCTACACCAGCTCAAACTCTCTGAGATACATTTAGACCTACCTTTGATTTTGGCACAAGGTCTCCATAAGGGATTGGACATTTTTTGGTAATAAAAATCTGATTAAAGTCTTGTGTGTTTTGGGGTCACCGTAATGATTCAGCATGAGCAGCAGCAGCACCATCATTTCTTTAGCGCAAATATTACAAACAGCCACCATTCAAAGGCTACACAGCCCAAGATATTCAAGGACTGATGGACAGAATGGTGGTTGGAGTATCTCTTGCTCCATCTTTTGCCTTGTGATTAGGCTCACAAGTCATAGGGAAGAGAGGAACTAATTTGTTTTCATAAAGCGGTATTACCTATGAATTTTGTGAAGGGTGTTATCAGAAATGGCATTAAGCAATACCATAGCTTTATATTTTTAATAAGTTGTATGCATTTTCTCTTATACAAGTCAACACAGATAGCCTAGGGCTACACTTTAAAAAACTTGATTCTGATATCTGCTTTCCAGAAAACCATACAATTACAGTGGATAATTACATGACAGCTATTTTTAAGATAAATTAATAGATTGAGAAACCTTCTCCCCCCCTGAATAAAAAGCACAAAACAAGGATAAACTTGCCTGATTCTGGAGTTTGTAACAAACTAGAAACTCTTGACAGGTTGGCCTAGGTTTATGAACCATACAGAAAATGTTAACATAGTAAGGAACCAAGCTAGGCCAATTCATAGTTTCAGACTGAAAACATGCAGAACTCAATGTCCCACACAAACACTGACCTGAACTCAAACATTGGATCTGAACACATTTGTATTTTAAAACAGGTTGAAATCCAGCTCCAAATTTTTCAGGTCAAACCTTTCACTGGTTCCACATGACATGGAATGAAAACCAAGCAAAACCTAGTAGCAGAAGTGGGTGAACAGTGGCTAAACATCTTTGTGAATGAACTATTTGATGGTGAAAGAAAGTCATTGAATAGATGTTATTTGTATAATATTATTGAAATCAAGTGGCCACCTCAAGTGTTTGAAGTTAAGCATGTGCATAAGGGATTTTCTGGATTTGGGGCCTTAGATATTAGGAATGTTGCAAACTGTTAAATGGTATTGATCTTAAACAACACAAGCAAAAGAGCTAACAAAAAACAAACAAACAATTGGCAATAACTTCACTTCCTACGTATATATGATTATATACACCGCTATTCTCTTTGCATTAGGACATGTACCTCTTTTACTGAAGATGCTTTTTGTTCCACTCGATTGATAGCAGTTTAGATTTTAAAATAATTAATAAAGCCAAGACACCCTTCCCCAAATCCCCATGCACATTTCAGAGACCTTGGTGTGGGAACCAGCAGTCAGAGTGGCCTTGGATTCTTGTTTCTGGACAGTTGACTTACAGTAAAAAGCCCAAGAAAACACTCCCTTGTTTTACCAGCAGATGGCATCACTTTGTCATCTTAAATAGGAACAGCTGCCATGGCAAATACTAGGGTTTCCATTCTGCACAGTAACACCTTCTCTAATTTCCAGAGAATTTAAAATAAAGGAATTCAGTGAGATGATCTCTTTCTACACCCTCCACTCTTAGCTATTTCTTTTTGATACAAGCAATGTGAATATTAGACAACTATCTGCTTTTCAATTAATGAGAGGAAAACAAGAAATATCCTTACTGTAATTCTATTAGAGTTATACCAGGGATTATTTTGACCCATTAACATTATAAGAACAGGTTCCCAGTTCCCACACACACACACATATATTTTTTCCTGTCTAAATTTAGTGCTTTGAAAGGTGCTGAACAGATCACCCTTGGGTCCGATCTCTTTATTCCAGAGCAGATGCAGCATGGGCCACAGTGTCTATGATTTGACCACTTTTGAGAACACTGATTGTTTTCACTGTTGTTTTTATCTATGGGTCTGATTCTGTATAGTATTCGGCACTGCTATGAAGTACTGAATTCTTGAACTCCCACTGATCTCAGTGGGGGAGATGAGCATGCCAAACAAATTACAGAGTCCAAACGTATATGTATAGTTATAGAAACATTTTAATTCTTCATTTTTTGTACTTGAAATTTGCATTTAATGATGTGTGATAATGAACTTTATCCAATCTATCTTAGATACTTCTATGACTTCCATCACCATAGCATCGGAGGACCTCACAATCTTTAATGTATTTTTCCTTATAATTCCCCCTTCTGAGGTAGGGCCGTACTATTATCCCATTTTTCAGATGAGCAACTGAAGCCAGAGAGACTAAGTGACTTGTCCAAAATCAGACAGGAAGTCTGTGGCAGAACAGGAAATTGAACCCAGCTCTCTCAAGTTCCAGGCTAGCACCTGACCATTAAAACAACTATCCCCTCTCTTTAATACTTGCCAATCTTTACCATCTCTAGAAAGATAATTGTTAAGAAAATGAACAGCAGTACTTGTGACACCTTAGAGACTAACAGATTTATTTGACCATAAGCTTTCGTGGGCGAGTGTCCTTCAAAATAACTAGAATGACATAGTTTCTATTTTTGCAAATAGAATTGCATAATCGGAAAATACTTCACATACAAACAATGCACAATGAAAATTCCTGGAAAATTGATTAAAAATAATTCCCTGATCAATCTAACAACTCTTCTGAGATTTCCACTCATTACTCAAATTAAACTCTCAGACTTCATTACGGGTTTTGTATGAATAAAGAGTTCAGAACAGGGCTCTATAATGGAAATCAGACAAGAAAGTGGAATTACTTTCCCTCACCCCCCATCTGAATATACAGTATTTTAGATAAATTTTATCCTTGTGAACTATGTTGAATTTACATCTCCGGAGACTGACATTTTTCTCTATAGCCATAGAACAGGTACAAACAGATTAATACCAGTCTTTCCACAACTTTTAATGTTCCTCAACCCTGATGTGGAGAGTTCATCAGGCTCATTCAATCTATTCACTCTGCTGAGACTGCCAGCAGAGGTGCCAATTAGTTACAATGGTGGCAATGGGTTTTCTGTGATTAAGATACTCATCCACTAGGAAGTGGACTGAGACCAGACTCCATTCACATAGATAATTCTATAGGCATCAAATGGCAACAACCTTGGATTCAAACCAGCAATCTAGAAATTAAAGGCTCTCTGTCCTATTGCCAGTCTCCTTAGCGATGCAGTTGCAGTCTTAAAAAAAAAAGTTTCATTAAAAAAGGCTACGGGAACTTGTTTTTTAATTTTTGTAAATAGAATTGTAAAATGTGTGTGGGCGGAGATTTTACAAACAATTGCATTAAAAATAACTGGAAATACATCATTGAAAGTATCTAATGAACAATCTTAAGGAGACAGGGTTGTATTAGCAGGAGTGTTGTAAGCAGGACACGAGAAGTAATTCTTCCTCTCTATTTGCTGCTGGTTAGGCCTCAACTGGAGTATTGTGTCCAGTTCTGGGTGCCACATTTCAGGAAAAATGTGAACAAATTGGAGAAAGTCCAGAGAAGAGCAACAAAAGTGATTAAAGGTCTAAAAAACATGACCTATGAGGGAAGATTGAAAAAAATGGGTTTGTTTAGTCTGTAGAAGAGAAGACCGAGAGGGGACATGATAACAGTTTTCAAGTATGTAAAAGGTTGTTACAAGGAGGAGGGAGAAAATTGTTCTTCTTAACCAATGAGGATAGGACAAGAAGCAATTGGCTTAAATTGCAGCAAGGGAGGTTTAGGTTGGACATCAGGAAAAACTTCCTAACTGTCAGAGTGGTTAAGCACTGGAATAAATTGCCTAGGGAGGTTGTGCAATCTCCATTATTGGAAATTTTTAAGAGCAGGTTAGACAAACACCTGTCAGGGATGGTCTAGATCAGGGGCAGGCAAACTTTTTGGCCCAAGGACCACATCTGGGTATGGAAATTGTATAGCAGGCCATGAACGCTAACACCCTGTATCCCACTCAAAGAACCTCACAGCAACATTAAAACAGTTCCCTCCTCTTCACCATATACTGCATCTATGTGTATATCCACTGCTTAGTAAAATGTTGGCCAATAATATGACCTACTGCAGTGACTCCCCCCCTTAGATGTAATCAATATTTCTTTCTCACTCGCCCTTTTAATTCCAGCCAATCAAGAACTGCTGGTAGGATTGTCACACTGCATATACTTAAAATAGTGAAAGGGCTACCTTTGTGTTCAGATGAGCTACGGCAGTAGAAATAGGAGGGAAAATGGCTTATGCACCACAGATAGACATCGATCTCTGTCTGACCAATCACAGTGTATGGAGTGTTTGAATTGCACACTGTGACTGTAGACACTTCTTTGCCTTCACCATAGCATTTGCAAAGTTGCAATCAGCGCTGCTGTGGTGGATTGCATACCAACTGGCTAATCGCCATTGTTTGCATCGGTAATGGAGTTCAATATTTCTTACTGTGGGGAATTTTCAGATTATTTTGCTGATAAAAATCAGTCCAATCCAGACTGAGCTGTTTGTATCTGTGGTAGCCGAGCTGTGTCTAAAGGGAATATATACCGAGTTTTCCCTGCTTGAATTTAAGCTAGCTGTCATTGTGTGAGGTTATGGAGATATGCAGCTAGTTGGAGAATCTTCAGGTTTTGGACATTGGTCCAATATGAATGCATTATATTAATAGTCTAAGTAATTTTTAATAAATCAACATTAATTAATAAATTAAACAGAATTAATTCTAGAAGTGGGTCAGACGATTCAGATCAAATAAGAACAGCCCTGAACTTCTAGCCAAATCTTCAACCAAACCTCCTAAAAATGTCCACCTGAGATATTCAGGCCTGCTTTGCATTTATGAGGCTTGGGATAAGATTCAAAGAAGCATCTAAACTTTGGGGTACTCATCTGGATGGAAGTAAACAGCCAAACCTTTAAAGGTGTACTATTAAGTATATAAGAAATTATCAATACACTGCATTCAACCAGTCAGTATAATGATTTGCAGAAAAAAACTACTTTTGAGTGTTGATGCAAAACAATTAATAAAATAATAATAATAATAATAATAATAATAATGCACTTAAATAGCACTTTTCATCTGAGGATCTCAAAGCACTTTACACTGTCAGGCAAGCATTACTATTATTATTTTAGAGATGTGTAAAATGCAGCACAGCAAAGTTACACGGCCTGCCCAAGGCTACCTAACAAACGAGTTGCACTCTCAGGAACAGAACAAAGGTCTTTGGGCTCCCAATTCTATGGTCTAAGTACTATTTAATGCTGCTTCCTGAATGGTGACATGCCAAAAACACCCCCAAAACAATCAGTATTCAAATGTTTGTTTGTTTTTTGAAGTGTCTTCAAGCCAGCCTTCTTCTGTTTGGCCAATGACATCTTATTTAAAATGAAACTACAGAAAATCAAACAGCTGTCAACAAACAGCAGCAGCTTAGGTAAAAAATGAACCAAACTGTTGGTAAAATGATCATTTTCAGGATTTTTCAAGGAATGGAAGATTAACTGATTCTGCAAATAGATAGAATAATTTGGCTTTTGTTCCATCCATATGGCACTGAAGTTCCTCTGCTCTCAGATTGAAGTGGGGTGTGGACAATGTGCTGAAATGAAATGAAATTCACTAGAGACTCCTAAGCTAACAAAAGTTGAAACAAAATAGTCTTGTTCTTGAGCGTTGGAGACAGTTAATTACAATAGGTGATTGCAAGGTGGTTCATTCACTCACCCGATGAGAGATTCAAGCCCCCTTGGAATTTTCCATATAATCAGAGATTAGAAGTGACAGTGAAACTTTAAATGTAGTGGGCCAGATCCTGAGGTTTTTACTTGGTGTTTATTAAGCTCTTGCTTCCGGCAAACTCCCACTGAAGAGAACTAGTCAAATTGACTTCAGTGGCTGTTTGCCTGAGTAGGAATTGAATAAGAATGGTGAAAAGATCTCATGATTTGACCTACTCTTCCCCCACACCTGGCAAAGTGGTAAACGATTTATTTTTTTCCATACAGGTGTGAAGAGCACTGATTTAACAGAATGATTCAGGTGTAGAAGTGAAATATTTTTCTACATAACAGCCTTCCAGCAGATGCGCCTACTTAACATGATTTCACTGGCCCCTCCACCCCTGGGGGAGTTCTTGTGGGTTACACATATAAACACACAGAGGAAAAGAGCTGTCTCTTCTCTGACTGAACTTTGGAAACAGATCAGTTCCTCTGTTTAAAGATGCCCTCCCCTCCTTCCCTGAGGCCACTTTTATACTCTCTAGCCAACTCTATGCAACATCACTATACTCTCCCAAACAGAAATACAAAGCTTACAGGTTCCTCTGCATCATTAATATAATTATTTATGTGGAGAGTGTTTCTGTTTCAACCCCTGCAGGCATATTGCTGATGCCAACACTGTATTAAAGTTGGTCTGACTTTTCTGGCTGTTAATTATACTTCAGGATGGATGAGTTTGTTTTGTCTAATTTTGACTATCTTTTGCACATCATGAATTGAAAGATTTACTCAGATTTGAATGTTATTGAGTTCATGCACCACTTAGGATAGATCACAGGCGGGAGAGGGATACAGAGAATAAAAAGTCCAATGAAAAACTAGGGTGAAACAGAGCAGGGAGGAGGCAGAGTGAAAAACAAATACAAAGGAACAATGAGAATAATGGAACAGAGAAGAATAGGGTCAGATTGTAATGTGAACATATATAGTACTGTAGACCTGGTCATGAATTTTCACAGTGATTTTGTGAAAGAAAATGCTATTTCCACAAAATGGAAATTTTCCCTGGGAAAATTTTGTTTTTGCTGAATTTTTCTGTCAGGAAAAGCTAAGCAAAATATTTTGTTTCAGGCTGGTTTGACCCAAATCAAAACATTTAGGTTTGTTGAACTAAACCAAACCATTTTGTTTTGAGACAGTTCAACTTTAAACTCTATTTGCCTATGTTGCCATGATGCCTCAAGCGAGTTGTAGTTCAGGTCCCTTATAATCCCCATTCTATGGTCTGGGTTCATTGCCAGATTATACTACATCTCCCATGATCTAACCAAGCTGAGTGTCATATGACTGTGGGTGCAGTCATATATACATGCATCATATGCAGGGTATGCACTACTGAGAGTCCAGCTGTTCGGTATTTCTTTTATTTCTAACAAGCCACTTTGTAACTAGGAGAACATTTATTTTTTTTTCTTTTTGAATTGAATCACCTTGTAGGAAGAAATCCGTGGGTTTGTATTAGTGTTTCACAATCTCAAACTAAGCTGTTATTTATATTTAGGATTAGCCCCCTATTTAGTCATTAGTGTCTGGCAATCAGTGCAACGAAATCTGAGCAAACCCCAAATATAGGCAAAGATAGCTGTGATGTGCAACTAGTGAACTTACTCCAGTTTCAAGCATCATAATATTCTACATTTGAGATTCAAACCAGTGCAGCTACACCAGTTGCTGGCCACCTCCTTACTTTTGTTTGATACTACCCTGATTATACATCCAACAACCCCGTTTGTCCTCTTAGCCACCACATTGCACTGGAAGTTCATCCTCATTCAGTTACCTGCCATGACACCTAAATCCCTTTCAAAATCCTTTTCCAAATGGGAGCTGCTGGAAGTGGCGTGGGCCAAGGGACGTACTGGCTGCTGCTTCCAGCAGCTCCCATTGGCCTGGAGCAGCGAACCGCAGCCAGTGGGAGCTACAACCGGCCAGACCTGTGGACACTGCAGCTGAATTAATGCCAGTGAACACAGCCTTATGGAAAACAGGTCTTGTCCAAGAAACTCAGTATCAGTTTTTGATGAGATTATGCTTGGTTGACAAAGGTTGACATAGTATATTAAGTCTAAATATACTATGTCAACCTTTGTCAACCAAGCATAATCTCATCAAAAACTGATACTGAGTTTCTTGGACAAGACCTGTTTTCCATAAGGCTGTGTTCACTGGCATTAATTCAGCTATTATCCTTTAATTCTCTACTGATTGCATCCAGTGTCACTATTTCCATGATTTTGCCCAAGATCAGTCTCAAGCTAACTGGCCTGTCATTACCACAGTGCATCCCATTTATTCTTTTAAATATTGGTGCAACATCAGCTTTTTCCCAGTCCTCTGAATCTTCCCTAGTGTTCCAAGATTTGTTAAACACGCCAATGGCTCAATGAGCTCTTCCGTTAAATCCTTTAAAACTAATGGGTGCAAACTACCCCTGTCCTCCAGATACAAAAAGCTTTAATTTTAGTGTTCCCTGTTTAACATCTTCGCAAGCTACTGTAGGAATAGGAAGTATTTCATTATCACTATAAGATGTGACTACATCACCAAGCGTCTTTTGCAGAACACAGAATTTCACACACATACTGAAGTCTCAGTGTCCCACTCAACCAAACCTTCGGTCTTGCCATGGAGCTCGCACCTATGCCATATGCTAGACTTGAAATCCAAGGGAATGCTGTTGCTCCACTTAAATTACAATCGACTAGTGCTCCAAATATACCAAGAGATGAGGAATAGCTATTGAGCTCATTGGATTTCCAATAATTTTTATAATTATATTTTTCTTCTTGATATTATGGTCATTGGGTTGATTTTGGAAAGAGTAAGAAATAGAAAGAGAGTGCTATATGCAGCAGCAAAGTGATATTAATTCACATTTAGGAGTTATATAGCTCCTTTTTCCACACCCCACCACCCAGACACACACCACTTTTCCAGAGACCTTCAATGTTCAGAAAAAGCAGCTACTACAAAAGTTCTCTCTCTTCTAATTTAATTATTTCCTCATTTTCCCTTTTTGCCTTTGTGGTTGATTTAGTGCCATACAGTGTCCCAGATGGTCAGTCTAGGAAGCAGACACAGACTTTTTCAAAGAGACAATGTTGATTCCTTTCAGACACACAATGACCCCTCCCCCCCTTTTTTTTACACCAATTCACAGATTTTAATCCTCACTAAACACAACATTTAAATACGGGTAGGAGGAAGGGCCGCAACTTGAAACCAACTAAGCCGATACAAGGAACCATGGTTGGCTCTGGCAGAATATCATTAAGCATAGTCTGGTACCATTGTTTGCTGCAAGGCTGTAACCAGCTGGCCACGTTATGCTTGACTAAGAATTAGACAAGGGAGGGAGGACTGCGTCTGAATAGGAAGAGATATTAGAGCTGGTTTAAAAAAAAGGTGACATGCACAAGACAAGCTTGAAAGAACAATGAAATAATGATGGCCTTCCTGGGTTGTTTTTTTTAAATTCCTGGTCAGGAGGAACAGACTGAATCAGGTGAGGAATCTAAATACACAGTACACCTCTCTGCCATCACACATAGTACAGAAACAAAGTTAAAGGGCCCACATACACCCCCAAAAGCAAGGACACACGGATGCTCTGGATTTAAAACTGAAAGTGCAGTGTGATCAGCACAATTGTACATAAAAGTTTCCTACACATACTGCTTACATAACATTGTACACACCCTTGGGAAGGCCCCCTACTATATCTCAGCACAATCAAGTTGCTACCTACTTTGAGAATTTTCTGAGTTTCTGTTAGAACCTTAAAATAACATTTATTTTCTAGAGTGCTTTCTTTCTGTTCCAGGACTGCACCAAATGTGCAGTGCTTATTGGTCTGAAGGAATAGTACCCTGATTTTGCATAGCCTGCAATGCATTTTCCCACCTTGGGGGAAAGAAAAAAATTATATCCCCATATAGTACTGTTGCTATAGGAAATTTACTGACACAGGGATCACTCTGTGGCAATTCGTGGACGAGAACTTCTAAAAATCTTACTAAATAACATTGCAGCAGAGAACCCAGGAGCTTAAAGAAGCTACAGTGTTGAAAATACAAGGATTGTTTTTCAATAGTTTTGAAAGAGTTTGTACAATGTATCTAAATAGTGGGAGGTGAATCTTGGAAAAATATTTATTTATTTATTGTCCAATATAGTGCAAGCTAATTTCTCATTTATCGCTATCCCTCAGAAGCCTTTCACTGCTGTGATATAAAATCATTCCCAAGCAGAAACGGTAATAAACAAAACAAAAATAATAAATAAAATAAATCACCATTTTTTCCAAGAGTGGAAGATTTTCACACTGTCCTTTTTCCAATTTAAGGCAGGCAAAACAATACTGAACATTTCAGTAAAGGAAGTGAATTAAATAATAAATATAAATATTATATAAATATTATTACAAAATCCAATCAAAATCCAATCAATAGTGATATGTTGGCACTTTGAAAGAAGAGAGTTGATTTTCTCTTTATAAAGAAGCACAAAGGTAACACTATTAGGGTGATGGTGGGAAAACTACTTAAGCCCTAGTCTCCACTTAAAAGTTTTATTGTGATAACTATGTTGGTTGGGTATGACTTTCCTTTTTTTCTTTTTTTTTTCCAGACATGGTTATACTGTTAAAAGTCCTAGTGTGGACGCAAGTATACTAGAATACAAATGATTTATATAGGTACAGTATTCCCCCTTCTGTGCAGAAATAAGTGGTACAGCTTTTGTGTGTACATAAGATCTCAGGTTTTTCATGAAATGAGTGTGATATCCATTGATCCCACATACGCGACAAGATGTTACCGCACCTAGGTTTGTTTTAAGAAGTCAGTGAATCTCACCCTTAACAAAGGCATATAAAAAGGTTCACTGAAGTGGCAAACTCTAAGGCAACCAGACACAACAACTTGTGTCCTGTGTCACCCCCATGCGAATGGGACCAGCACACTACCCCATCAACCTACTGTATGTATCTAGCACTAGCAGTGAAGCTCCTGAAGCTCATCAAATACCAAATACAGCTGCCAACCCAGTAAGTCCTCTGCCACATGTTGGTGAGCTCACCTGGAATGCCTTGAACAAAACTGCAGCAGTTAATCACTTGTAGAAACACATTCACTGAAAAGAGAAAATGCCCTTTATAAACCCTAGATGTATCAGACAGGGGAAAGAGCTACTTCTCAGCAAAGAGGAAGCAGTGACAACTGCCAGCAAAGTTCTTTTGTTGTCTGGCAGAGAGGCCAACTGACACAAACTTGAAAAATGCTGGGGCTGCTGTGGCAAGTGCAGGGAAGGGTCGATTAGCACTAAAATAACAATACGCCTCCACAACAGGCTTGGTGTTGGAGTCAGAGCCCCTCATTCTTTCCTCATAACTCTTAGCTATTTCTTAGCTCCTCCAGTTTTCTCTGCAAACCAGTGACAGGTTGTTTGCATTGGAATTTTAAGTGCACCTTTGTTCTTGTTCACTCTAGGACAGGTCTTTGCCATGTTTTTTTAACCATGCACTCAGTGGATGAAGAAGAGTAAAGGGAAAAGATGAAAGGGGCTTTGATGTTGCTCAAAAGAACACAGGTTTTCTCTAAAGATGATCCACCACTTCTCACTGACACTTACCCCGTCCCCCAAACTTTGGGAGAAGTTCAAACTCTGAACCTTGTTCCAGATCCACATTTCACAAATGGTCCAGTTGTCATTATGGGTTGAACTAACATTCTAAATCCAAACACACTCAAATTTTGGGTTATTCAAGGTCCAGATCTGGATTTCATGGCTTAGGAACTTCTTTTGTTTGCCTGTATTGGCAATTGATGGTTTGTTCACATAGGTGTGCTGACGCAAATGGTATTAATAAGCCCAAAGTGGTTCCTTTCCAGGGATCAGCTCAGTGGTAGGATACATGCAGATAACTGGATATGTCTGTTGTAAAAAGCTGGGGAAAGTGTGAATGAATCAGCCTTATTCTGGGAATCTTGGAACAAATGTAAAACATGGGCACATCCAAAGATAATCAGATAAGCACTTAGTGAGTAAATCAAGGCATTTATGTGCCTGGCGGTCTTATAATGTGGGACTAGGATGCTCTAATAACTATTTGGAACTTGGGAAGAGTAAGACAGATAGTGCTAGGACTAAAGGAAAAGGGCAATGGAAGCATAGTCTCCTGTTATTACTGTGTCGTCTTCTCTATACTGAAGCAGAATTCCTTGTCTTGGTTTATTCTAAGGCAAACTGTTAGTTGATGGGACTTCATTGATTTAGCTGGAGATCAGGCAGCAGGGAATTTGGCCCTAGGTATCCGATCTTAATTAAGTGAGAACTGACAAAAGCACAGGGCAGCTCAAGAGAGTTCGTGACAAACCTCCATGCATTAGTGGTGAGTCGGTGCACAAAGATGCCCCTCCCCTTTTTGGTCAGGTAGACCCCATCTCTTCCCAGCAGAAATGCCCTGCACGTTACTGGAGCACCAGTCTTTGTACCTTTATGGTCACATATCTATCTCAGTTAAACTGAGAATATGAACCAAACTTCTTTTCCTGTAACCACAGTCTCAAACTGTTGAATTTCACAAAATGAACTGCTTTTATTATTCAAGCATGCTATGGGAGGGGAGTGGGGTCAAGCAGGTGGCCACACCAGGCTGCCAGCCACCATTTTGATCAGGTGAGTGCAGGCTAGTGGGTTAGCTGAGCAGGACAGAAGTGGGGAATGGAAGTGAAAATAGGTAGCTGGGTGTGTGCCCACTGTGTCATGGGCTTATAAACAGTTGATGGTCAGGGCCTTAGCATGAGATAGAAGCTTGGTGGAGCAGCTGCAATTTTTAAAACATGTATGGGGTGTGGGAGGCTTAATGAACAGAGAGGCACAGTGTGGGCCAAGAGAAGGAGGTGGAGACATAGAAAGACTCCTAGCTCACATCAGCCAAAAATGGCTGCGCCCATGGGGAACCCAGAACAGATGTAAGCCCAGCAGTATAGTATAATGATAAATTGTAAAGATAGATAATTACGTGCAGATGTTTCTTCCATGGGATCTGCCATCTGCGTCCTGGGCTGGGTTTCTGGCTGAGAATATGGCTTGCTTCCTACATGGCCACCCCAAGAGTCCTGGGTTCCAAACAGACCCTGACTTTCCAGAGAAAGCTCTTTACTGGCCTCCTCATGTTCCTCTTCCAATGACTCTTGCTGTTTATCTTTGTGAGGGTTGGGGGGTGGGGTTACAAGGTCCACAACATCTTTGGATTCTGTAGTGGTGTAATTGCTCAAAATCCCTGTCCAGCTCCTCAAAAAATTGACAGGTTATATTTCCATGACTAAACTGTTTCCTGGCATCCCTAGTTTTAATGTAAGGCCCCCTGAGCTGTTTGCTCAATCAGCAGTTGATTTAAGAATCAAACCTCTTATAGCTCATTGTCAGTAAGATTAAATATATAATTTGCACTGACTTTTTATCACTGAAGTATTTATTGGAAACCATTACTTACACTGGGTTACCCCCATCTATCAAATGGTTGCTTATAAGTCTCCTGGAGCTAATATTCTTCTCTGGATTTCCCGGAAAGTATATCAATTTTCTAAGAATATAATTACCATATAATTTTGAACATATTTTTATGTAGGAAAGTTCAGGTACATGAAGACCACAGGCAGCCAATTAATCCATAAGATGTTCAACGTAGCGTTTCATGAGAGATCTCGGGTTGATCTAATAAGCTTGTCAGCACAAGCTGCAAATGGAGCATTGTTAGACAGATGAGCCCCACCATTTCAGTTAGCTCTGATAGCTTCATATCTTAAGCCCCAAATTCATTATCTGTACCTGCTACAGTAACTTGAAACTAAAGGGAGGTGGAACTGGGCATGTCTTTTCTAATTCTCTTTCCTCCAGCACCTCTGAGGAGGTACCAGTTCTGTCTCTCACCACATCAGACTCATAGCCACAGCTAACTGAATCCTGTGATTGTGGGCTGCAGATCACATGGCTGGCTTTAAGTTACAAATGTAATATTTGAGGTTACAAAAGAACAGCATTTTTGCTGTTAAACAAGAATAGATGAAAGTCACTATGTAAAAGCAAATGTTTTCATCTCACCACCAACACAGATCAAGCACATGGAATGTGAATTCTCAGGCATGAGGCGAAGGGAGAGGGGCTTTCCATTCTGTCTGGAAATGTAGAGCAATGTGGTAAAGCAATTAGTGTAAAATAGTTCTTAAATAATACTTAATAAAATAAAAGTCTCACTTATCATAGAAGCTATCGTATGTGATGTATAAAATATAATATTTTATAATATAGCATATGGTATACAATATAATATATACACACACAAGGAGGTAGAGGCCTGGAGGTTCTTTTTTTGGCTCTACTTTAAAAATATCTAATCTATGCAACCCTTGTTGTATCAGGTCAGTGGATCAGTGTTATGGTGGAGTACTTTTCCTACTGAACAAGTGTCTCATATAAAGAAAAATCTTGGAAGCTAAGAAAACTTGTACCTACATACCAGTCAATAATTCAAAGTTTTCAAAGCAAAGGTGATCAAAACTAGATAAAAAGTAAGGAGGCTAAGGACCTAGACCCCTGGATGCAGACCCTTTGAAACCCATGGAATTTTTGTCCCTGACTTCAAAGGGAAAAGAAGCTTACTCGAAATATGAGTTTACATGCTGTCAGTGCATATTAATAGCTGAGATAAGTGTTGAGTGCAGTGGGAGACCATTGTTTTATTTCACATTCACAACAGCTTTCCCTGGTAATTACCTACTGCTGTGGAAACCCAGGTGTGTATTCCACAGCTGCATGAAAATGGCCTTTTCTCAACATTGTTTCAGTGGGAAACTTGTGATATAGATAGTCCCAGCAACACTAGGAGTGTTAGTGTAGATAAGGCTGGTCTTATGTCAACTCAATGTGAACTACCCCCTCCCGCTCAGTGTAGACAAAGCCTTAATGCTGTCTAAAGAACTGGGTTTTCTTCTTTAAGGGATTAATTCTGAAGACTTCAATCTTACAGACTGTCACGCTGTCTGGAGTGGCTATCAACCATGAGTGCCTACCTCCGGGCAGACTGTGAAAAACAGGGCAGACACTCCAAACTATAAAAAGTGAGTTATAATAGGTGAGTTCTATAATAAGATTTCACCAACCCAGTAACAAATGTGAACTCCTGGATCACTATAACAGTCTTACTGTGGAGTGACAGATAGTCCCCTTAGGGTTTCCAGTCTACCTTGCCACCCAGGAAAACTGGACTTAGCAATAAATGATTGCTTACACCAAAAATCACAAAATATTCAGATTGCTTCCAGTCCCATGTAGCCTGATCTATTGTGTATTAATTATATTCAGCATGGGCTGAAATTGTGGAAAAGCAGCATCACTTGCCCCATAACCTCAGCCGTGCAGAACACGGTGCCATCCACAGCCTCAGAAACAACTCTGACATCATAATAAAAAAGGCTGACAAAGGAGGTGCTGTTGTCATCATGAATAGGTCGGAATATGAACAAGAGGCTGCTAAGGCAGCTCTTCAACACCACATTCTACAGGCCATTACCCTCTGATCCCACTGAGGGTTACCAGAAGAAACTGCACCATCTGCTCAAGAAACTTCCTGAAAAAGCACAAGAGCAAATCTGCACAGACACACCCCTAGAACCCCAACCAGGGATATTCGATTGCTACCCAAGATCCATAAACTTGGAAATCCTGGACGCTCCATCATCTCAGGCATTGGCACCCTGACAGCAGTATTGTCTGGCTATGTAGACTCCCTCTTCAGGCCCCACACTACCAGCACTCCTAGCTATCTTCGAGACAGCACTGACTTCCTGAGAAACTACAATCCATTGATGATTTTCCAGAAAACACCATCCTGGCCACTATGAATGTAGAAGCTCTCTACACCAACATTCCACATAAAGATGGACTACAAGCCGTCAGGAACAGTATCCCTGATAATGTCACGGCAAACCTGGTGGCTGAACTTTGTAACTTTGTCCTCACCCACAACTATTTCACATTTGGGGATAATGTGTACCTTCAAATCAGCGGGACTGCTATGGGTACCCACATGGCCCCACAGTGTGCCAAAATCTTTATGGTTGACTTAGAACAACGCTTCCTCAGCTCTCGTCCCCTAATGCCCCTATTCTACTTGCGCTATATTGATAACATCTTCATCATCTGGACCCATGGGAAGGAGGCCCTTGAGGAATCCCACCAGGATTTCAGCAATTTCCATTCCACCATCAACTTCAGCCTGGAACAGTCCACACAAGACACTACAATGCTAATAAGCGATGGTCACATAAACACCACCCTATACTGGAAACCTACTGACTGCTGTACTTACCTCCATGCCACCAGCTTCCATCCAGACCACGCCACACGATCCATTGTCTACAGTCAAGCTCTACGATACAATCGCATTTGCTCCAACTCCTCAGACAGAGACAAACACCTACAAGACCTCTATCAAGCATTCTTACAACTACAATACCCACCTGCTGAAGTGAAGAAACAGATTGACAGAGCCAGAGGAGTACCCAGAAGTCACCTACTACAGGACAGGCCCAACAAAGAAAATAACAGAATGCCACTAGCTGTCACCTTCAGCCCCCAACTAAAACCTCTTCAGCGCATCATCAAGGATCTACAACCTATCCTGAAGGACAATCCATCACTCTCACAGATCTTGGGAGACAGGCCAGTCCTTGCTTACAGACAGCTCCCAAACCTGAAGCAAATACTCACCAGCAACCACACACCACACAACAAAAACACTAACCCAGGAACCTATCCTTTCAACAAAGCCTGTTGCCAACTTTGTCCACATATCTATTCAGGGGACACCATCATAGGACCTAATCACATCAGCCACACTATCAGAGGCTCGTTCACCTGCACATCTAGCAATGTGATATATGCCATCATGTGCCAGCAGTGCCCCTCTGCCATGTACACTGGCCAAACCGGACAGTCTCTGCATAAAAGAATAAATGGACAGAAATCAGACATCAAGAACTATAACATTCAAAAATCAGTTGGAGAACACTTCAATTTCCCTGGTCACTCAATTACAGACCTAAAAGTAGCAATATTACAACATAAAAACTTCAAAAACAGACTCCAATGAGAGACTGCTTAATTGGAATTAATTTGCAAACTGGACACCATTAAATTAGGCTTTAATAAAGACTGGGAATGGATGGGTCATTACACAAAGTAAAACTATTTCCCCATGTTTATTTCCCCCCCCCTTCCTGTTCCTCACGCCTTCTTGTGAACTGCTGGAAATGGGCCATTTTGATTACCACTACAAAATGTTTTTTTTCTCTCCTGCTGGTAATAGCTCACCTTAACTGATCACTCTCGTTATAGTGTGTATGGTAACATCCATTGTTTCATGTTCTCTGTGTGTATATATATATCTTCCTAGTGTATTTTCCACTGCATGCATCCAATGAAGTGGGTTTTAGCCCACGAAAGCTTATGATCAAATACATTTGTTAGTCTCTAAGGTGCCACAAATACTCCTGATCTTTTTATTGATTACTTAAGAATTCCCAGTTATCACTTTGAGGATTGGCAGGTTCTAGTCCCAAGTTCAGGCCCAGTATTATTCAAATTATTATATAGCTGGGAACCCCAATGTGCACAGCTAAAACCCGCACACTAGAGGAACTCTTTATATTTACAATAATTTATTAATACATTTAGCAAAATCGCAAACACTCCACGTCAGTAAGGTAAATAGAAATCATAGAGAAGGTACATGTAAACATCCATATTCACCCCACCCCTTGGAGAACAATCTGAAACGTTAGCCATTACCTTCCTCATCACCGGCCATCATTCTGACACCTCCCAAGGGCCACATATCTCTCTCCCACTGCCTACAGGCTGGGATGCCACTTTTATAATATGTTACACTGACACCACTATATCTAATGCATATTCTGTAGGATTTTTTCCCTTTTCTTTATTTGTATTTCCTCAATCTACTAATGTTGAAGTGTCCTTCTTCTATAGGTTAGAATATTGATACACGTAACTACCATTTCAGCTCATAATCATACCTGTCACCCCTTGCCTAAGCAGATTTGTGATTATCACGTCCATGTTCTTTGCAGTTGCACTTACTGGAAGATTCTAACTCCTACCATTGAGCAAGCTCTTCTTAATTCCCAAACTCTAAAGGTAACTGTTAATCTATGCCAAGGATTACGGCCTATTTAACCACACTTATGATAATTTATACTTCAACTAATATCTTACAGGATACAGGCCTGTAGGTTTCTTGAATATATTATATATTCAATATAGTCAATATTTCTTGAATGTATTATATTCGGTTGAATATAATGAAAGCAGCTAAATAGAATGAAGGCAAGGCAGTGAATATAATAAAGGCAAACTAGCCTTATGGGCTACACCCAAGAGACCAGTCACTAACACCAGATCAGTCTGTACTTTAGATCTTACACCAAAGACAATAGCCAATCCTGTAATAAACTATCTAAAGGTTTATTAACTAGGAAAAAGAAATAAGAGAGCTATTTACAGGTGAAAACAAGCAAGCATATGCACACAAATGAGTTATCTATGATTCCTAAAGATGACAGATATGTAGTAATCTGTCAATTCAAAATGAAGTACAGTAACCAGTACTGCCAAATATTGGGGATATTCAGAACAAAGGTCATTAATTATAGACAACTCTATATGCACTACAGGGACAGAGATGTCCTAGAAATAGAATAGACGAGAGAGAGAGAGAGAGAGAGAGAGAAGTAATGCTTTAAAAGAATTTTTTTTTATAATTTTGAGCTAAAATTTCACAACTCTCAACAGTCCAGGAGGTCCATTGAAACTGTAGCATAAATTTAATCCATTATCTGGATGTGAACACTGCTTCTTTCCCAGGGTGATGGAAGCCAGAGTGGTACTGTGGGGTGGTAGAAAGGCTGCTGCAGTCAGAGCTGCTGAACCAGGGCTGTGTAGCACACAGACTTTTCAGGGTATGCCCTGTGTGTGCTCCTAAGCTGGTTGTGAGCATCTCATCTGGGAGCTACAGCAGCAAAGCAGTTGTAAGGCACTCAGGGTTTCAGGGCAAGTGGTGACACAACCTCTCACTAGTTTGGATTGCACCCTGAAGTCCTAAAGCATATATACACTCCTACTCTTGTCCCTGCCTGCACCCTATCTTACATGCCTCTTGACTGTCAACATTTTCTTTCCTAAATGCTTCTTTTTGTCTCCTCTTTCCGCTACCAACGTCATGCCACTTGCTGTGCTTGGAAAAGGCTCCCTCTCGCCAGGTACAAAGCATCCTCCTTTAATCACACCTCTTCCATGAAGCCTTCCAGTATAGATCAGGCCTTGAGTCTACTTCCTGCTTCTTCTAGTCCGACATTTGAATCATGGTCCTGCGTGTTGTGCTTGTCTGACAAGACTGCACACTTCTCAAGAGAGGGACCTAGGCTTTTTGCATATTTTATAAAATACCATGCACATTTATAGTGCTAAATATTACATAATTTACAATGATTACTTTTATTGTAACAGTACAAGGCCAGCTTCTTCCAACTTCACTCATGAAGAATAGTAACTGACTAGGTAGCTAATTCCATAGTCATCAGTGGGAATATTTATAGAGTAAAAGGTTTTCTTCTCAAGACCAAAGGCCCAGAGGATTTGGCATAATTTGGTGCATAAAATACACAGGAATTGCCCTACAGGATAAGACCCAAGGTCCATCTCATCCAATATCCTGTCCCTGGCAGTGGTCAGCACCAGAAGCCTTAGAGGCAGATATGAGACATTTTGTAGACAATTGTGGCATAGTCTGTTTTTTCTTTTATTCTCATCAATGATTGACTTAAACCTTGGAGCACCAAAGCTTCTATCTCTTTATATTTTCTAAATACATAGACACATACAAATATTTCCTGTCTAATGTAGCTGAGAATGTTCTTATCATCTTGAGGATGCTACTCAGTGATATCTTGTGGCAGTGAATTGCATAAGTTAATTATACATAACACAAAAGAAAAAAACATCTTTTTAGCCGTTTTAAACTATCATACCAGAATGAATACTGCACATAAACATGCCTCTTTTATCAGTGCCTGTAAAACAATTTTAAGCATTCACTTATCTCCGCTACCAAGTTAGACTGAATCATTCCATTCCCATTGCACCTGGCTCTGTATAACAGACAGCAGCTGTCATGCTTATAAAGATAACAGAATCATAGAATATCAGGGTTGGAAGGGACCTCAGGAAGTGATCTAGTCCAACCCCCTGCTCAATGCAGGGCCAATCCCCAACTAAAACATCCCAGTCAGGGCTTTGTCAAGCCTGACCTAAAAACCTCTAAGGAAGGAGGTTCCACCACCTCCCTAGAGAACCCATTCTAGTGCTTCACCACCCTCCTAGTGAAAAAGTTTTTCCTAATATCCAACCTAAACCTCCCCCACTGCAACTTGTGACCATTACTCCTTGTTCTGTCATCAGGTACCACTGAGAACAGTCTAAATCCATCCTCTCTGGAACCCCCTTTCAGGTAGTTGAAAGCAGCTATCAAATCCCCCCTCATTCTGCTCTATGATGTGATACAACATGATGTGTTCATCTCTCCCACACAATACAAAAATGATGGAAAATTATAGAGTTTAAATTAGCCATTCAAAAGGGCCCACTCCATTCTCTATATGGAACAATAATATTTATGCTGACATAGAAAAATAAACATTAGTGCACCTTTGAGGCAACCTGTTAGAGACTAATTCTGCCCTCCAATACAACTGTGCCATTGCCACTGAAATGAATGGGGGCTGCATGCATGGATTGCATGACAGACTTTTGTCCTTTTAAGGCCTGATACAAAATCCACTGAAGACAATGGGAGACTTTCCACTGACTTCAATTTGTTTTGAATCAGATCTGTAGCATACAACATGTGCTGCAGATACACAAAAGCCTTAAAATAAGTCTCTTTACTGTCATAAACGGATAGCTAAGGGTTAATGTTCTTTTACCTGTAAAGGGGTAACACCAGTAACCTGAAACACCTGACCAGAGGACCAATCAGGAAACAAGACTTTTTCAAATCTGGGTGGAGGGAAGTTTGTGTGTGAGTTCTTTGTTCTTTGTCTTGTGTCTGACCCTCTCGGCTATGAGAGTGATTTTTCTATCTCCTGGCTTTCTAATCTTCCGTTTCCAAGTTGTAAGTACAAAGATAGGAATACCATAGGTTTATATTGTTTTCTTTTGTATTTACATGGGTGTAGTTGCTGGAATGTGTTAAATTGTATTCATTTTGGATAAGGCTGTTTATTCATTTTTTTTCTTTTAAGCAAATGACCCTGTATTTGTCACCTTAATACAGAGAGACCATTTTTATGTCCTTTTCTTTCTTTTTATATAAAGCTTTCTTTTTAAGACCTGTTGGAGTTTTTCTTTAGTGGGGACTCCAGGGAATTGAGTCTGCAGCTCACCAGGGAATTGGTGGGAGGAAGAAGTCAGGGGGAAAATCTCTTTGTGTTAGATTTACTAAGCCTGACTTTGCATACCCTCTGGGTGAGGGGGGGAAGTACTTGTGTTTTCCAGGACTGGAAACAGGGAGGGTGGAGTCCCTCTGTTTAGATTCACGGAGCTTGCTTCTGTATATCTCTCCAGGAACCCAGGGAGGGAACACCTGGAGGGGGGAAGGGAAATGGTTTATTCCCCTTTGTTGTGAGACTCAAGGCATCTGAGTCTGGGGGTCCCCCAGGGAAGGTTTTGGGGAGACCACAGTGCGCCAGGCACTGTATAGATTCCTGGCTGGTGGCAGCTTTACCAGGTCCAAGCTGGTAACTAAGCTTGGAGGTTTTCATGCTAACACCCATATTTTGGACGCTAAGGTCCAGATCTGGGAAAAGTGTTATGACATGAATGGCAGCGTTGTGGGAGAGATAGAATCCAGAAGCCAGTAGGAATAATATATTTTTCTTTTCTCTGCTAGGGGCTTTTAAGCAGAGAGGGTTTGGTTTTAAAAGGAACCAGAGAGAATTTTTTTTCTGTTCTCTCCTGGCAGTAGCTTGCATATTAAGCAAGGAACCATTAAGCTGTGACAAACGGGTCTTTTGTCAGACAATAGCACTCCGATTGTGAGTCAAGTATCCAGCAATACACATGCAAATAAAGTGGTTTTTCTGGTTTACTTTACATTTAAAAGATTAGCTAGAGGAAGAAAGGGAAAAAGGCAGTGTTGCTAGGCAGACCCCAGGAGGCAACTGAGAAGCTGCAGTTCAGACAATAAACACCAGAGGGGGCCTCAGCACAAGTAAGCAGAAAACATGAGTTCCAAGGAAAGCCTAAGGCAGGAGCAAGCACGGCAACAAGCCATAGACAAAGAAAATGAACATAAGAGACGGATAGAACTAATCAATGCAGAACTAGCCAAGGAAGAGGCAGCCCACAAAAGAAAACAACAAGAAGAAGAGGCAGCTCACAGAAGGAAACAAGAAGAAGAAGAGGTGGCTCACAGAAGGAAACAAGAAGAAGAAGAGGTAGCCCACAGAAGGAAACAAGAAGAAGAAGAGGCAGCCTACAGAAGACAGATAGAACTCCAGAGGGAGACCCACCGACAGGCCATGGAATTAGAAAAGGCTAAGCAACAGGCTTAGGGGATGAATATGAAAGTTGTAAGGTGGATAAGGAACTGGTTAAAGGGGAGACTCCAGCGGGTCGTATTGAAAGGTGAACTGTCAGGCTGGAAGGAGGTCACTAGTGGAGTCCCTCAAGGATCGGTTTTGGGACCGATCTTATTTAACCTTTTTATTACTGACCTTGGCACAAAGAGCGGGAATGTGCTAATAAAGTTTGCGGATGACACGAAGCTGGGGGGTATTGCTAACACGGAGAAGGACAGGGATACTATTCAGGAAGATCTGAACCACCTTGTAAACTGGAGTAATAGAAATAGGATGAAATACAATAGTGAAAAGTGCAAGGTCATGCACTTAGGAATTAATAAGAAGAATTTTGGATATACGTTGGGGGCGCATCAGTTGGAAGCGACGGAGGAGGAGAAGGACCTTGGGGTACTGGTTGATAGCAGGATGACTATGAGTCGCCAATGTGATACGGCTGTTAAAAAAGCAAATGCGATTTTGGGATGCATCAGGCAGGGTATTTCCTGCAAGGATAAGGAGGTGTTAGTACCGTTATATAAGGCGTTGGTGAAACCCCATCTGGAATACTGTGTGCAGTTCTGGTGTCCCATGTTCAAGAAGGATGAATTCAAACTGGAACAGGTTCAGAGACGGGCTACAAGGATGATCCGAGGAATGGAAAAACTGCCTTATGAAAGGAGACTCAAAGAGCTTGGCTTGTTTAGCCTGGCCAAAAGAAGGCTGCGGGGGCATATGCTTGCTCTATATAAATATATCGGGGGGTTAACGTTAGGGAGGGAGAGGAATTATTTAAGTTTAGTACTAATGTAGGCACGAGGACGAATGGGTATAAACTGGATATTAGGAAGTTTAGACTTGAAATTAGGCGAAAGTTTCTAACCATTAGGGGAGTGAAGTTCTGGAACAGCCTTCCGAGGGAAGCAGTAGGGGCAAAAGACTTTTCTGGCTTTAAGACAAAGCTTGATAAGTATATGGAGGGGATGTTATGATAGCATCGTTAATTTGGGAAATTGATCTTGGATTACCACCAGATAGGTCTGCTCAATGGTCTGCGGGGAGATGTTGGATGGGATGGGAACTGAGTTACTGCAGAGAATTCCTTCTTGGGTGCTGGCTGGTGAGTCTTGCCCACATGCTCAGGGTTTAGCTGATCGCCATATTTGGGGTCGGGAAGGAATTTTCCTCCAGGGCGGATTGGCAGGGGCCCTGGAGGTTTTTCGCCTTCCCCTGCAGCGTGGGGCACGGGTCGCTTGCTGGTGGATTCTCTGCAGCTTGAGGTCTTCAAACCAATTTTGAGGATTTCAATAACTCGGTCCTGGGTTAGGGGTTGTTATAAAATTGGATGGGTGGGGTTCTGTGGCCTGCCTTGTGCAGGAGGTCAGACTGGATGATCATATTGGTCCCTTCTGACCTATGAGTCTATGAGGCTCCAGCCAATCCTAACAACCCTTCACCAATTATGGTTCCACATCCCAAGAAATTTCCCACCTACAAGGCAGGTGATGACACTGAGGCCTTCTTGGAAAATTTTGAAAGAGCCTGTCTTGGGTACAGCATCCCTGAAGACCAGTACATGGTAGAATTGAGGCCACAGCTCAGTGGACCTTTAGCAGAGGTGGCAGCTGAAATGCCTAAGGAGAAAATGAACGATTATAAACTTTTTCAAACCAAGGCCAGATACAGAATGGGGATAACCCCAGATCATGCCCGTCAGCGTTTCAGAACCCAGAAGTGGAAACCAGATGTGTCATTTCCCAAACACGCCTACTACATTGGGAAAAATTATGAGGCCTGGATATCAGGAAACAATGTTAAATCCATAGACGAACTGCACCTCCTCATACAAATGGAGCAGTTCTTGGATGGTGTTCCTGAGGACATAATACAGTACATACAAGATGGAAAACCCAAAAATCTCACCAAGGCGGGGGAAATTTGAGCCAGATGGATGGAAGTGGCAGAAAGCAAGAAAGCTACTGTCAAGGGGAACGAATACCCCAGAGGGCACACCGACCATAAACCCTACAACCAAGGACAACCAAAGACCCCACCTACAACCCAAGGAAAGCCACAGACACACTATTCTTCCACCTCACCAGTCTCCAGTAACCCACCTCGACCCAGTGACCAGTCAGCTGGAAGATGCTTTAAGTGTAATGAACTGGGACATATAAAGACCAACTGCCCAAAGACTGCCAACCGAGTGCAGTTCATTACACCACCATCACACCAAAGATCCCCAGGCCCAGATGCCTCTCAAATACCCTTGGAGCGAAGGGAAAATTTGAGAGTGGGCGGAAAGAAGGTTACTGCGTGGAGAGAGACAGGGGCACAAGTGTCAGCTATCCACCAATCCTTCGTCGACCCCAAATTCATCAACCCAAAGGCCCAAGTGACAATTTATCCCTTCATGTCACAAGCTGTAGACTTGCCTACAGCTGAACTGCCTGACCAGTACAAAGGCTGGTCAGGAATGTGGACTTTTGCAGTCTATGACAATTATTCCATCCCCATGCTACTGGGGGAAGACTTGGCCAACCAGGTGAAGCGGGCCAAGAGAGTGGGAATGGTTACACGTAGCCAAACCAGGCAAGCTTCCAGACCCATTCCTGTTCCTGAGCTGTCCACAGACGCCCCGTCTGTGTTACCAGAGACCCAGACAGAGGTAGTGGGCCCGGATTCCATGCCAACCACTGAAACAGTCACAGCACCTCCAGTCCCAGGCCCGGAACTAGAACAGCAACCAGCACCAGCAATTGCAACCACATCTTCAAACTCAACGCCAGAGGGCGCCAGCGAGCCAGAACTGGCAGAAGCAACAAACAGCCATACCCAAAAGGCTCAGCCAGAGCCTGAAATACCCTTAGGTGCACCAGCGGAGAGTGGTTCACCAGCAACGGAAACAACCCCATCACCTACATCGCTTCCAGAGGGACCAGGCCCAAGTCCACAGTCTGAGGAAGAACTGGTGACCCCAGCCTCAAGGGAACAGTTCCAGACTGAGCAGGAAGCAGATGACAGCCTTCAGAAAGCTTGGGCGGCGGCACAGAGCACCCCACCACCTCTCAGCTCTTCTAATCAATCCCGGTTTGTTATAGACCAAGGACTTTTATACAAGGAGATTCTTTCTGGTGGACACCGGGAAGAATGACAGCCGCAAAAACAGTTGGTGGTTCCAACTAAGTACCGGGGGAAGCTCTTAAGCTTAGCCCATGATCATCCCAGTGGCCATGCTGGGGTGAACAGAACCAAGGATCGGTTGGGGGAGTCCTTCCACTGGGAGGGGATGGGCAAGGACGTTGCCAAGTATGTCCGGTCTTGTGAGGTATGCCGAAGAGTGGGAAAGCCCCAAGACCAGGTCAAGGCCCCTCTCCAGCCACTCCCCATAATCGAGGTCCCATTTCAGCGAGTAGCTGTGGATATTCTGGGTCCTTTCCCAAAAAAGACGCCCAGAGTAAAGTAATACTTACTGACTTTCGTGGACTTTGCTACCCGATGGCCGGAAGCAGTAGCTCTAGGCAACACCAGGGCTAACACTGTGTGCCTGGCCCTAACAGACATTTTTGCCAGGGTAGGTTGGCCCTCTGACATCCTTACAGATTCAGGATCTAATTTCCTGGCAGGGACCATGAAAGAACTGTAGGAAACTCATGGGGTGAACCACTTGGTTGCCACCCCATACCACCATCAAACCAATGGCCTGGTGGAAAGGTTTAATGGAACTTTGGGGGCCATGATACGTAAATTCGTCAACGAACACTCCAATAATTGGGACCTAGTGTTGCAGCAGTTGCTGTTTGCCTACAGGGCTGTACCACATCCCAGTTTAGGATTTCACCGTTTGAACTTGTGTATGGTCACGAGGTTAAGGGGCCATTACAGTTGGTGAAGCAGCAATGGGAGGGGTTTATGCCTTCTCCAGGAACTAACATTCTGGACTTTGTAAGCAACCTACAAAGCACCCTCCGACACTCTTTAGCCCTTGCTAAAGAAAACCTAAAGGATGCTCAGGAAGAGCAAAAGGCCTGGTATGACAAACATACCAGAGAGCGTTTCTTCAAGGTAGGAGACCAGGTTATGGTCTTGAAGGCGCAACAGGCCCATAAGTTGGAAGCATCATGGGAAGGGCCGTTCACAGTCCAAGAGTGCCTGGGAACTGTGAACTACCTCATAGCATTTCCCAATTCCTCACTAAAGTCCAGAGTGTACCATGTTAATTCTCTCAAGCCTTTCTATTCCAGAGACTTACAGGTTTGTCAGTTTACAGTCCAGGGAGATGATGCTGAGTGGCCTGAAGGTGTCTACTACGATGGAAAAAAAGACAGTGGTGTGGAAGAGGTGAACCTCTCCACAACCCTGGAACGTCTGCAGCGGCGACAAATCAAGGAGCTGTGCACTAGCTTCGCCCCATTGTTCTCAGCCACCCCAGGACGGACTGAATGGGCATACCACTCCATTGACACAGGTAATGCTCACCCAATTAGAACCCCACCCTACCGGGTGTCTCCTCACGCCCAAGCTGCTATAGAACGGGAGATCCAGAACATGCTACAGATGGGTATAATCCACTCATCTACCAGTGCATGGGCATCTCCAGTGGTTCTGGTACCCAAACCAGATGGGGAAATACGCTTTTGCGTGGACTACCGTAAGCTAAATGCAGAAACTCGTCCGGACAACTATCCAATGCCACGCACCGATGAGCTATTGGAGAAGTTGGGACGTGCCCCATTCATCTCTACAATAGACTTAACCAAGGGGTACTGGCAAGTACCGCTAGATGAACCTGCCAAGGAAAGGTCAGCATTCGTCACCCATGCGGGGTGTATGAATTTAATGTCCTTCCTTTCGGGCTTCGAAATGCACCCGCCACCTTCCAGAGGCTGGTAGATGGTCTACTAGCAGGACTGGGAGAATATGCAGTTACCTACCTCGATGATGTGGCCATTTTTTCAGACTCCTGGCCCGAACACCTACTACACCTGGAAAAGGTTTTTGAGCGCATCAGGCAGGCCGGACTAACTGTTAAGGCCAAAAAGCGTCAAATAGGCCAAAACAGAGTAACTTACCTGGGACACCAGGTGGGTCGAGGAACCATAAACCCCCTACAGGCCAAAGTGGATGCTATCCAAAAGTGGCCTGTCCCAAAGTCAAAGAAACAGGTCCAATCCTTCTTAGGCTTGGCCAGGTACTACAGGCGATTTGTACCACACTACAGCCAAATCGCTGCCCCACTGCCCGACCTGACCAAAAAGACCCAGCCAACTACAGTTAAGTGGACTGATGAGTGTCAAAAGGCCTTTACCCAACTTAAGGCAACGCTCATGTCTGACCCTGTGCTCAGGGCTCTGGACTTTGACAAGCCATTCCTAGTAACCACGGATGCATCTGAGCGTGGTATAGGAGCAGTTCTCATGCAGGAAGCAACGGATCACAACTTCCATCCTGTCGTGTTTCTCAGCAAAAAACTGTCTGAAAGGGAAATTCACTGGTCAGTGAAAAGGAATGCTATGCCATTGTGTACGCCCTGGAAAAGCTAAGCCCATATGTTTGGGGACCGTGGTTCCAGCTACAAACTGACCATGCTGCGCTAAAGTGGCTTCATACTGCCAAGGGGAACAACAAGAAACTTCTTCGTTGGAGTTTAGCTCTCCAAGATTTTAATTTTGAAATTCAGCATTTCTCAGGAGCTTCTAACAAAGTAGCTGATGCTCTCTCTCATGAGAGTTTCCCAGAATCCAATAGTTAAAAAGTGTTCTTAAAATGTAAAAGTCTGTTAGTTATATACTTAGTGGTATATGTAAAGGTGCATGTGTTATATTAATCTGTTTATTTTAAAATTCTAGAAGGAAATCGCCGCCAGTGAGGTTCCCCACTGTCTGCAATTTGGGGGGCGTGTCATAAACAGATAGCTAAGGGTTAATGTTCTTTTACCTGTAAAGGGGTAACACCAGTAACCTGAAACACCTGACCAGAGGACCAATCAGGAAACAAGACTTTTTCAAATCTGGGTGAAGGGAAGTTTGTGTGTGAGTTCTTTGTTCTTTGTCTTGTGTCTGACCCTCTCGGCTATGAGAGTGATTTTTCTATCTCCTGGCTTTCTAATCTTCCGTTTCCAAGTTGTAAGTACAAAGATAGGAATACCATAGGTTTATATTGTTTTCTTTTGTATTTACATGGGTGTAGTTGCTGGAATGTGTTAAATTGTATTCATTTTGGATAAGGCTGTTTATTCATTTTTTTTCTTTTAAGCAAATGACCCTGTATTTGTCACCTTAATACAGAGAGACCATTTTTATGTCCTTTTCTTTCTTTTTATATAAAGCTTTCTTTTTAAGACCTGTTGGAGTTTTTCTTTAGTGGGGACTCCAGGGAATTGAGTCTGCAGCTCACCAGGGAATTGGTGGGAGGAAGAAGTCAGGGGGAAAATCTCTTTGTGTTAGATTTACTAAGCCTGACATTGCATACCCTCTGGGTGAGGGGGGAAGTACTTGTGTTTTCCAGGACTGGAAACAGGGAGGGTGGAGTCCCTCTGTTTAGATTCACGGAGCTTGCTTCTGTATATCTCTCCAGGAACCCAGGGAGGGAACACCTGGAGGGGGGAAGGGAAATGGTTTATTCCCCTTTGTTGTGAGACTCAAGGCATCTGAGTCTGGGGGTCCCCCAGGGAAGGTTTTGGGGAGACCACAGTGCGCCAGGCACTGTATAGATTCCTGGCTGGTGGCAGCTTTACCAGGTCCAAGCTGGTAACTAAGCTTGGAGGTTTTCATGCTAACACCCATATTTTGGACGCTAAGGTCCAGATCTGGGAAAAATGTTATGACATTTACACAAATGCCTGGTCTACACTGGGGGGGTGTCGATCTAAGATACGCAATTTCAGCTACAAGAATAGCGTAGCTGAAGTCGACGTATCTTAGATCGACTTAGATTGACTTACTTTGCGCCCTCGTGGCACAGGATCGACGGCAGCCTCTTGCCCTGGTGGACTTCCGGAGTCGACAGGGAGTGCGTTCGGGGATCGATGTATCGCATCTAGATGAGACGCAATACATCGATCCCCGATAGATTGATCACTACCCACTGATCCAGCAGTTAGTGTAGACATACCCGAAGTATCCTCACACCCAGTTAATAGACTTGAGTCAGTAGATCATGGACAAATCAACAACAAAGAGATGCTTAGATATTTTCACTAAATGCAGAATATTTTTGGATTGTCAAGATAGTGTGCCATTTTAAGCCAATTGAACAAGATAGCAACATTTGTTAATGAAGCCACCATGGCCCAGTGAACATAGCCACTTTCCTGGTAGCCAGGAGATGTGGGTCCCACTCCCAGCTCTGCCACTGACTTACTTTATGACTTTGCACACATCATTTCACCTCTCTCTGCCTCAATTTACCCATTGGTCAAATGGGGATAAGTATATTTATCTTTCTTTGTAAAGTGCTTTGTAATCTGCAAATGGGATGCACTATTTAAGAGTTAACTGAGTAATAAAACTATAGCCTCGAGGGAATTAATCCGTCATACCTGAAAGTAAGAGAACATGCTAACATTATGAGGCCTGATCTAATATCCATTAGTCAATGGATGTATTGCCTTAAGTGGGAACAGGCTGTAGCCCCACATTAATACAATAGAAACCTACTGAAAATTACAAACAGAAGTGAATTAAAAATAAAAATAAGGGCTTCAGAGTACATGGCTTCCGTCTATGTACATGGAGAACTTAATGAAAGTCAGGCTTACTTTGCATCTGTTTTGCTTGAAATAATACAATTGCAACAAAAGAATGATCCAAGTTTTGCTTATGAATCTCACATATTTACCAATTTTGCCTGTGGTGTTCGAGTGACTGGATCTGTACAAAAACTCAACAGACCTGATTCTCAGACATGGCCTCTGCTTTTGCAGGTGCAGATTTGGGGACAGAATAGCTCTGCAATTGTCTCTGCTCCATACCCCAGTTGCATCACCCTGGTAGTTCTGAAAAGGCTGCTGTGGGCAGGCTGGAAAATTGAGCCACTGGATCAAGCCACTTAATGACAGGTCCAGCACCTGTGAACCCCCACATAGGGCTGAGGAGGAGCTACCATGACATTTCACTGCAGGCCAGTGGCCCTGACCACAAATTAGGGGTATCCATTTAACTCATATTAAAAATATCAAAAATTATTTATGTTGGTGACCTTATAGATACATGGTGATGCTAGCTCCTGTCTCTAGGTAGTGTGAACAGGAATGCTAGTCACCGAAGAAGACATTTTGATTATGAGGCACGGGATAATCTCATAAGACACCCCAAACAGCAATTGAAAGTTGAAATCTTTAAGCAGGTGCTAGATTGTGCAATACAGTCAGTTGAAGAACATTTCATGCAGTTCAGAGAACACAGCAGTATATTTGGGATGTTGTATGATATTTCAGAACTCCTCGCTACACCTGAAGAAGACCTACACCAGCAATGCAGGGCACTAGAGACAGTGTTGACACATGATGACATGTGCAGTACTGATGCAAGTGATTTAGGTGATGAACTGAAAGCTCTTTCAAGATACGTTTCAACAGGATCAACTCCAAAGGCTGATCTGGAATATATGTGCACAAATTAGATGATCACCCTCTTTCCAAATGCTTTTGTTGCTCTGCGCATACTTCTAACACTTCCTGTAACCGTTGCCAGTGGAGAACGCTTCTCCAAACTGAAGTTAATAAAAACACATCTACGCTCCACAATGACACAGGAGAGGCTGGTCGGCCTTGCAACCATCTCAATAGAGCATGAGCTGGCCCAGACTGTGGACCTTCAGGAAGCAGTTCAAATCTTTGCAACCAAGAAGACACGGAAAGCACCACTATGATTATTCAAACAGATAAAAATACCAGTGTTTACTATGCAGACAAGAAAAGTTACATTTGCTGTTCAGGCGTTTGAAAGTTAAGTATTACTTAAAATTTTTGAACAAGGCAATTTAAGTTGTTAGTTCTCCTTTATTGGGGTAGGTAGCAGAGCAGTACCATGACAGCAGAAGGACAGGAAGAAGGCAGAATTGAGACTTTTCAAAATTTTGGCCCAAACGAGGGGGCATGAGGACATCATTTGAGCTCCCCGCCTCAGGTGCCAAAATGTGGGCCGGCCCTGAATGAAGTCATGAATGAATAGTAAAAACAGATATGACACATGGATTTAAGGATATGGCCTTGTCTATTTTGACATGTCATGCTGACAATTTGTGTTTTAATGGTTTATAAAGCTTCAACTTTTTGAACCTTGATATCTATTTTCGTTAAGTAATTGTCTGACACCCGCCGTCCCTTTAATTTTCTGCAAATGTGAAAATTTGAATTAATAAAAATAGGAAAAATGCTTAAATGAACATCAAAAGTATTTAAAAAAAATAGAATTCAGCCATGCCTTAGTATATTACACTCAAATTGAGCTTAATATTGCTCCCTTTGAAGACCATGTTCAAATCCTCTGGTGAAATCCTGCCCCAGTGAATTAAATAGGAGATACTGCCATTGACTTCAATGAGGCCAGGATTTCAGCTCTCTTGATTTCATATGGAATAAGATCAGGCCCATCACATGTCTGAAGTATTACAAGTGGCAGACGATCAGAAAGCTGACAAATAAAAGTTAAATCAAAAGATTTTTTAGTGGAAGTGCCAAGGACGGTGTTCTACATGAGTTCTACCATTAAAAACGGTAATTTTTCACTGGAGACAAAAAGCCGAATCCTGCAATCCTTACTCTGGGGATAACTCCCACCAAAGTGAAATCACTTCCAATCACCACATTTGTGGACAAAGACCAATGTGTTTGAAATAGATCCATTTCATCAGCTTACTGATGCTATAAAAACAGTAGGGGCATTTTTATTTGATGCTTTTTGCTTTTTTTTTCTTTCATTTTTTTAAAATACTCCAGTGGGTGTCACTATGGGAACAGAAAGAATAAAATGACTGGAGATTAGCAATAATAATCACAAAGGGGAAAAATTAGCAGCCTTTGTTACCCTGAATGATAATTACCTGAGCAACAATTAGCTCTTTTGCTTACTGTTCAGTCATTATATCAGTCGGTCAGCAGTGAAATTTGGAAAAGAAAGGATCAGATTATTTTTGTTCACTCTATTTTAAAGACTTAAAGAGAGGATGATGCAGTACAGCTCCTCAAAAGTCAAGAACACAAAGATAGATCAGCTGGTTTAATTTAAAACCAAATTAAAATGCTAACCACTGGAGATAATAAAATAATAAACAATGCTGAGTAATATTATTGTTCATGCAGCACCATAGATGACTGTTCACAGATGAACAAAAGACACAGGGCCTGATTTACAATCTGACTTAGATGCAATATGGAGAAGATGAAAATAGACAACAGGTAAGATTAACTAAGGAAGGGATAAGGGTCACGTAAAATAGAGTCACAAGAAAATGTCCATTTTTTCTAGTGTATACATGTTAGTTTCCCCTTTTTTGTATTTAAAAAATATTTTAATTTTATTTATTTTCAGTTCAAGTTGCATTGATTTGTCATACTAGGTAAATTGATGACTAGTTATTTGAAGAGAGGCTCTGATCTTGCAAACTCTTACTGAAGGGAGCTCATTATATCACCCTTGATACACCTTGGGTGAAAAGAAAACTAACGCAAGAAGAGATTAAGTGACCTGCCCAAGGTCCTTTGCAAAGATGACTGCAGAACTCAGAATTCCTAATTCCCAGGCTTGTGCTGTATTACTAGACTGCACTCCTTCACCAGTAGCAACAGGGAACAGCTAGTGATGTGCTCTGAGGAATGTTCTGGGGGTTTTGAGCGAACTGCTTTCACACAGTTATCTTTATTTAAAAATAAACAGTTGTAATATTGTCACTTTATAGTAATCTCTGCAGAGTTGCCTGGAAATTTCAGAGAGAGTCTGGTTCTATTTGAGACAGACAAGGATGCTGAAAGAATAGTTGCTGAAGTTGAAGGAGCAACATTAAAATAGTAACATTGCATATGTATACTGTCTATTTATTGATGCTATGTCTCCTATTTCCTACCTATATCACTCAGCCACCCTTCAGATATTAGAATTTATAAATATGAACAAAAGGCAAAAGATGGATAGGCATTTTGCTTCCATCAAACAGCATTAACATAGCACAAGGTTACCTTATTTGTGCTTACCATCCAGTCAGTGATTAATTATCGTGATGTTATTTGTGTAACACGCACTGGGAGTTTCCTTGTAACAGTGGCAAACCTCACTACGTAATTAGCACTGGTTACTTTTATTGCCAGTCTTTAAACACTTCCATCTAACATATATCTCCAGGCAGCTCAGGGTATAAGAAGGTCATTGTTTTTTCAATAGCTCAGGACATACGTCAATAACATTCTAGCAACCTCAGAATACTTTCCATGTGCTCAATAATAGTTAAAAAGCCACACTTTAGAATCACCTTCCCTACATTCTCAACTCTTAACCCTAAGCTACCAAAATAAGAAACTTAATTCCAACTATCTACAGGTGGATGGCAATGTCCATCCCAGAGCTCTGCAATATCCTTGAAAGGGACAAACTAGTGTCCCTTAAGCATGCAATAGATCAAATAGACCTCAACACCCCCCTACCCCAAAACCCCAATGGACCTCCAATAATCTACTAGGAGTCTCCTGGCCATTGCAAGACCTCTAGCACGGGTGCACCTTGGTCCCTCCTGTTCTCTGCATATGGCACTTTCCTGTGGGCTGTAATACTTTGGTCTAATTTCTGTTGTTTGATTTAATGTGCAGGTTCTGGGTGGTGGTGGTGGTCTATGAAATAGAGAAGGACAGACTACATGATGTGGTTGTCCCTTCTAACCTTAAACTCTATGACTCTAAGACTAACTACCAACCTGCCTCAAATCTCCCCTTCCTAAGCAAAATCACTGAGATGATAATGGCTAATTAACCTCAGTGACATTCCAGTTCTGTCAGTATTTTAGATCCCATAGAGTCAGGCTTCAGACCAGGATATGGCATAGATACTACACTGGTGGTCAGTCTTCTTACAGCCATATACAAGAGACAAACACCTATGTTGATTTACTATGGTATCAGCTGCCATCATCACAGTTGCACATATGGGACTGCTAGCCTATCTGCATGTCCTGGAAATGGTAAATGGAGTAGCTGTAAGATGACTTGACACTCCTCTCAGGGGTTGCGATGTATAGCTATTCCTCTTAAGAGCATTCAAGTGCAGATATCCACTGAGATTCCCTATTCCACATCTACATTAAAACTCTAGGGGACAGAGTGAAAGGCTATTGTCTCAAGTGTGAACAACATGCTGATGACACACCGCTCTGTCTATGACTGTCAACTCAAGCTGACAAATGGCATCATCCAAAAGGTGTAGGAAGAAATAAGCACTTGTATGAAAAAACCTCTGGCTCCAGCTGAACTCAATTTCTAGTACAAGTACCTTTACACTCTCTACTGATATTTGAAGAAGAGGTAGTTGAAAATTTTCAGATAGAATACTTTTCCAGGCTGTCTGGCAGTCTACTCTGGAGGACTTCCGGGGAGCCATGGCTTCTAAGCTTCCATGTTGATTCTTCCAAAATGGAATATTGTGAAGATGTTCCTATCATAACCTAGTCCCAGATTTGGACCTTAGCGTCCAAAATATGGGGGTTAGCATGAAAACCTCCAAGCTTAGTTACCAGCTTGGACCTGGTAAAGCTGCCACCACCAAAAAAATTAGAGTGTTTTGGGGCACTCTGGTGCCCCCAAAAACCTTCCCTGGGGACCCCAAGACCCAAATTCCTTGAGTCTCACAACAAACGGGAATAAACCATTTCCCTTCCCTTTTCCCTTCCAGGTATTCCCTCCCTGGGTTCCTGGAGAGATAAACAGAAGCAAACTCCGTGAATCTAAACAGAGGGATTCCACCCTCCCCGTTTCCAGCCTTGGAAAACAGAAGTACCGAGAGCTAATCTCTCTTCCCCCCTCACCCAGAGGGAAGGCAAAGTCAGGCTAGTAAATCTAACACACACAGATTTCCCCCTGACTTCTTCCTCCCACCAATTCCCTGGTGAGCACAGACTCAATTCCCTGGAGTTCCCCACTAAAGAAAAACTCCAACAGGTCTTAAAAAGAAAGCTTTATGTAAAAAGAAAGAAAAATACATAAAAATGGTCTCTCTGTATTAAGGTGACAAATACAGGGTCAATTGCTTAAAAGGAATATGAATAAACAGCCTTATTCAAAAAGAATGCAATTCAAAACACTCCAGCAACTATACACATGTAACTACAAAAAAAAAAACCTATCTTTTTGTACTTACAACTGGGAAACAGAAGATTAGAAAGCAGGAAATAGAGAAATCCTTCCCATAGCCGAGAGGGAGATAGGCACAAGACCAAGAACAAAGGACTCACACACAAACTTCCCTCCACCCAGATTTGAAAAAGTCTTGTTTCCTGATTGGTCCTCTGGTCAGGTGTTTCAGATTACTTCTTTCCAGGTGAAAGAGACGTTAACCCTTAGCTATCTGTTTATGACAGTTCCTCCCACTGAAAATTTCTCAGATTTGACCTCTCTTTCCACTACAGAATTATTTGTTTTGTTTTTTTCCAGAAATGCAATTTTTTTTGATGGACAGAAATTCAGGTTCATGCACAGGTTTAATTTGAAGCAATGCCTTTTAAGAAAGTTTCTTTTGCCAGTTTCTTGTCCTTTGCAGTTTCACTTTTCAGTTGAATTGTAGTCTGTTGTCCCATAATTATGATGTCTTCTCAATACTCCAGTCTTCATCCACAGTCATTTAACTAGAGATGCATTTATTTTGATTATTTGGAACCCAAATAAAACATTGCAGCAAAGTGCTAGAACATGAGAACAAAAAAGAGAAATTTTCAAACAGTAGGACATACAAAAAGGAAACCGACAGCATATATGAGTTTTCTGCTTAGAAGAAATTCAAGGAAGAAGAAAGCAACATTCAATTTCCCCTCTGGACTTGATTTTTTTTTCCCCTTCAGAGGTGGCAACTAAGCTATTGAACTTCCAGCTCATTCAAACGTCGAATGCCATATGCCCATGACTGAGATTGAAGCTTGATTGCTTCAAGGGGGCAGATCCATAAATACCATGATCTATTGCAGGAAAGAAATCTCAGAATATTTTTTTTTAGCAGATCCCCTTCCAAAAACTTCAGGATAATGATCTTCTATTGTAAAATGTTGCTTGGCTGATTGGTGCACACTCATGTATTTGTCCAAGGAGTTATTTTAAACTTGGTAAGTTAAAAATGAAAAAGCTACCCACGCTGGTAGTTTATGTGCATTCATCCTGTATATGGCTAGGTACTGAATAATAGTAATCCGTAGCATCTTCAGAACCCTACATGACCCTGACCCTACACCACTGAATGTAATGGGGTCACAGCCATGGATTTCAGTTGGCACAGGATTATATGTCATATGAAGATCTCAGGCCTGGTCTACACTATGCGTTTAAACTGATTTTAGCAGCGTTAAACCGATTTAACGCTGTACCCGTTCACACTACGAGGCCCTTTATATCGATATAAAGGGCTCTTTATATCGGTTTCTGTACTCCTCCCCAATGAGAGGAGTAGCACTAAAATCAGTATTACCATATCGGATTAGGGTTAGTGTGGCCGTAAATCGACAGTATTGGCCTCCAGGCGGTACCCCACAGTGCACCACTGTGACCACTCTGGACAGCAATCTCAGCTCAGATGCAGTGGCCAGGTAAACAGGAAAAGCCCTGCGAAATTTTGATTTTCATTTCCTGTTTGCCCAGCATGGAGCTCTGATCAGCACGGGTGGCAATGCAGTCCCAAATCCAAAAAGAGCTCCAGCATGGACCGTACGGGAGATACTGAATCCGATCGCTGTATGGGGAAACAAATCTGTTCTATCAGAGCTCCATTACAGAAGACTAAATGCCAAAGCATTTGAAAAAAAAATCTACAGGCTACACAGTGCTGCATGACAAGCTTAATGGGAAGCCAGAGACTCAAACAGACGCTCATGGAAGGAGGGAGGGGGTACTGAGGACTCCAGCTATCCCACAGTCCATAGCAGTCTCCAAAAAGTGTTTGCATTCTTGGCTGAGCTCCCACATTGTCCGGCGTGGTTCAGGGAATAGCTCGTCACTTTACTCCCTTCCCCCCCCCACATGAAAGAAAAGGGAAAGAAATCGTTTCTTGACTTTTTTCAATGTCACCCTATGTCTACTGAATGCTGCTGGTAGATGCGATGCTGCAGCAGTGAAGAGCAGTATCCGCTCCTCTCCCCTCCCTGGTGGCAGACGGTACATGCTTGATAACTGCTGAAGACCCCTGGCTAGCCTCAGGGGCACCTGGGTAAAAATAGGAATGATTCCTGGTCATTCCCAGTAGATGGTACAGAACTGCTGGTAACCGTCTTCATCATAGCCACGGGGGGCTGAGCTCCATCAGCCCCCTCCCTTTCTGGTGTAAAGAAAAGATTCTGTACTGCCTGGACTATCGTAGCAGCGGGATGCTGGGCTCCTCTCCCCCGCACCGCTTAATGTACTGCCTGGACTGCCTCCCCCTCATTTTATCTCACTAACAAATCACTGTTTCTTATTCCTGCATTCTTTATAACTTCATGACACAAATGGGGGGGACACTGCCACGGTAGCCGAGGAAGGTTGGGGGAGGAGGGAAGCAAGGGGTGGGGTTGTTGCAGGGGCACCCCCCGTGAATGGCATGTAGCTCATCATTTCTGCGGGATCTGACATGGAGCAGCTGTACTCTCTGATACACTGCTTCTCTAGTACACTTGCCCCAAATTCTAGGCAGGACTGACTCTATTTTTAGAAACCATAAAGGAGGGATTGACTCAGGGAGTCATTCCCAGTTTTGCTTTTGCGCCCCCGGCCGACCTCAGCCAGGGGCACCCATGATAGCAGCAGACAGCACAGAAGGACAGATAACCGTCATCTCATTGCCAAATTACACTGGCAGCAGACGGTACAGAATGACTGGTAACCATCTCTGCTATCATGCAAAAGCAAATGAATGCTGCTGTGTAGCGCTGGAGTATCGCCTCTGTCCTTGGCATCCAGTACACATACGGTGACTGTAAAAAAAGAAAAGCTGAACGAGCTCCATGGTTGCCATGCTATGGCGTCTGCCAGGACAATCCAGGGAAAAAGGGTGCGAAATGATTGTCTGCCATTGCTTTCCCGGAGGAAGGAATGACTGACGACATTTACCCAGAACCACCCGCGACAATGATTTTTGCCCCATCAGCCACTGGGCTCTCAACCCAGAATTCTAAGGGGCGGGGGAGACTGCGGAAACTATGGGATAGCTACGGAATAGCTACCCACAATGAACGCTCCGGAAATCGATGCTAGCCTCGGACCATGGACGCACACCGCCGAATTAATGTGCTTAGTGTGGCTGCGTGCACTCGACTTTATACAATCTGTTTTATAAAACCGGTTTATGTAAAATCGGAATTATCCCGTAGTGTAGACGTACCCTCAGAGAACGTTGCAAATCAGAATTAAGCCTCAACATCCCTGTAAGGTCAGTATACTATTTCTTCTCAATTTACAAGAGAGGGACTGAGTCACAGGAAGATACTACTGTTTCTACTCTCATGTACATCTGTGTAAGTAAGGAGTGACTGCGTGGAAATCATTGCAGATACTTCTAATTTACACTAGTGAAATGAGATCAGGACCTGGTCCTAAGTGATGTGCTTAAAGACATATAGTGAGTCAGTGTTAGCGCCAGGTATGGAACTCAGGATTTATACCTCCATACCCCTATTCTAAAATCACAGTTTTAGGTAGAGTTCAAGATAGATAGCCATTTGAAATTTGGTGCTGCACATTGCAGAAGCCCCTACTAACCTTTAGTTTAGGCTGTGTACTTTTGTACTCTGAGTTTGGGTTTCAAAGGAACATAAAACTCAACGAGAAATTTACCTGAAGCAGACATTGGCCCACAGTCACATGAAATTCAAAATTTAATAGAAACTCAGTGTAAATGCATGTCATAAAATTGTAAAAGCCTGTGCTAGATGGCGCTGAACCAAAACCACAGGACTTACCCTTGAGTTCTGACAAGCTCAAAATCTACATATGAGCTTGATCAGAATTTTGTAAGAAACCTCTTCTGGGACAAATTAGAACCCCAGAAACAAACATCTCCCATCTTCCAGGTCTTTAAAATGTGGGTCTGATAATGTTTTTTTTCTGTCTTGAGTCCATCTCTATTTGTTATAGAAGTTAGTTATTACTAGACCTGCACCTAAGTAAGAATTCTTGCCCACTTGTGCTCTACTTCAGAACTATGTATTATTAATTATTATTAATGTATTATATTTTATTATATTATATTACCAGCTGTATAAAAATAAAGAAGTTTAAAAGTTGTTGAAAGACAGAAATGTTCCTCTCATCCTCTTATTATTTTGATGTGCGGCTAATTTGTACAGTTCTTTTGGGAGTTTGTATGTTGTTAGCGAAGCATCTTTTATTGCCAAAAAACCTTACGCAGCCTCAAGTTCCCTATAGTCTGAAATATCAGCAGTCAGAAGGACCAAAGACAATAGGCTCAACTTTTATTCAGGAAGCCATGGAGCTGAACCATGTGAGCCCTCTCAGCATCCCCTCTGCCCATACAACCAACAGTGAAGGTGCGAGAAATAGCCAAGCAGGGGCTAGCCAAAAAATAAAAGCAGCAGCACTGGGGATCAAGTTAGTTAATTTTTAAATCACTCACATTTTCTCTCCTGACTTAAAAGCCTAAGGGCTAATCACACAGTGTAGTAGGACAAAGCATGGGCCATTATCTTCTCATGCCAGGTTTTCACTGCAGTAGCTCTACTGACTTCATAGTAGTTACTCCAGCTTTGCACCACTGTAAGTGAGGGAATCAGACTCAAAGAGTTCAAATTGATTTACTAGAGGAGTAACAAGAGGATAAAATGGTGCTTATTCTGTTTGGTGACAGAATAGCAGGTATTTTAGGATTTTATGAGATTGCCTATTCCTGCCTCAGGAGGGTTTAGTTTTAAGTCAAACTCTGAGCCACTCACGGGTTCAGGAATTCACGTCTCAACACCATCATCCAGTGACAGCTTTATGTTCCTTGGTATGGTCTAATATCTCAGGCATCACTACAAGGAAAGTGAGACAGCACTGTTTTGTGAAAAAGCAGAACACTTGAATTTTCCACACAAACCCAATTTCCACAGATGAATAATGGACTTTCCACAAGTAATGCTTGCACATGTATTCATTTACATATATTTCAGCGTAAATAAGCAGAGATGCTCCAGACAGATTGAGATGCTAAACCAATGAAGATATGCCAGATGTCAGCCTTTGACTTACATGGTCAGTTTTGACTCCCTCACCCTCTGTTTGTTGTTTGCCATATTCCATTTTTTCCACACTTACAGTACACTGAGGGCAAGAGAAGAGGTACAGAGAGCACCACAGCCCAGTATATTAATGGCTCAGTGACAAACTTTTTTGTCAAGTTGCCACATAAATACTGTCTGTGCCATGTAAATCCAGAAAAGTGTTCCATTTTTATGGCCTTAAGTGTCTCATTTTATCTCATTCCCCACATATGTCTTCATTCAATGATTTCCTTCATTCAGTGAAATCCCCCTGTCTTTACAAGGACACAGGCAGAGGCTGAACCAGTGATTATCCTTGGTATAGTAACAAAGTCCTAGGGAGAGTTCTAGCAACTCAAATGGCTGAAAGGAAGCCCCCATAAACCATAGACTGCAGTTGCTATCGAACCTTCTAAATGTTCCTTATAGCACCTACATCCCTTGGGATTATAGGAGTCTGCTCTTACAACAATGGAGCCAGTTGCTGCACCAGGACAGGGAATGTTTTCTCTCTTCTATTGCCTTGTGGGGCCTGTTAGAAGAACAAAATATAGATGTAACACAGTTATTTGTATAGCAGGATTTTTATAGGGGGGAAGAGGATTTGTTTTTCAGTTGAAAAGGGTCAACAAAGAAACATACAAAGGTATTGCTCATCAGACTGAAAGCAATAATAAGCAAGAAGGATACATAACGTATATGGGGATCCAGATGTTCTGATTAGATGTGTTCACCAAAATTAATTTGGAGCTGAATCAAGATATCAAGAAGGGATGTGAAATATTTTATATTCTGAACATCATGCTTTATTTTACCAGTACAGTCAACAGTGGGTTTTTGTATCTCTCAAAATATTTGCAGTTTATATAATAAAATATTTTAGAGAGCAGCATTGTGCCCAGCCCTTGTATGAGCATGTAGGGAAGACACAGGAAGAATGCAGATTACTATGCATGGGCTGACACAAAAAGGATCCTTGAATTGAATGAACATGAGGGGTCTGATTTTCTGGTGCCCTATACTCAAATCAGAATGGCTGTATTTTGCACAAGTGTCAATAACTATGCAAGCCATGTGCTAACTACATGCAAGGACTCTGTCAGGCTAGTGCTGCTGCTGGCACTAGCTTCTGCAAAGGGGGCAATTCAACTGCACCACTTCTTTCTTTGAATCTGTCAGAACTGGATTAGTACAGATGGGAGCAGATACTGCATCTTCTCCAAAGGTGACACAGAAGCCACATTTCCTGCAGCTCCAAGGAGCACTGTACCTGCCTGAGGCATAATGCATTCCAGTGCTCTCTCTAGGGTTGTGTGCTTCAGCATCACACAAAATGCAGGGTGGTGACTGTGTGTCAAAATACAGCCTAACACATTTAAGGCATTTGGGATGTTCCTGCCAAAAACAATAGTGCTTAATGCTCAAAGCAGTTGCAGAACCTGGAGGATACAGCCAAATCAAGTCACATACCATGGTCACTGGTGTATCAGCTTAATGACAACCTAATACAAGCATCAGATGTGAGCAAGATAAAGAGTCTCCATTCATCACTGCCCACTTTAATATGAGATTGTAGCTCTACACAGAGGTCTGCTGTCATCCAGCCTCTGACACCTCTGTGAAATACAGAGCTTTGCTCAATAACTGGGATGGATAAACCTGCAGTGACAAGAATGAAAGCATACGGGGGGTGGATGGGGGAGCAAAAGTGGAGCCGAAACTGGTTTATCTAGCTTGACATCCAAAAATCTGTTGACATGCACAGCACAATAGCTTACTGTGCCAACCCTATTATGTTAAGAGATAATAATAGATCAGGGAGAGGGAAGAAAATTCTGCTGGGAATTAACACATTTCCCCCAGAAGGAAAAACATATGCCCTAGCACTGGCAGTCTTAGCAACAATAGCAACTCTAAAAGAGGCCTTTGGACACCAGGTGTCATTAGCAAGTGATCTAGTACATAAGAGGTTGCAGTGACTTTCCAACCTTCCATTATCAGTTGGGTGAGACTACGGGCGAGGAGTGGGGAGGAACCAAAGGAGTATAACACAGAAGAAAACTAGAAGGGAAAAATGTGTACAGGAAAATATCAAGTGAGAAGAATCACTGTACTGAAATATTTTATTAAGAAAAAAATGATCCACTCCATTCACCCTGCACATTTTAAAAGAAAAACAGTTTAAATAAAAATCCTGACAGGATCCCTGCAGATTTCATTCCTATTTCCCTTCTATCACTCATCTCTGATTTCCGACCAGCAAATGTTGACAGATGTAAGGAAGACCACCAGCTTTTCAGTGCAATGAAAGGCTTCTAGGGAAGGTTGCAAGATTAAAAGGCAAGAGTATATATGGGGTGGTGGGGGGAAGCAAATCAAGAAGTTTGTTTAAAGTATATGCATAATTGTTCTGAAGTATTCAACTGCTAAACAGATGACAGATGTGTTGTGACACTTGACCTTTCAACTACTCTTCATTCTACCCCTTCTCCCACTTTAAAATAGCACAGTTTGAGGGAATTCTGTCAACCTGTGTATATTTTCCTTTCTGCTCAAAGAAAGAAATATAGTTTGTGCCTCTAGTGATATTTCAAAAACAGTTAGCACTTGGCTTTTGAACAAATGCCTTGAGAGGCCTAAAGATTCTAATCATACAAAGGTGTTTGAGAGGTTAGCAAAATTAATAAATAAAAGTCTGTTGCCCTGTCAAGGACTCACACTGCTAACAGAAACACATGCCACAGGAAAACAAAGCCAAAGGAAAAAGGGATTCTGGGCAGCCAATCCAAAAATAAACACATCTCACACCTAGAAAAGAAAGTTTTGCTGGATTGGTCCCTAGCAGCTTTTAGTGTAATAGTATTATCTAAATTCTGTATATGTGCATCTCTTTGGTAACACACGTGCTGCTAAGTTCCACTGATGTAAAAGTGTAAATCTTAGAGGCCTAAAGTGTACAACTAGCAATAATCACACCTCAGATTAACTTCATTGGCTATGATACTGCACTAGGGCCTGAAAACAGCCAGGCTCAAAGTTACCTTCTGCTCACTGCTGTAGCTTAATTTAGGGCTTGATTCTGCAGGAAATAATCCCATTGATCTCAATGGGAGTTATGCTTGAGAAGGAACTCCACACCCATCTCGCACTTTGTTGAAAATGTTAGCTATTGAATTAACTTAAGCTTGCAGTGAGAATCCTGGAAAGGATTGCAATGAGATCTGCTCTAAGGGTCTGATGCCACAAACCCTTACTCAGATGAGTAACCTATATTCAATAGGACTTCTCATGGGAGTAAGTACTATTCATGCAAGTAGGCATTTGCAAGACTGGACTTTGATAAAGTATCCATTGATTTCAACAAGATTAATGTTATTAACAATAAACAGCAACAACATCCATAATGATTAGATGCAAATTTTAAAATGTCACCAAATTACTTGTTAAGAAATATTTAACCAGAGAAACTAGTGGACAGAGAAGTAGTGCATTTAGAGGACATTATGGCAATTGGCTTTCATGAAGAAAATGCATGCATAATTATAATGGAATTAGTTTAAACTGTCCTACACTAGGTGCAACAAATGCCAGGAAAGTGAAGACCATTATTTTATAAGGTATGATAGTTAATGACATTTCCCAAGAGGGTATTCTTGTTTGCATTTCTTCCTAGTTCTATCTGGATGTATACTGATGACCTGTGTGATTTTAAGTTAAAGTGTGTTCTTCCACAGGACAGCTCTGGGGTCGGTGTGGGGTCGGTATGGGCAAATTTTGTTTATTATTCAAATCATTACTAGTGTTTGAGAACTGTAAATCACTTCTGCCACTGCATCTGGTAGCAGAGCAATGGATATCATTGCCTCTTTTGAGTATATTCATTCAGTAAAATAAGAAAGAAGAAAAGTGAGATGTAAAAATTATACATGAGGACCAAAGGATGAACTGGGTGTTTTTCTCATCAGGTATATGGAGGTTATGTTGGTCTGATTTTGTCTCACTTTATTTTGAAACAGCTGTGTTTTATTCTGAGTATCCATTGAACAAAGATCATATCTAAACACACCTACACACACAACAAACACACACACCTCCTGAGATCATTACCAGCCTATACTCAGGCAAAATACCCACCTTTTGGCTTCAGTGAGTGTTTTCCCTGATCAGTAGTTACTAATGGAAACAAGTTATTGCAAATGGCTATAGACCCAGATAGCTGAATGATCCTAGGAAGAGTTTAATTTTATATAAATTAACATGCATCACCCTGTCAAACTATTTTTTAAATCACTTGGTACCATGTTCAGACTTATTTCTAAGCAATGCGACACCCAACTATGTATATCATGCTTTTTTCAAGGAGAACTGAGTCCATCTGACTATAAACAGCATGCTGAAATAAACAGCAAAGTCAAGACAGTCGCAACCCTAAACCCTTGCTCAAGTTGTCGGCCTGGCCAATTGTCAGTCAGGTCAGAGCCGTGTGCAGACATGCAAGCATGTCATGAACAAAGAAGTAGTGTGCCAGGTGCACCAGTAGTATGTCGGGTGAACCCCCCGTGAGCCATATATGGACATGAAAGCCTGTCTCAGACAAAGAAGGCAGTGTGCCGAGTGCAGCTTCTGCTGACATAAGGAGCTCCAGCCCGGAACCTGGAAGGCAAAGGAGCTAGGAACCAATCCAATGCCAACAAGTGTAAAAAGGGAACCAATCCAAAATTGACACTAGTACGGATCCCCAAACAAAACTATGTCCCGCGCCAAAATCAGTAGGAGTCCCCGCATGTTAACTGAGAGCCCTGATCACCCTGTCAGCCAGGAGTCTCCTCCGGATTTTGCCGGCTCGTGTCGTGTCGAAATAAAACCATGTCCCCTAATTCGTTATGTACTCGGTGCCTATTCTGCTGGTCAGCTGTATTTGGAGTGTGGTAGGTATTTTGTAACTTCTGCAAGCATTCTGCCTTTGCTAACTCCCCCCACTCCTTGCCTCCTTTCTTCTGTTCCTTATTCTGTGTAGAGAAGAAGTGGTTACTTTTATAGCCTATACTCCCTGCCTTTGCTTCCCCTTTTCTTTGTACAAAAAAGTGTATGGTTTAAATAGATAATAGCTCTAGTTGATACATTGTTTTTCCCTGCCCCAAGCTGTAACTTGTCCTCGTTACTAATTAAAGGAGAATAAATGCAGCCATTTGGCTTTTAAACCCAATTCTGCCGTGTTCCGTTGTTCCTCCTCCATTAAATAGCCACTCAAACCTTACGTGTCCCGGTCAAAGACTTTAAAGCCTAGAAAATATAATAAAAGGAATTTAGATCAGAAATCAGAAATGCTATAAAATACCACAGAAATACATACCATATGAATTATTTATAAACCCAACTTTTATTTGAAGAATATTCATTTTCATTCTGCTCTTTCAGCAGAAACACAAATGTGCATCCTTATAAATCAGAACAAAGATCCTTGCAAGATCAGATAATGAGATCATACAGAGGCACTGAATTCAGTTTAAGTTTGGGGACTTCTATACTTGTAAACCCCCAGCAGGCTCTTTGAACTACCTCAACATATTTCAGCATAGCCACTGACTCGCTGTTCACTATTTGGTTGCAACTTGACTTTGAGCAACAGTTTGAATCTGCGAATCACTGCCATTACTTTGTCTGAGACTTCTGTACTGGGATGACTCATTCACTGTGAAAATGCATTTGGATATTGAAGGATATGCAATCATTTAAGGTCTGATACAAGCCAATAGTGATCTGTATCCAAAAGCATGTGTCTTACTGAAAAACTTATATCACTTGAAAACTAAGTTGAAGACTTATGGATAAAAGTCACTGACATATTAAGTACTAATATGTTACTCAACTGGAGGAATCTGTCCTCTAACCAGGGCAGGTTTGATATTCCAGCTTAATTTACAGAAAGCTCCAAAGTGCTACTGAGTACACTGTGTACATCATTAGCTACAAATATCCTTTCTGTAGACACAAGCTAAAGCAGTTTTCTACCTATTGCACTTAATGTAATTATTGGTATTGCTGGCATAGTAAACAACCACTGCAGTTAGTACTGACTGAGCCAGGCCTTAGATCATAATTAAAATCAGTAACAGTAAAGATCTCAGTGCAGTATTCCTATTGCAGAAGTACTTTTGATTCTTAGCCACATGATTAGTTAGATCATTCAGTAACACCACATAGACCATCTGAGCCTCTTTTTACTATCTTATAACACAACAGTACATCCTACAATGGAAGGCAGCCCAACTAGGCAATCCCTATCCTGTTTATAATGAGATGGATTGTGATCTTTACTGGTTTCTGAATGACTGAGTGCACTTTTATGCATCAATTTCACTTATTCATGTTAAGATGTCCATCCTCCTCTATCCTCTGACTGCCTGCATCAACGCAGCCACAGATCATTGCTGCTTTAGTGCTCAATTGCAAAGAGAGCTCGGTTCAGCAGTCTCTTTTCCTCTGCCTTTATTCTAGCACATGGCTTAAATTTTCTTTAGAGGCAACATCACATATTATCTAAACACCTCGCAAAGATTTAGCCTCGCAATACCCCTCCAAGGTAAATACGCATTAGCAGCCCCATTTTACAGAAATAGAGTCACAGAGAGGTTAAGTGATTTGCCTCAGCTTAAACGGGAAGACTGACAGAGCTGAGAACAAACCTCATATCTCCTTGGCTCTTTGTCCTGTTCCCTAATGACAAGACGAAGAGCCTCAAGCTCCCTCTTGAATCATATTCTCTTCATGTGTGTCACGTGGAACAGACCTTGAACACGTACTCTCCCCCAGGACTAATTCTGATCATTTCACCCTCTCGCTCTTAACCATAAGAATTAATCCACAAAATAACTTGCGCTTCAAAGTTTTTCAAGTGCTCTGTTCTTGCCACATCTTCAGGAGCTATACAGCGGCTCATTAATTCATTACACAAACACTTTGAATTGTTGCTGCTTACACTCATATGCTCGAAGGTGAATCCATCCATTGGACGACTATCAGTTATGTGGGATGGAATATGACTATTGCATTGTAATCTCTCTCATCTGTTTTATATTCACATAAAAGCTGTAAAGGACACAACTGCTTGGAAGGTACAAATGTTCATTCGCAGCCAATGAACTTGTACATGAAGCGCATAAGCTAGTGTCTGGGAGCAGAAAAACACACACACACAAATGCTTTGTTGGGAAAAATAGGCATTTGCTTGCACAAAATCAAGTACTTGAACACTGGCTGCATGATTTGCCCATACAATTGCCCATACAATTGCCAGCGCTTGTGTACATTTCAACATATGTATTTTGTTAGAGTGCATTGTCAGGAGCTGCAGTTGAAAATTTGGCCAAGTACCATTCCAGACAAAAGTCTGCAGGCTTGTTTCTCTCAAGTGCTGAAAACTCCACTGACAACATAATTCAGGTTTCTGTGTATACCCTTCCATTCACTTACACTTCACTCGCTGTCAGGAAGTACAACCAAAGGAAGGTTATGGGTGTCCAAGATGTTTTCCTTTCACATATTCATTCATCTCCAACATAAAAACCCTTAATGGAGCTATGATGGCTTTTCCTTTGAACTATCTGCTGGCATGTCATAGGATATTTTAGATGTTAAGGTAATTTAGAGTGATTCTAAAGGCACAATGTTCATTTCCTCTGGAGCACCTCCAGGCAGCATATAATTGGAATAGAAATATTCAACTTATTGTACTTTACAAATTTTATTTATTCTTCTGCTGTGGTGGTGGGGAAATGGAATCAGTAGCTATTTCTCCACTCATTTTATTCCTCTAGTGAGTTTGCCATTGCAGCCGTGATAGAAAGAAAGTCAAACAAACAAAAATAAATGAAAGAGTGAGGGAGCCACAGGGTCTGTGAAGTTCTTAAAAATGCAGAAGTCAGATCAAGGCTTGTGAAACTTTGGATAAACCGGAGCCAAGTTTCATAAGAACACAAGAATGGCTATACTGGGTCAGACCAAAGGTCCATTTAGCCCAGTATCCTGCCTTCCAGCAGTAGCCAATGCCAGATGCTTCAGAGGGAATGAACAGAAGAGAAAATCATCAAGTGATCCATCCCCATCACCTATTCTCAACTTCTGGCAAACAGAGGCTAGGGACACCATCCCTGCCCATCCTGGCTAATAGCCATTGATAGACCTCTCCTCCATGAATTTATCTAGGTCTTTTTTGAACCCTGTTATAGTCTTGGCCTTCACAACATCCTCTGGCAAGGAGTTCCACAGGTTGACTGTGTGTTGTGTGAAGAAAAACTTCCTTTTGTTTCTTTTAAATATGCTTCCTATTCATTTCATTTGGTGACCCCTAGTTCTAGTGTTATGAGAAGGAGTAAATAACACTTCCTTATTTAGTTTCTCCACACTGGTCATAATTTTATAGAGCTCTATCATTTTGCCTCTTAGTTGTCTCTTTTCCAAGCTGAAAAGTCTCAGTCTTATTAATTTGTCTTCATATGGAAGCTGTTCCATACCCCTAATCATTTTTTTTACCCTTTTCTGTACCTTTTCTAATTCCAATATATCTTTTTTGAGATGGGGCAACCACATCTCCATACAGTATTCAAGATGTGGGCGTACCATTGATATATATAGAAGCAATATGGTATTTTCTGTCTTTTTATCTATCCCTTTCTTAATGATGCCAACTTTCTGTTAGCTTTTTTGACTGCCTTTGCATATTGAATGGATGTTTTCAGAGAACTATCCACAATGACTCCAAGATCTCTTTCTTGAGTGGAAACAGCTAATTTAGACCATCATTTTATATGTATAGTTGGGATTATGTTTTCCAATGTGCATTACTTTGAATTTATCATCATCAAATTTCATCTGCCATTTTGTTGCCCAGTCTCCCAGTTTTGAGAGATCCCTTTGTAGTTCTTCACAACCTGCTTTGGACTTAACTATCTTGAGTAGTTTTGTAACATCTGCAAATGTTGTCACCTCATTGTTTACCCCTTTTTCCAGATCATTTCTCCCTAAGGAACACCACTATTTACCTCTCTCCATTCTGAAAACTGCTCAAGGGAGCCTGAGCTGTACATTGGATACCAGGGAAGAATTTATGGGTTTGGTTGGAACCCATATGAAACTTAGTTTTTTTCTCATTGTTTCAACTTGAATCCTTGGGGGTAGGGAAAGGAGGCAGTAATGGCTGAATTTCAGTCTGAAGATTTGGGGGATGCTTGAACCCTGAGCTCAAAGTGAAACAAGGGGGTGAAAGTCCTTATGAACCAAAATTAAAATAGGTTACAACCTCTGCAAGAGGAAACTGCTGAGTTTTTCCACAGAAACCTTCTCTCTCTGTGAATCTTAAATGGTTTTTCTCCATTTCATTCTTGCTTGCCTTTCTGTTTTTCTGATAGACTCACTGCTTTTGCCTTAGTCTTTTCTTCAACATTGTACCTTGCTACTTAGCTCACATGCTACCTCCACCAATAACCCTAGCTTCTAATGACTTTCACCACAGATGTAGAATACATGACATGACACTGAAAAAGATCAGAGGTGTGATAAATAAGTGGCAAGGCAAATGGGCTCCATCCAAAAGTATGGAAGTCAAAATAATACACCCAGAAGGAAAAAAGCAATCTGCAACCAAAACTGTCATGCACTTATCTATAGCCAAGAATTTCAGGGGGAGGAAAAGGGGACACAGAACACTAAGCTTCTGAGAGACAGCAGCAGAAAGAATGAGATGAAAACTTTCAAGAAGATAGGACCTAGAAATACTTTGATCCATGCTGCCCTTGCTACTATTCCCTCTCTCATGTGGTATTATAAATACATTACAGCAAAATTGTAATTCAGTACAGTCTGCCAGTTTCTGGGAATCATTTTAAATACCATTTAGATACATTTACATGATTTTATGATAACATAGTGCCTATTCAAATTATCATTAAGCTCACATTTGCCGTGGCCTAGGAAGAAATACAATTTATCTGTGCAAAAGATGATGTTCATGATTGTTCCTTTAGCAATTATTTATTTAGGAGTATCTTAGTGTGCATTAAGGCATCAAATAAATTGGTGCTCACTAATTTTGGACTCTGTTGAGATCTGTGCATTGAGTAGCTCAGACTATCATTATCTCCCCATTTGATGCACAAGGTTTTTGTTCAGGTACCAGTAATGTGTGGTTGTATTCCTTTAGGAGAGTGACGCTATTCAAATATTTGCTGTGATGCAGAAGTAATTTCCTCTCTTTCTCAGTTACCTGTTAACCCCATTACAACAGCTCTTCAGGCTGATTTTGTAGATAATGAGCAAACACATCCAATCACCCTTCTTGCAGAAATGATGTTACCATAGGAAATAAAAACTCAGCTTTGTTAAACTGTCAAGGATACATAACAGCAACTCTGACTGCATGTTGGCTCACAAGTCTGTTTGTAAAAAATGGCACTTAGAACCTCATGTTGGTGGTCCTGTTAGGCTCACAATAATTCCCATTTGCATCAAGATGGAATTTTGCAATTAAATCTTGCTGTGTTTGCCAACCAATGGAAATACACTAGAAATGACTTAATCTCTTAGCCAGTGGCTGGACATGCCATTTGTATACATTAGCGCAGCTGAGACTCAAACATATACCCTTGAGATTTTTCAGCAGCAGCATAGTAAGCCAGAATCTCTCTGATCAGCCCAAAAAGGAGCTGTGCTAAGCTTGTGTCAGTTGGCTTTTTGCATTTCATACAGCATCCTACAACATCTTTACAAGGACACAGTAATGCTCTGGCATCTCTCTCTTCTGTCTTGTCCAGGGCTCCTATGTGGAAGCTGGTAGGGCTGGCAGTGTCGAAGATCATTGCATGATATGCAGAGCCACATGCAGTTCTGATGCCCATAATTCAAGAAGGATGTCGATAAATTGGAGAGGTTTAGAGAAGAGCAAAGAGAATGATTTAAGGATTGGAAAACATGCCTTAGAGTAGTAGACTCAAAGAGCTCTATCTATTTGGGTTAACAAAATAAAATATAATACTACTATATGGAGATATACCTATCTCATAGAACTGGAAGGGACCCTGAAAGGTCATTGAGTCCTGCCTTCTGCCTTCACTAGCAAGACCAAGTACTGATTTTTGCCCCAGATCCCTAAGTGGCCCCCTCAAGGAGGGAACTCACAACCCTGTGTTTAGAAGGCCAATGCTCAAACCACTGAGCTATCACCCTCCCCCTCCCAAAGAAAAGATTAAAAGGTGGCTTGATCACACTCTGTAAATACCTACACAAAAATTTGATAATGGGCTCCTCACTTTAGCAGACAAAGGTATAACAAGATCCAGTGGCTGTAAGTTGAAGCTAGACAAATTCAGACTGGAAATAAGGAACTCTTTTTTTTAACAGTGAGAGAATTAACCATTGGGGAAAAAAGCTTACCAAGGGCTGTGGTGGATTCTTTATCACTGGCAATTTTAAAATGAAGATTGGATATTTGAATTAGAGCATATATTTGGAAAAAAAAAAAAGAGGAGTTAATTCAGAGAAGTCCTATGGCTTGTGTTATACAGGAAGTCAGACTAGATCATCATTGTGATCCTTTCTAGACTTAAAAGTCTATGAATCCAGATGAGGCAAGCTTATCACATTTTCTACTGCATAGTATGGAGCTGGGCCTTGCCCTCCTGTTGATCAGTTTCTCACAAAATCACCTACTTGCCTTTTTCCACAAAGCTCCCTGAGCATGGTGTGACCTCGCTGAGCTACCTCCATCCTAACTACATTCTAAGTTCCTGTTAAAGACCCACTTCTGCCATGCTGCCTCGAGTGAATGGAGCAGACATATGTAAATTGTATATAATGTGCCCACTGCTGTTACCATTCTGTTCCCCCCAACCTCTATGTGTCTGTCTTTAGGTTGGAAGCTTGTCAGAGGAGAGATCATCTTTCTGGAGTGTTTAAAAAGTGCCTAGCACGCATTACATAAAATTAATTGAATTAGTGACAACAGTGGCTGAGGAGGCTGAGCACAGCATTACGATATTGTAAAAGAATCCTCTTTTTCACTTTGGATATTTGCCAGCTAGTGACTAGACACTAGAGCCAACAACCAACTAGACAGAGCCCCCACCCCAGTAACTGAACTCCCTTAGTGTGTGTCCTACACATTACTTCAGCCATTGTGTGAATCAGGATTTTTCCACAGTCCATAGGTCAGAGCCATATGGGAATCAAACCTTCTTCTACTAATGCCAGGAGTAATGGAGCAGAGTCTGTCCCAAACAGTAGCTGATCGTTACATCATTACTGCTAAAGTCCCTTCCATCACATGGAATTCTTTATACAATGGTAAAAATCCCTAGTACAGTCTGCCTCTCTGGCAATCAGCTTGTTATTCCTAATCAGTGCACAAAGGGATTTAATTACATTTATTACAATCTATTATTAGTAGAAAGAATGAAGTAGAAAATCTAACAACACTTCCCTGAACTTCACTCCAACAGCAGTTAAGGTGCTCTTCTAAGAGTACATTACATGGTATAGGAATTTCACATGTCTAGACACCACTAATATAAGAATTTCACATGTGAAGGGCTCCATAATTCACATATCTATCAACAGTATAGTCTTTTTTGTCTGAGACTAGAAACTGGGAATGCAGGTAATTTTATGCAGAAACTGATCACAGAGGAAATGTTTCAGTGTTATTAGGACTTTTTTGTCAGGAATGTGTCAGTAATATTGTCGCCCCATACTTTGTGTTTGTTTGAAATAGATTGTGCTCTCTTCTTGGTAGGACTATGTTTTATAAAGCACCATCTTCATTTGTGGAAGTATAAAAATAAAGTGTATATATTTGTAATTGTACATAATGGTAATGATTTTTAGAAATGGGAATCTGAAGTTAGGATCTTATGTCTTTATTTATGCAACTAACTAAGTGACCTGATTTTCAAAAGTGATGGGCACCTTGAAGTTTCAAATTAAGTCAATTATTGGCATATAGAATTTCCAAGGATGTCCAGGATACACAAACATAAAATCACAATCTGCAAGATCCCAAACTGGTATAAACTCTTGTAGCTCAATTTACACCAATGGAGGATTTCCCCCAATATTTAAAGATATTCTGCTATAGTATGTATATATTTAGGGACGTATCTTCAGCCCCAGTGTTCATTTTGGCGCCCTCACTTTTATCCAGGCAACTGTGCATCAGCAGAAGTGGATGGTCATCTGATTCCCCTAGGTGCTGAACTGCAGGTGCTCATCAACATCTCTGAATATCAGGCCGATAGAGATTCATATAAATGATATAAGTGCAATTTTATAATGTGTGATTTGAATGTACAAAGTTTGGATGCACAAAGTACAGTAGCTGTATGCTTATTTTTTGTATACGCACATAAACATGAGACTAGCTGAAACTGTTACCCTTAAACGAAAAAAGTGTCTGTAAATCTCTGACACATAGGATATAGACAGACTGTTCCAAAAACATGGAAAAACAGTCTGCTAAATCAGAAGAAAATCTGATTTAAACTGGTGTTCGATAAGAACAAATGCCAGAGTTACCTTTTCTCTAGTAACAAATGCCTGCTTATGTTCCCAAATGTGGAGTTTGTGTGGAGAATGGGGGCATGTGGAAATTTTGCAGGCATAACTTGGGCATCCACTTTTGGAAATTTAGCCTCAAAAATCAAATGAAACATCCAATTCTGAAGATGTGTTTGGATGGACAGTGGCATAAATATCATTGGGCCAAATTGTGCATTTTTTACCCACTCAAAACTTCCACTGCGGATAAACAAGATGTTCAGATCAAATTTCACCACCATAATCACTGATTGGCAGCAACATTTATCCAGCAGCCCATATTCTAGCGCTGGAATCTAAACAAGGAGGAAAAGAAAAATTAAAGGCAGCTTTGAACCAGAGAATCCCTAGTTCCAAGCCATTGCCCGTAAACCAATGGTTTACATGAGAAAGGAACTGTGTTCACTGCCGTTAGTTCTCTGTCCCTATGTATAGCCATTTAAGCACAGCAAGGCCTTATGGGGAAAAGCGATCCATCCTGTGGAATTTTCCTGTTGAAAATTCCTGACAGCTCTCTCTTATAGGATTATACAGGAAAGCTACAGAAATAAAAAAGTAGGGGCACTGTTTGTCTAGCCTACAACTCCAGTGCTTCTTAAAACCCGAAATTTAAACCATCTGCTACTACTATTGCTTCCCCTTCCATTGGATCCTTTATAGCTATTGCATCTCCAGACATTCTCTTCTCAGAATAGTCATCCTAAGGTTTTGAGGTTTCAGCATTTGTTTTCATTCCACATTGAAAGGAAAACAAAACCTTTCAAATGTTTTTTGTGGAAATGTTTTGAAAGAGACATATTTTTTGAGCAAAAAGGTCACATTCTCAATTCGAGGCTTTATCTCATCAAAAGTGACCAGCCAGTCCATGCTGGACCTCAGGAACCTTCCCATCAAAAACTTGGTTGAAATCTATACATCTCTGGAAAAACATTTAGGCTTTGGTGAAACAGAGCTTGTAGATGAAACTATATTTTGCCCGAAATGTTCCAGCCAGCTCTAACAAGGCACAGAACAAGTGACTTGCCTGAGGTCTCCCAGAAACTACATGGGAGAGTTATACATTGAACCCAGATCTCTAAAGAATCAATCCAGTACTTTAGCTATAAGATCAACCATCCTATTCACTTTGCCAAAATGATTTGCCGTATGCCAAACTGTATATAGTTATTTAAAAACCCACCAACACTTATCTAAAACATTAACTGCTATCAAAGCATTTCACTAGTTTTTCAAAATAAACATATTCTATTATTCATACACTGCAAGGAATATTCACCCCTATTCAGAGGGGCGGGGCAAGGCCTTTGCACCCATGAATGTCACTTATAGGAACTCAGGGTAAGCTAGAAAAAAAAATGTTTCCTTCCTGATCAGTCTAATGAAAGGTGTTTCATAGGGGTGTTGTGATTGTAAAGCACTTTGACATCCTTAGATGAAAAATGTGACAAAAGTGCAAAGTATTATTACTGGACTAACTCAGCGTTTACTCCACTGTAGCACAAAATACTATTGAAGTGACAGCTTTGCATGAGGAGGACTAAGTAGGAACTACAGACCATGTGATCTGGCTAATGAGTAGTAACAATAATTAATGTTTTTCTTCTATTACAGAGGCACATTAGGGATTGTTAGTGCTTCCACTGAAATCAATTGCAAAAGTCCTCTTGACATCAGTAGAAGCAGGATGGAGTTCTTAGTTCGGGACTGTACTTCTCTCCTGCACAGGTAAACAAGGAGCCTCTCCCATCCAGAGAGGCCATGCAAAGTAGTAGCGCTGGTGCTCAACTGAATCCAAGACCTGTGAACCGCTAGAACTGTAAACCACTCCAAAGTAAGTGGGAAAGTGATGGAGCTGCCAGCCATAGTCCGAAGCAACTGCTGCCCCCTCAGAAGGAGTTTCATGGAGCTATACTCCTGATGCCCCAGGGAGCCCACACAACTGCACTGAAGTTTAAGAAATAGCTAGCGAACTAAGGGAAGTTTAGATGATTTATTCCTCTCTGGATGGTGCTGTAACAGCCCTGGGACTCATAAAAATACTAATTAGGGCCACAGTATTGGCCTTTGGAATGCCCTGTACCAGACTGCACCAAGGGTTAGGCATTTTCAAATATATTCCCATGGATGGATATCCTCTAGCCTGCTCCTCCAAGGTCTCTATCCTCATCCTTCATTCCAAATCAAGCTGGTTTAAAACTGGGCTATACCATAAATATACTTCAGTGAGATTTCAAGCACAAAATACAAACATTCCCAATTAAATCCACTTTGCAGCAGTTTGTTGGCCAAGTAATGTGTCCTCCTTCCTTGGTTACAAGAAAGCAGCTTTGTTTAAACGGGGAAATAAATGAAGAGATTCTCCAACCTATGGCTGCAAGCGCTGTCTGCATCTCCCATCATTAATCACTGAAGGGGAGAATATTTGTGTGAGTCCCTTGTAAAAATATTGGCAGCACATCAATGATTAATACTATGGGATGATTTGTTTTTCTTAACTATGTATTCTGACAGCTATGTTAAAGGAGGGAGACTCCAATTCTGACGGCTTTAGACTTACTTATTAAATTACTTCCAATTGTCTAAGAGATCTAAGAGTTCTAACTACTTCTACTTTCTTTGCATGTTGTGGCTTATCCGGTATCTTATTCTGGTCCATACCACCAGGGATTTGCTGTGAGAAGCATAATTTAATAGAATAGTCCCATCTATTAAACGTTACTTCACCAGCCCATCAACAGATCAGTGTACAATCATTCCTTTCTGTATTACATTATATATACACACATAACTGTGTCTTTACTCAGTCAAAGCTCTCACTGAAATCAATGGAGGTTTTGATTGAATAAGGACTGTAATGTTTGGCCCACCATCAGTATCATGAATGGATATCAGAGAAATTTTTTTTTAATTTTTTTTCCTTTATTTCCATAATTAGATCAATATTATGTTTATTTGTGGTATATGTGCCTTTTTTTTCTGTGTACTGTGCCTTTAAATTTCTATGTCATCTGTCTGACTGTAGGGGAAGCTGTCATTAATGCAGCCAGTTATAAGAGAGATGCTCCCTATGCTCTTTCATAGAGATTTAGGTTAGATTAAGAGAAATCAAAGCAAAACTAAAAAAAGAGAGCTGTTCAGAAAAAGTATAGGATTGCTCTTTGTTCACAGACAAACCTAGCCCTATTTAATTACCTTAAAATAAATTTAACATCTGGGGCTTTTATATTCCAGAAATCTCTTCAGAAGAACAAATTTAACATAGTCCAATAGTCTAACATCTAGGTGAGCAGATAAAGCAGCATTTGGAACTCTCAAGCCTACCTGAAAACTGTAAAATCAGCAACATCCAAAGTGAGCTGAGGGGGAAGGTTATGCAAAAGTGAGGAATATTGTCTTGCTTACTCTCCCAACGAAACTCAGTGTAGATTCTAGGTGTTAGATACATTAAAAATTGGGTTTAAGAAACAAAACAAATAAAAAAACCAATATAAATAATTTTTTCATTAGAGATGAGGAACCAGTGGTTGCATCTGGACCCATATTCAGCTTAAATTTGGATTCGGGGCTTGGATTCAAGGCTAAATCAGAACAAGGTGTTTTCATGAGATGCTAGTCCAAAATGATGGGCCATCTCAGGTGAGATCTTAGGCTGAAATTTCAGAAAAGCAGCTGTTCTTGTGATTTTGACAGTATCAAACCAGGAAAAGTGCTTTTTTCCAGTTTGTGGTCTGACCCAGAACCAAAGACAGAGGGATGGGTTCAGATCCAGGGATTCGGCATTTGAATTCCCTTCCAAAATATGAAGAATTTGGATCCAAGGCTCACCATATGTCATCAATTTAGCTATAAAAATTGGCAATAGGGGTGTAGTCTAATTTTCAGCTTCACATGTGTGCTTGATTCTAGTAGCACTTGCTGATGATCACTGTTTCACATATTCTCAAGTTTATACCTAGGAAACACACTACCAGGAACTTTCCTCTGTTCAAAAAATAATATTGCTGTGCTGGAGCAATAGTGAAGACAGCTGTAGTCTATCCTTCCAAGCTGATTCTTCCTTTTGACAACACTATACAGTGCTGCAGTCCCGGCCAGCTATTTACAAAGCATTGTGAGAGCTACTGATTAAAAGTGCTATATAAGAGATTACTATTATTAATTTCAGACATGAAATAATAATCACTGTTGGACCTGTGTTTGGCCCAATACTTAGGCAACCCAAAACGGAGCCAGAAGCATAGTACTTGAGAATAAAAAAAACCTGTACACTTCAATGACATTCATTTTTTAACTGAAGAACTAAAGAATCACATGACTTTCCTTGTAGCCTTTAAGAATAGGAACAGATCTGACTTTGCTTGTCAACCATCAAACTACAAAAAGGAGCTCTGAAAACAGGTATGTTTTGTGTGCAGAAAGAACGCTGGCACAGTGCCACTGTGTCTTATTTACGTTTGCTCAGCCTCGTACTTGATAAGAGCCAGTGTAAAAATAAACAATGGATTTTGAAGAACTAAATGCATTTGTACAAGTGAATGGACTCAAGAGGCAGATTCAACCAACTCCAATGATCAAGTTCATAATGTTATCTTCTGCCATACAGGATATTTTTTTCTGCTCAGGAGAAAATACTATCTACTTTTTGAACCACACTAAATAAAACAATTGCTTACAGGCTTGAGGAAACTTGAGTGTGCAAGCTCTATTTGCGAAAAAGCTGCTTGCAACCAGGTTCCCAGTGCTAAAGGTACTAAAATTATTCCAGATCTCTAAACACACAGGAGAATTTTGATATTAACACAAGTCCGGATCTTGTCAATCTACTTGTCCCCAGTGAAGAGCAATTTGATGCTGTTTGAATAGATTGGGGATGAGGCAAGAGATGACCTAACAATTCTGACACATATGCCTGCTGCCAAAGTAATGGATTCAGCTTCTTTGATGTCAACCAAAGTTTGATAGAGACAAACTAAGATGTTAGAGGATAAAGTCATACAAAAAGTACATGAGCTAAAGTGTGAGTTCAAGGTTTGTATGTGCACTCCCATAAACTGACCATTTTCCTGAATAAAAAATAAGTTCACATTTTTTCTCAAATGTAATATAATATAGTTTTGTCTAGAACCTTTGATATACTTGTAGCATCTTTAAAATTGCACTCCTTTTTGTATACCAGAAAAATTGAGTCATGAAAGTCATTTATAAACAAGATGTTCAGTGACTGGAGCAAGAATTTCTGCAAATAACTACTTCATTCTCTTACTTTTAAGATGCTCTTTTACAAGACTATTAGAAAAAACTACTTGATATTACATTGTACTATCTGAGAAACTATGTGTGATCGTGTACTGCACTCTAATGCATATGCATAAACAAACTAGGGAAATACGACCTAGACGGAGCTACTATAAGATGGATGCCTAACTGGTTGAAAAACTGTTCCCAGAGAGTAGTTATCAGTGGTTCACAGTCAAACTGGAAGGGCATAACGAGTGGGGTCTCACAGGGATCAGTTCTGGGTCCTGTTCTGTTCAACATCTTCATCAATGATTTAGATAATAGCATACAGACTACACATATAAAGCTTGCTGATAATACCAAGATGGAAAGGATTGTAAGTGCTTTGGAGGATAGGAATTAAAATTCAAAATGATCTGAACAAATTGGAGCAATTCAATAAGACCAAATGCAAAGAAATCCACTTAGGAAGGAACAATCAGTTGCACACGTACAGAATGGGAAATGACTGCCTAGGAAGAAGCACTGTGGAAATGGATCTAGGGATCATAGTGGATCAAAAGCTAAATATGAGTCAACAGTATAACACTGTTGCAAAAAAAAAGTTAAGGTTAAGGTTTTTGGTGCAACCTTAAATTGGGCATTTCCTTATGGCTTGGCTCTTTGTTAACTTTCTGCCATCCAGCTGTTTGCATTTGTTAAAACAGCAATGGGCTAAAACTTTTGCCCCTTCTAATTATTGATATGCTATTATAACCTCAACTTAATTTTAATGAAATGTGTTCTCCCAGGATTTTTATATGTAACAACAAACAGAAGTGTGATGGTGTTGGTGATGGGTTTTCCCTGGTGTGCCACTTGGAATTGGGGTACCACTGAGCCTGCCTAACCCATCAGCCTGGGCTCCCTTTAACTGTACTGCTGTGACAAGCTACAGACCCACTCCCGGTCTCACACTTTCACCAGCATACATACAGGTAGGAACACCCATGCATGGGAAGGCTTCAGCTAAGGAACTGCCCAGATATTCAAGTGCACCAACCCCCTCTGGAGGGCAAACCCCAAATTACACTGTCTTGTGCTGCACATAGAACTGTACAGCGTAAACTCATGAAATTCGCTGCCTCCCTCAATGTGCAGATATGCCACAGCTTTTTGCCCCCCAGTTATGAATTCGATACACTGGGTTAAGACAAAACAAAACAAGTTTATTAACTACAAAAGGCAGATTTTAAATGATTATAAGGGACAGCAAATAGATCAAAGCAGATTAGCCAGCAAATAAAATAAACATGCAAGCTAAGCTTAATATACTAAAGAAACTAGCAAATTCTCACCCTAAACGTTGTTTTAGGCAGATTGCAGATGTTCTTGAAGGCAAGCCGCTCTTTCTTCAGCTTAAAACTCCAGGTATTTCTTTCACAGGCCAGACACTCTCTAGCCTGGGTTCAGTCCTTTCTTCCCCAGTTCAGTTTTAGGTTTTTACAGCAGTCATCTTGGGTGGGGAGACAGTGAAGAACCAACCACAATTATGTCACTCCCCTGCCTTAAATAGGTTTTACCTATGGTGGGAATCCTTTGTCTTCCAGTGTGATTCCCACCCCTGTCAGTGGAAAAGTACTAATTTTATCATGGAGTCCAGTAACAGGTGACATGATCACATGACTCTGCAACCATAACTCAAAGTCTATTTGCAGCATTCACAGGAAGGCTTTCCAGGAAGGTGGGAGATTAGCATCTTCAAAGACCTATTGTTCGTTCTAATGGCCCTTTCCAGACAACGATCTAGACTGATTGCATTCTGTCTAGTGGGCATTCCCCAGGTGTAAACACATTTGTAATAGCTGCACAGACAATATTCCTAACTTCAGATACATGCGTACAAATGGGATAATCCTATTCAGTAAATCATAACCTTCCCAATGATTTCTCATGACCCATCTTGCATGAAATACATATTAGTTATGACATAGTCACATCATAACAATCTCTCTATGAAGAATATAGGGGCCTATTGTCAGTGTTCTAGCAATAAGGGGAAATAATATGCCAAACACAAAAATATATTTTGAAATTGTTCCCTCTTGCTTGGAACTCTCTTATTGCTGTTGTATGTTGAGTGTTACAACAACACAGAGAATCTGAAGTATTTCAATGACGTGAGCTGGGAAAGGCACTAAAGTACTGCAGTGAGAACTAAGATAGTCTATTCATATGGGTGACAGAATCAATGGCTCCCCAGTAATCATGAAAGAACATTGGAGAGCCTCTGATTACATTTCCATTCCAATGTCCAACTTAAAGAACCAATCCTAAATTTTGCTGCTGCTTCTCTACCACTGACTTAGACATCACAATATTACCGTTTTAGATTAATAGATTTTAATACCAGAAGGGACCACTTCCACCCTCCAACAACTCTGTTAATCTAATTTCCTTCCTACAGACTTTAAGGGGCTTTACTCCATAACGTGACTGTAAAAATGTCCTTATGGGGTTCCAGAAATGCAGGTTTATTGTGTCTCCATGAATTCCAGATCAAATATGCTCAGTTCACAAGGAGGATTTTTTTTCGTCACTGCCACTCTGGCAAACTCAAACTAGGATCTGAAAGTCAGGCTGGGTTCTTTCCATCCCCATCATTGCCACAATGTTTAAGATATGCAGGTCAAATTAAGCCCTTGGTTGCACTTGTATAACTCCAATTTCTTCCAGTTGTGCTCCTAAAGGCCAGACTGTGAGTCTTTAACTTGCACCAACTAGTAGTCCCATTGATTTCAGTGGAACAATTTGCATGAATAACTATGTGGGGAAGAGGTTCACATTCTGGACTGTAGTGCTAGCTCTGCATTACCCTTGCATAGGTGTGAACATAAGAATGGCTACACTGGGTCAGACCAAAGGTCCATCTAGTCCAGTATCCTGTCTTCCGACAGTGACCAATGCCAGGTGCTTCAGAGGGAATGAACAGAACAGGTTATCATCAAGTGATCCATTCCCTGTCGCCCATTCCCAGCTTCTGCCAAACAGAGGCTAGGGATACCATCCCTGCCCATCCTGGCTAATAGCCATTATTGGACCTCTCCTCCATGAATTTATCGAGTTCTTTTTTCTAACTGATTGGCTGTATGATTGGAACTTCGTAAATAATTCTGTTGATGGTTGATGCAGAAGGAACAGAATCTATATCCCTGTCTCTGAGCTGGGTTGCCTCTGCTGTGCTAAAAGGAGTAAAAGATATTTTAATCACTGAAGTTAGTATGTCTAACTAAGTACACCTGGAATAAATCTGTCGAGCAAGAAGGTGCGATTTTTATATAGTTGCTTTTCAGTGCAGACTCAGAGCTGTATTTTAACATGGAGAATGATCAAACTAATCTCTGGTGTTTGTCCAATGGCGTTAAATTACTTCTAATTTCACCAGAATAAATTCACCCTAGAAACCTTATTTACTCAGAGATTCAGATCAAATGAAATTGCATTTTAGGCACGAATGTTTCAGAATGAGATGGACGCTGAACAATAATTTGCAAAAACAGGGAAAAAAAAACCTCTGAAAGCATTGATGCTGATGGAGGATTTACTATATTCTAGTAACACAAACATAATTGAGTTCTTAAAAACAGTTGGGGTGGAATTTCAGATTTTTCTTTGCATTGGTGTTATCACACCCTTTTGTCACCAGTGCAAAGCAGAGTTTCTGCTCCTCAAGGGTGAAGTCCTGGCCCCACTGAAGTCAGTTGGCTTCTTGCCACTGTCTTTAGTAGGGCCAGGATTTCACTACTGTGCTTGTGTTCTATAACAAATAAAATAATGCCCTGTAAAGTCTCTGACTAAGAAGCATGGAAGGAAGTCAAAATCATATGGGTGTAGCTATTGGAAGCTGATTCTAGACCCATTTTATCTATCAGAACTTGGACAACCTGTTCCCTTCCTACCAGATTTGTTCCATAACGTTTCTCTGAAGAAGACATTCAGGGCCAGATGCTGTATGTTGTTTCTTGGAGACTGAACTCTGTCCCTATTCACAGCCCTTTGGGTCAACCTGTAGGATCAGGATCTCAATTTCTGTAGTCAGCCTGAGTCAACACAGAGAATGTAACTTCTCTTTCTATGATAAATGTGACCCAGACAATAATATAGAGCTGCTTGATGGAATTAACATATAATATTTTTTCCAAGAGACATTTTTATCCTGATTTTCTAGGGTGTTGTAGCCTGTGTGGCCATTTACACCTGTGCAATGTGAATGCTAAGAGGGTGCAACACACTAGAAAATCACAACAGTAACATTTGGCACCCACTGTAAAAGTGTGAAAATGACCATATGTTGTACAAGGCAATGGAGCAGCAATTTCATCATTTCTTATATTTAAAATAATGCTATAGCATTCTGTATAGTGATGTTCCACAACACTACATCTAGCAATAGCAATATTGTGATAATTTCAATAATCAGAGCAGAGTGGTAAGGGTTTGGTTTGGGGGTTTTGTTAATAAGGTTAACTTGATTGAGGGCCACATACAATTTGGCTTTATGTTCCATTAATGAAAATGCTCGGTATCACCTTGCAGGTGAGAACACACACTTTTGACTGTGCCCTTTATTTAGGATGCATATTATTTTACTTAATTTAGAAGAAGGGTTATCACACTAGCGTAGTCATTTGGGCTCAAGATTATGGGCTGGACACTGGCTTCAGTGAAGTCAATGACAAAACTCTTATTGTCTCTTTTCAATTACTTCTGCTGCTCAACCACATACTTTTTCATTTCTTAGTTTGGCAGAACAATTAAACAGATATTTCATGTTTTGGGCTGTCATTCTTCTAATTATGTTTGGCCTTAGATGGGGAGAAGAAGAAAGGGGAGAAAAATAATTTTTCTTGATGGTGTCTCTGCCTACAGGGTATATCGTATTTGTAGCGCCTCGGATAAGAAAAGCCATGCTGGACTGATTCCAGTTACTTGAGCTAGAGAGGGGATATTCATTCCCAAAATAGCTTTCATGGTTGTTACTTGCTGATTGACAAGTTAAAAACAGTGTTCATTCAGATTTTTTCTCAAAACTTTCATTTGATGTCCCTGCTATATCCCCCCTCCTCTTTTTTTTAAACTGCAGTGTCTTTCGGGTATGTGAATGGATGGCTACCTTGGCGTTCCACTGCTACAGAAAGGAACATTTTTTTCTCCCTTAATGCTAATCCCTTCAATTAGCCATTAGCCTGATTCCTCAGAATAAAACCTACAAATTCAAACACATCATCTTAAAACATTTTACATACATTAATGAATTATCACTTGAAAATGAATGACCAGCTCACTCACTATTGCACATGATGTGTCAAAAATACCCAAGAATAAATGTCAAATGCAATTAATATACCATGATGATATGGAATATGGTCTAACGAATGGCATTACAGATGAGGTCAAATTCTATCCTGTAATGCATATGCTGAATTCAAAAGAAGACAGTACATGCACCTGAAGATAGAATTTGCCTCAAAATTTTTAAGGACCAGTCCTACCCATACCAAAGTCATTGGGAAAACTCTCATTGGCCCAAATGGGAGTAGAGGCAGACTCTACAGGTGTACTCCAGTGAGCTGATAGGAAGAAAGTTTCTGGAAGCTGGTTGAAACAAGGTACATAAATAAAATTTGCTACATGAAGAAGTACTTAATGATGAGCTGTAGGACAGTGAGACACAGTAGTCTCATTTCAGATGATGTACAATATAAAAAGTAATGCTTAGAGGGTGTGTATAATAAAATAATGGCAAAGGGTCATCATCAATTATATAGAAACTATATCTCATTTTTACTTTATAAAGAAGACAAAAAGTGTATGTTACTTGCATGCATTAAATATAGATAAAAGAAAATTCAACCCGTATTTCAGTACCTTTCCTAGCAAAGCCATTCAGAGTGGAATATTGATAATAAATGGATCAAAAGTGAATTTTGGACCATCACAGGCCATTAAACTCAACAGCATATATGATAATGTCAAGGACTTGTTAGAGAGACAAGGTGGGTGAGGTAATATCTTTTATTGGACCAACTTCAGTGGTGAGAGAGAAAAGTTTTTGAGCTTACACAGAGCTCTTCTTCAGGTTGTTGTAAGGACCTGTTGTAAAAAAGCCTCAGTGGCTTACCCACCAGGGCTGGAGACATTTAGTATTTAGGAGACAATCCGTTACAGTTTAATATGACAGGTACGTTTCATCTTTAGCCTCACATGCAAATTACATTGCAACAGTGTAACCTGTTCCTTTAATTACATGTTCCTTATTACAGTTGGTAAGGGAATAAAAGAAGAATTAAAACACGAAAGAACAAGCTACACCTGACTGCAGTTGTTTCACTAAGCTGTGTTGAAATTGCTCAGCTGTGTGGTTAGTGAACAAAATGGTATTAGTTTCCACAGAGGGTTGGAGCTCTGAAATGGCAGCTACGTTTAAGGATACAGTAACCCAACTGAGTAGTAACGATACTACTCAAATGCTGGCCGGGGGTTGGGGAAAAAGGGGACAAGAAGAAGCCACTGTCTATAATGTGGATAATACAAAGGTATTGTTCTCCTCCCCCTCCCCCCAGGAAGATGAGATTATGCCAAAGACAAGATTATGCCATAAAGCTGAAAAAAAACAATATTTGAATCCCTCTCTTCCCCCCCCCCCAAGAAATATTCTTGGTATGTGACCTTATACAGGCTTATGTTGGAGGGCCCAATAAGCACCAACACACGTGGCTGTAAAAAGGCAGGACTGCAGTGCAAATGGATTCCTGGTGTGAGATGCCACAGGAAATGGCTCTACTTACAGCCCCTATCCTGTCATGCCATTGACTACAGTGGGACTACTTGCACGTTTAGTAGGAAGAGAGCCTGAGAGCTTGAGCCTTGTATCAGAGGCCTGGTATGAGGCAGGTCCTGCTCACAGAATTTGGCAACAACAGGGCAGATAGTTCAGAAATACACATTCCTAAGAAGTGCTAGTCGTAGAGTGCTCAAACAAACGCATCCTGATATCAAGTAGTACTAGAACATTCTGATATCAAAGATGGTACAAAACCATTCCCCAATAATAATAAGAACCTAAAAGATAAGGTCAGGATGACAGTATGTAATAGAGACGTTTTGATTGAACCAACATGTACAAGATGATGGGTGATAACTAGCAATGCCAAGGGGTGGTAACTAACTATGTCAGAGGGGCAGCACTAACTTGTTTGTATCAGGGTATAAAGATATATCTCAGAGGGAGTATCTTTCTCTGTCGCAGGGAAGAATGGAAAGTCCTGCCATTCACTGAGCTGGTCCATTGTTACGGGCATACATATATTAGAAGTCTGGTAAAGTCTGCAGGATACTAATACCGTGCTTCGTTGACAATAAACCTGGGTGGGTGCCTTCATCCCTTAATGGATCTTGTGGTCATTGGGCGGTTCACTAGAGGTTTGCCATGCCAGCTGTCTTCTTCCTGGACTGTAAACTGACAAACCTGTAAGTCTCTGGAATAGAAAGGCTTGAGAGAATTAACATGGTACACTTTAGGCTTTAGTGAGGAATTGGGAAATGCTATGAGGTAGTTTACAGCTCCCAGGCGCTCTTGGACCCTGAAGGGCCCTTCCCATGATGCTTCCATCTTATGGGCCTGTTGCGCCTTCAAGACCATAACCTGGTCTCCTACCTTGAAGGACCGATCTCTGGCATGTCTGTCATACCAGGCCTTTTGCTCTTCCTGAGCATCCTTTAGATTCTCTCTAGCAAGGGCTAAAGAGTGTCGGAGGGTGCTTTGTAGGTTGCTTACAAAGTCCAGAATGTTAGTTCCTGGAGAAGGCGTAAACCCCTCCCATTGCTGCTTCACCAACTGTAATGGCCCCTTAACCTCGTGACCATACACAAGTTCAAACGGTGAAAACCCTAAACTGGGATGTGGTACAGCCCTGTAGGCAAACAGTAACTGCTGCAACACTAGGTCCCAATTATTGGAGAATTCGTTGATAAATTTTCGTATCATGGCCCCCAATGTTCCATTGAACCTTTCCACCAGGCCATTGGTTTGATGGTGGTACGGGGTGGCAACCAAGTGATTCACCCCATGAGTTTCCCACAGTTTTTCCATGGTCCCTGCCAGGAAATTAGACCCTGAATCTGTAAGGATGTCAGAGGGCCAACCTACCCTGGCAAAGATGTCTGTTAGGGCCAGGCACACAGTGTTAGCCCTGGTGTTGCCTAGAGCTACTGCTTCTGGCCATCGGGTAGCAAAGTCCACTAAAGTCAGTACGTACTGCTTTCCTCTGGGTGTCTTTTTTCGGAAAGGACCCAGAATATCCACAGCTACTCGCTGAAATGGGACCTCAATTATGGGGAGTGGCTGGAGAGGGGCCTTGACCTGGTCTTGAGGCTTTCCCACTCTTTGGCATACCTCACAAGACCGGACATACTTGGCAACGTCCTTGCCCATCCCCTCCCAGTGGAAGGACTTCCCCAACCGGTCCTTGGTTCTGTTCACCCCAGCATGGCCACTGGGATGATCATGGGCTAAGCTTAAGAGCTTCCCCCGGTACTTAGTTGGAACCACCAACTGTTTTTGCGGCTGCCATTCTTCCCGGTGTCCACCAGAAAGAATTTCCTTGTATAAAAGTCCTTGGTCTATAACAAACCGGGATCGATTAGAAGAGCTGAGAGGCGGTGGGGTGTTCCGTGCCGCCGCCCAAGCTTTCTGAAGGCTGTCATCCGCTTCCTGCTCAGCCTGGAACTGTTCCCTTGAGGCTGGGGTCACCAGTTCTTCCTCAGACTGTGGACTTGGGCTTGGTCCCTCTGGAAGCGCTGTAGGTGATGGGGTTGTTTCCGTTGCTGGTGTACCGCTCTCCGCTGGTGCACCTGAGGGTATTTCAGGCTCTGGCTGAGCCTTTTGGGTATGGCTGTCTTGTGCTTCTGCCAGTTCTGGCTCGCTGGCGCCCTCTGGCGTTGAGTTTGAAGATGGGGTTGCACTTGCTGGTGCTGGTTGCTGTTCCAGTTCCGGGCCTGGGACTGGAGATGCTGTGGCTGTTTCAGTGGTAGGCATGGAATCCGGGTCCTCTACCTCTGTCTGGGTCTCTGGTAACACAGACGGGGCCTCTGTGGACGGTTCAGGAACAGGAATGGGTCTGGAAGCTTGCCTGGTTTGGCTACGTGTAACCATTCCCACTCTCTTGGCCCGCCTCACCTGGTTGGCCAAGTCTTCCCCCAGTAGCATGGGGATAGGATAATTGTCATAGACTGCAAAAGTCCACATTCCTGACCAGCCTTTGTACTGGACAGGCAGTTGAGCTGTAGGCAAGTCTACAGCTTGTGACATGAAGGGGTAAATTGTAACTTTGGCCTTTGGGTTGATGAATTTGGGGTCAACGAAGGATTGGTGGATAGCTGACACTTGTGCCCCCGTGTCTCTCCACGCAGTAACCTTCTTTCCGCCCACTCTCAAATTTTCCCTTCGCTCCAAGGGTATTTGAGAGGCATCCGGGCCTGGGGATCTTTGGTGTGATGGTGGTGTAATGAATTGCACTCGCATGGTGTTCTTGGGACACTTGGCCTTGATATGTCCCAGTTCATTACACTTAAAGCATCTTCCATCTGATGGGTCACTGGGCCGAGGTGAGTTACTGGAGACTGGTGAGGTTGAAGGGTAGGGTATCTGTGGCTTTACTTGGGTGGTATGTGGGGTCTTTGGCTGTCCTCGGTTGTAGGGTTTATGGTCTGTGTGCCCCCTGGGGTAATCGTTCCCCTTGACAGTAGCTTTCTTGCTTTCTGCCAGTTCCATCCATTTGGCTCCAATCTCCCCCGCCTCAGCGATATTCTTGGGGTTTCCATCTTGTATGTACCGTGTGATGTCTTCAGGAACACCATCCAAGAACTGCTCCATTTGTATGAGGAGGTTCAGTTCTTCCAAGGTTTGAATGTTGTTTCCTGTTAGCCAGGCCTCATAGTTTTTTGCAATGTAGTAGGCGTGTTTGGGAAATGACACCTCTGGTTTCCACTTTTGGGTTCTGAAGCGCCGACGGGCATGATCTGGGGTTATCCCCATCCTGTATCTGGCCTTGGTTAGAAAAAGTTTATAGTCATTCATTTGGTGCTTAGGCATTTCAGCTGCCACCTCTGCTAAAGGTCCACTGAGCTGTGACCTCAATTCTACCATGTACTGGTCTTCGGGGATCTTGTACCCAAGACAGGCTCTTTCAAAATTTTCCAAGAAGGCCTCGGTGTCATCACCTGCCTTGTAGGTGGGAAATTTCCTGTGCTGTGGAGCAATATTTGGCACCGGGTTGTTAGGGTTGGCTGGCACATGCAGCCCAGCTTTTGCCAATTCCAGTTCATGTTTTCTCTGTTTTTCCTTCTTTTCATTCTCTTTTTGTTGTTTTTCCATTTCTTTTTGTTGTTTTTCCATTTCTTTTTGGTGCTTTTCCATTTCTCGGCGGTGCTTTTCCATTTCTCGGCGGTGGGCCACCTCTTCTTCTTCTAGTTTTCTTTTGTGTGCTGCCTCTTGGGCCGCCTGTTCTCTTTGGAAGGCTGCCAGTTTGATGCTTTCTTCCTTTTCTTTCATCTCCATCTGTCGCCTGTGTTCAGCTTCTTTGATTTGTTCTTCGGCGTCAATTTTTGCCTTAGAAGTCATGGTTCCTGTTTTCTTGTGTTGGGGTGCCCTCCGGTGTTTATCTTCTGAACTGCAGGTTCTCTGTTGCCTCCTGAAGTCTGCCTAGCAACAGTGCTTTTTTTCCTTTCTCTCTCTAGCTAATGTTCAATGAAGGGAAACCAGAAAAACCACTTTATTTGCATGCCTATAAGTGCTGCTACTTGCCTCCTAATGGGAGGGCTATTGCATGACAAAAGACCCTTAACATGCAAGCCACAAACTGCGAGAGAGAGCAGAAAAAAAAAATTCTCTCTGGTTCCCTTTTAAAACCAACTGTTTCTCTCTGCTAAAAAGCCCTTAGCAGAGAAAAGAAAAATATAATATTCCTACTGGCTTCTGGATTCTAATCCCACCGCTGCCACCATGTAATAACCTTAGTCCCAGATTTGGACCTTAGCGTCCAAAATCTGGGGGTTAGCATGAAAACCTCCAAGCTTAGTTACCAGCTTGGACCTGGTACCTGCTGCCACCACCCAAAAAATTAGAGTGTTTTGGGGCACTCTGGTCCCTCTGAAAAACCTTCCCTGGGGACCCCAAGACCCAAATCCCTTGAGTCTCACAACAAAGGGAAATAATCCTTTTTCCCTTCCCCCCTCCAGATGCTCCTGGAGAGATACACAGACACAAGCTCTGTGAAACTACACAGAGAGACTCCCCCTCTCTGTTCCCAATCCTGAAAACAAAAAGTACTTTCCTATTCCCCCAGAGGGAATGCAAAATCAGGCTAGCGATCCAACACACAAATCTCCCCTTGATTTCTTCCTCCCACCAATTCCCTGGTGAGTACAGACTCAATTTCCCTGAAGTAAAGAAAAACTCCAACAGGTCTTAAAAGAAAGCTTTATATAAAAAGAAAGAAAAATAAGTACAAATGTTCTCTCTGTATTAGATGATACAACACAGGGTCAATTGCTTAAAAAAATATTGAATAAACAGCCTTATTCAAAAAGAATACAAATCAAAGCACTCCAGCACTTATATTCATGCAAATACCAAAGAAAAGAAACCATAGTACTTACTATCTGATCTCTTTGTCCTTACACTTAGAAACAGAAGACTAGAAAGTAGAACTACTTCTCCAAAGCTCAGAGAAAGCAGGCAGCCAGAAAACAAAAACCTTAGACACTTAATTCCCTCCACCCAAAGTTGAAAAAATCCGGTTTCCTGATTGGTCCTCTGGTCAGGTGCTTCAGGTGAAAGAGACATTAACCCTTAGCTATCTGTTTATGACAGTGCCTTCATCCCTTAATGGATCTTGTGGTCATTGGGCGGTTCACTAGAGGTTTGCCATGCCAGCTGTCTGCGCAGGGCTGGGTGGCACACAGAAGGAACACACACATGCAGCTAAACATCTATCAACAGCATGAACGAGTGGTTGCAGAATCAGGGCCTATCTTATGGAGGAAGAGATTTGGGCAGTCAAGTCCAATGCTTGTTACTGCTGGAGATAGGATTGGGGAGAAGAGGCGATGCAGCGAGTGGTTAGAGAAATACAAATCAATGCATAAAAAGGTTAAAAGATATGAAATATTACTGGAAAAATACCTCAAATAAGTTTTCTCTGATATTTATATAACCTATTGGTGAGTGGCACAGAAGGGACCCTGTAATACACAATCTACAGAGGCTAGGGGTCTGTTACAGCTGTATTTAGAGAGTTTTAGCTCACAGCATATCAGTTCAAGCCTTAAAGGTGTGGGAGTTCCATGGTGCAGCAGCCATGATGACAGCAGTAACATTTACTCAAATAAAATTTTGAATTTGCTTTGGTTATGCCCACAACCTGTTTTCAGTTGCTTTCTGTGAATAGCCCCCGCTCACCCCTACCCCTACTAGTTTCACCTACCTATTGCAAGCTGTTAGGGACAGGGAGAGCCTTTTTACTCTGTATCTGTATGGAATGTAGCTAAACAATCTATTCCACCTTGCATTTTGCTGTGACACTGGGCGTATAGTTACCAGACCTGAAGAACAGCTTTGTGCAGCTTGAAAGCTTGTCTCTCTCACCAAAAGAAATTGGTCCAATAATTGATATTACCTCACCCACCATGCCTCTCTACAAGCAGAGTCTATCCTTCATACAAACTACTATCCTAACGCAAACCCTCTGTGTCTGTGTAGAGTTCCATCAAAGTGATTGGGACTGAATGTGGAATCAGACATCTGTGCTAATATTTGTCATTACGGGATCTAGGGCTGAAATGAGAGAGGAAGGGATTTTATTTTGTTCTATAATTTAGCATGATGGTTCTTTTCTTTCTCTTTTTTTTTTTAAAGGCATCTGTCATGAGAGACCGAACACCACATATGCCCCGTGAAAGCTCCCTCTTCTAAATTGCTTTGTAGATAGAACACTTTTAACTAACATGTCAAAATCTACCACCAGAAATGTAAACTTTACAATAATTTTTTATGCCCTTTGCCATCTAGAACAGAAACCCTAAACACTGCAGTGTCAAAATAAGACAGATAATGCAATAAATTTCCTTGAGCAGGAACAGGAAAAACAAACACAGCCTTCTGCTCTACAAATGTCACCTAACTAAGTGTGACCGCCTGGCCTGAAAGCTTATCCTCCTGCACATCTTTTCTGTCACTGTTTATTTGTTCTATTTTAAAACCTCTCTGTGTCAATTTTTATGTTTTTGTTTGCTTTCTTTAAGCTTTTCAAACAGAAGAGCTAGACGTTTTATCCCAAGTGATGAGCTAGTTAATATTGCAGATGCGTGTCAGTAAACTGGAGATCTTTGTAGCTCTTTTTCCTCAAGCACAGTCACAGCCTGGCTGGAATGGTATGAAATGTAAGGCCAAAGCAAAGCGTTCTGCCTAGAGAGCATCATAACCTGGCATCTTCAACTTCAAGAGGCCCAGGAGAGAGTCTGCGGACCTGACATGATGTGCAACTTTTACCTGAAAAGATGCATTGTGAACAAGTACAGCCTGAGTCATAGCACACCTTCAGTGCATTGTTCACCACGTAAGTAATACAAGACCACACAAGTTAACTGTGGATGTAGTGACACCGTTGGCTACTTAAGCTGTGTGTGTCACAAATTTAGGGTCAGATTCTCTCCCCCTACCTCCTGCCTTCTTCATGCTGAGCAGTGTTTTACTCTACAAATACTGCCACTGGGGCCTATTCTGCTATACTCATTCATACTGGGTAGTAGTATCTTACTACACGAGGTGTTTCAGGACTATTCACATAATAAGGTACTACTATATTTGTAAAGTGAACCTGATAGATGAAATTTACGTAAATATAAATAATTATGATCAAAATATTTCAACATTTTAATGTATGCTGGATAAATTAATATCACTTCAACAGATTGACTGGCTTCTCTTTCCCCACCCACAACTCAGCCTTTCAGCACTGTCCACAATCTTTAAACTAAACATCTAGAGATTGATCATGGAATTGGGACCAAATATAGCACTCAGTCGGGAAATGCAGAAAGAGTAGTGAAGAGCTAGAAGAAGTTTCTATTTCAGCACCCCATAAATACACCCTTTAAAAAAAATAAGGATAACCGTTTGCCCCCTTGATTCCACAGTGAAGTAAAATAGACTTTTTGCAATTGGAGATAGGCTGTGAGCGACTACTGATTTCCATGAAAAAGTCCTTCCAGTGAGATCTACAGCAATCATGCAACATGGATTAGAAAAGGGTTAATTTAAGTATATTATACACACATGGATATTAGAAAGTGTCACTTTTGACCTGTAAAAGGACAATTCTAGATTTCAGCTGGAATGTCGATGGTTCATTGTATGCAGCGTGAGCCAGGATGAAGACAAATGTCTTTCTTTCACTTCAAAAACATTACAACTAGGGTTTTCAAACGAGCCAATGGGATCTGGGCACCAAACTGCCTTGGGCTCTCTTTTAAAAATCCCACTTTATATGAGTGTGTTTCAGGTGGACCTGGCCCTTATAAGAGGAAAGTGGTCCAGCCCCCTCCCTAACTAATTAACCGCTTCCTCATCAGACCTATTGTGGGATAGTTCCCCTAAAGCTCAGCGAGAAAGTGAGGTAAAGTCTGAAGTGTTGCCAACTTTCGTGATTTTGTCACGAGTCTCATGATCATTATTGTTTTCCATAAAGCCCCAGCTCCTGGAGTCAAGTAGCATTGTGATGATTTCTTTAAGTTTCTAGCCCACGTGGCTGTGAGGAAAGCTTCAAAATATGACCCCATTGAATCCTTAAGGCTCAAAAAGCAGAAGGCAAATAAAAAGAACACCAAATCTATTAGTTTTTATATAATCTTATGATTTTTAAAGCCAATCTCATGATTTTTGGTGAGCCTGACTCATAATTTTTGAATATTTGGGGTTGGCAATGTGGTCTCTGGCTGGAGGCTAGGGTGGGCTGGAAAGAAGGACCTTCAGGAAGAGTGAGGATTTTTGCAAAGGTTCGACTGGAGGAGGAGCAAGAACAAGGGTGCGACACTAATTCAGAGTCCTAAATAAACAATTGTGAGCCCAAGTGGGCAAAAAACTTTTCTGTTTGTTTTGAGGAGGTGAGTTGAGCAATACAAAGCCCTAGTGGTGCAGACAACGTTCTGTATCTAAAAATTCAGAAGGGGAGCAAAAAAGGCAAACATTCAGGAAGAAAGGAGCCTGAATCATAACTTGGTTGGGGAGGAGCAGGCTGCTAGCCAAGAAGGGGTGCTCAGGAGATGGTGACCCCCTGATAGTTTGCTAGTGCATAATAATAATTATATAGAACATCGAGTCTTGACATACAAGGGTTTTGTTTACACAGTACAGCATGCACACAACATGAAAGCTGTATATATATGGCTATGAGCATTTCCCATTTTAGTTTTATAGTATTAAAGGATCTCACATCCCCCTTCCCCACCAATAAATACAAAGACATTCACACTTTAGCCAGAAACATCAGCATACAATGATGATAAACATGGCATTGGAGGGTAAAGCTAAGTTAGAAACCCCAGTGAAATTCAATATTTCTGGCAGAATAATAAAATATTGTAACTACAGTGGATGCTTCTCAGAATGGCAATGCAATTCTCCCCCCCCACCCCCCCCCCACACAGCCCATGTGAAATACTTTCTGGGAGTTTTGTGTTGTTATGAGAACTGCTGTTCAGAAATATCCAACTGATTTCTCATACAAATCTCCACTGAAATGAACAGTGCAGGCTGGAAATAAATATAGCCTCACAGGAATCATTTCATGTGAATGTCTTCATCTGTTTCTCCTAAAGGCCCCACTTAACTTTGGGTGACACTAAAACTTGGGAGGAGGGGAGAATTGAGCACATACTAGTTCTGGAGGAGCTTTCCTCAGGGATAAGTAGATGGCCTGTGTCCTGCCATTTTTGCTATGCAAAATTTGGAGAGGGTTTTTCAGTTTGGAGGAGACAAACCTCAACTGCACACGGGGCTTAGGTTGCCTGTCATAAACAGCCTCAACCTGGTTTGTCAACTGATACATTATATATAATAGAACCTTTCATGTGAAAAAATATTGTAGATCTTTACATGCAAGTTACAAACAGAGCCAGATTGTCAACTAGTGTAAACTCTATTGACTTCAGAAGAGCTATGATAATTTATACCAGCTAAGATTCTGGCCCATGCACTGCTTCCTCTTACGTGTAAAACATCAGTCAGCCACAGTGCAGAGTATATTGCATAACAGTGAAAAAGGGGAAATTTTGTGAATGGATAGCTAGGCAACCCCTTCATTCCATGATGTCCTCCATATATAATGCATAGGACTTTGCAGTGTGCTCACGGTCCATTATTACAATTGCTTAGTTTGCTAGTTGGAATCTGCAAGGGTAAACCAAACAATTTAGAGATTTATAAACGCACCTGTTTTGGGGTTTATCTAATTGACCAAGGAATCAATTGAAGAGTAACTTGCGTTGTGTTTTACCCCACTGATTCTCTGGATTTTGAATCTTTCTCTAGATTTTGATGATGTTTCTTATCCCTCTTTTTATTTTAAGTGAAGTAACAGGTTTCTGTGAGCAAAAATACAGTTCACTGTGTAAGCAGTGCACTCTGCATCTGTTGAGACTGCAGCCAGACAGACTGAAACAAATGCACACAAAGAAGTGTGAACATTCCCCATTTATCTTAATGGAGTGTTAACCTCAAAGCTCAGCTCTGACCATTTAAATCCTACAATATTAAACAACTAGGTAAAATACAAACAAGCAGTGAATCACTGAAACCTCATGAGAAGAGACAGCTGTGTGAAGTTTTGATCTGGAATCTGGCTAGGAAAACAAATACACAAAACAAATCTGGATTTAGCTATCAGACACTGTTCAATGTATTTAAGTCTCTCTCTCTTTTCCCTAATTGCTACCTACAACCCTTGCTGTAAGATTATTAATTTGTATATTTCTCCAGTTGATGCACACTTTAATCTGCTCATATGACCTGACTGAGACCATTTTCAACATGGGCTCCCCATTTTGACCTGTAGAAGTGCACATGCAAGTATCTCTGGGTAAAATTAATGAGAGAGGCAAGATGGGTGTCATAATATCTTTTATTGGACCAACTTCTGTTAGTGGAAGAGACAAGATTTTGAGCTTCACACAGCTCTTCTTCAGGTCTGGGAAAGGTAACCAGAATATCACAGATAAATACAAGATGGAACAGATTGTTAAGCGTAATTAAAATTAATGTCATTAAGAGATCTAGTTACATGACTGTGCCTGCAAATTGGGTACTTAGATGCCTGGCTCCAGTGACATAATTAAACTGCATCTAAAGGTATTTGCACTGGCAATTTGCCAGCATAAAAAACTCAGTCCCAACTTCTTAAAAAACTGTCTGTATTAAATAACTTTAACAAGTGAAAAACATGTAAAGAAATGGCCTGCAGGAAGTCCCCCGCTCCAGATTAAGACTGATAGGGTTCTTGTTCACCTCACACTAGCCAGCATAATTAAATAAATTGTGGGAAACAGAACAAAACTCAGACTTTGGTGGCTCATGTCAACACTATTACACTTGGCAAGCATATTTATTTACAGCACAAAAACTAAAATATACCGGGTTTAGATGAAACCCTAGTGGCTGCTGATGCCCTGTCTACACTAGCACTACATCAGCAGTTATTAACACTGAAAATGTTTGGAAAATAAGTCTACTGAAGAAAAGGCCTAAAAAATTGGAGCTAGTCAAAAGATAAATTTTAGTGAAAATGTTTTACATTAACATATTTGAAGTTATTTTCATGTTGCAATGTTTGAAAAAGAACCATTTTTTTTCAAAACACTGAGAAATTTCTCATTTACTGAAAACCAGGGTTTTGTACAAGCCAAACATTTTGATAAGTATTTTGATAACCCTTTCCATAGTATTTTGATTTTTAAAAAATCAACTTTATTGGAAAAAGAAAAACATCAAAATATTTAACAATATACTATGAAAAAAATTAAAAATATCAGTTTTCAACAAGATAAAACTCCAACACTCAAACACACAGATTTTTTCATTAGACAAATTTTCACCAGCTCTATTAAAATTAAGTAATGTTTGACACTTGTGCTACAAAAAAATAGAGTTATATGATCTTAGTTCAGACAAGTAGCAAAAATGATTTTCTCACTAAACTACATTTAGCATGATTTGGAAACCTTACAAATAGAGCTGTCTTGGAAATTATTTTCCTCCTGGTGCAAACATTTGGTTTTAAAATTTTTCCAGTTTTTAAACTGAAAAACTGAATTATTAATAGTTTGGCAACAAAACCCAGAAAAGTGTTAGTTGTTGATGTCCAAAACCTGAAACTTTTCAGTTTAAAATCAAAAGATTTCCATTTTTGGTTGCTGAAATCTGAAGTTTTAGGGTTTTGACAACAGATATTTTTCTCTTTTCAAAAACTTCTGTTTAATAAAAAAAAATATTTCTGTTGTAAAAACAGTTTGAATGGAAACATTTTTAACCAGCTCTACACATAACTGACTAGACGCATACACGATGAGCATACACAACGTTCCTTCTCAAACAGGACTGAGGGCACTAGTATAGACAGGCCAAACAATGCTCAGTGCCTGAAGCAGCAAGCACAGCATTTGACAAGGGACTGCCCATGTTTTCTTTATTAGATATATAGACTCTGACTTTACAGTCAGAGGGGACCAGCATGAGCATCTAGTCTGATCTCCTGCATATTACAGGCCACCCACTCCTGAAATAGATCCTTAACCTCTGGCTGAGCTACTGAAGTCCTCAAATCATGGTTTAAAGACTTCAAGTTACAGAGAATTCACCATTTACACTAGTTTAAGCATGGTTTTGCTCTTACTGCTCCATGGATGAAGAGGAACCTGGGGGACCAATGTTTGATATCAGATATCAAGTATAGCTCAGTAACCAGGACTTATGAGGTCTCCCAAACTATTATGAAAACAAAGCACTAATGTTTGCCTCTTATCAACCCAGTTGACACAATGTAACAGTTTCATTGTTTTCATGCACAATCAGCAAATAATGCAACTAAGTTCTGCAGATACCAGAACTTTCACCTTTGGGCTGGCAGTGTGTAGAAGATTGCACTCACTGCTGGAGCACCATCATGGCCAGGTGTGGCATAGCATGCGCTCCTTGTTTAGTGCCCCCTGCTGACAGGTGCCGCAGCCCTGCAATGGTCTGCCTCTTCAATAGCCCTCTAGTCAGATTACATTTAGTAGCACCTCTTCTGGGTTAACAAAGTCCTACAGAAACATGTCCAATCCCATGGTCCACACTGTCACTCTCGATTCTGAGCCCAGTGGTCAGTATACCCTTTCTTGAGGGATCTCAAAAGTCTTTATTTCCTAATGTCAGGGGCTTCACCCCACCTTCACGAGTGGCTGGTAGTGGAACCCAGACCCACCATCTACACTGGTTTCCAGTCCAGGAATCCTAGGACAGCCATCAAGATTCACTCCACCACACTTCTTTCTGACACCTCCTTGGACTTCTTCCTACCAACCTTTCCCTGTGCTTTCTTCTTGCCTGCAAGAGCCTTCCTGTTTCCTACTGCTCTCCTTATTCACTACTACCAGAAGAGTAACTGCAGAATTTTTCCCTGAAGCTGCCTTTTGCTCTAAGTGTCCCAGCTGGGTTTCATCATTAATTAGGCCTGGTGGGATAGGCACCCTATCACACTGATACATGCATTAGGAAGAACATAGCTTGAATTTTAGCTATCAGGCTGATGCTATGTTGCCACCAGTTGGGAAAAATCTCATTTTGATATTCAAGTCACAGAGCAAATAAACGCAGAAGAGCAGGATTTCTTTTTCACAGAATTCCTTTTCCACTCCTAACAACATTTTAAGATATCAGCTTTTGATTTGTTTCAGAGTAGCAGCCGTGTTAGTCTGTATTTGCAAAAAGAACAGGAATACTTGTGGCACCTTAAGACTAACAAATTTATTTGAGCATAAGCTTTCGTGGGCTACAGCCCACTTCTTCAGATGCATAGAACGGAACATATAGTAGGGAGATATATATACATACAGAACATGAAAAGGTGGAAGTAGCCATATCAACTCTAAGAGGCTAATTAATTAAGATGAGCTATTATCAGCAGGAGAAAAAAAAACTTGTGTAGTGATAATCAAGATGGCCCATTTCAGACAGTTGACAAGAGGTGTGAGGATACTTAACGTGGGGAAATAGATTCAATCTGTCTAATGACTCAGCCATTCCCAGTCTCTATTCAAGCCTAAGTTAATGGTATCTAGTTTGCATATTAATTCAAGTTCAGCAATTTCTTACTGGAGTCTGTTTTTGAAGATTTTCTGTTGCCATTTTAAAAGCACGTTGCAGTCACTTGCATGTTGGGATAGCTGCCCATAATGCATCACTCCCAATGCCGCTCAAGTGCCACAAATGTGCCCACACCAGTGTGCTTGAAGCTGTCAGTATAGACAGACTGCAGCACTTTCTCTACTGTGCTCTATGAAGGAAGATTTAACACTCAGCATTCTACATCTGCAGTGTGGCCAGGCCCTCAGAGTCAATGTGGATAGTTATCTGAAAACATCCACTCAGTGTGCAGCAGCCAAAAAAGCTGACAGAATGTTAGGAACCATTAGGGAAGGAATAGATAATAAGATAGTAAATATCATAATGCCACTATATAAATCCTTGGTGCACACACACCTTGAATATAGCATGCAGTTCTCATCACCCCATCTCAAAAAAAAGATATTACATTTGGAAAAAGTACAGAGAATGGCAACAAACATGATTAGGGGTATGGAACAGCTTCCAAACGAGGAGAGATTAAAAAGACTGGGTTTGTGCAGTTTGGAAAAGGAAAAACTAAGGGGTGATGTGATAGAGATCTCTAAAATCAT